>NW_005871120.1:2219102-2278668 GCF_000147115.1 Myotis lucifugus
ACCATGACCTCATGGCTCATGGGTCGACTCTCAACCACTGAACAACACTGGCTGGGCATGACCTGACTTGTTATATGTTGATGGGCACTTCAATGGAACACATATTCGGTTGAGGAGTGGAGTGTTCTATAATATTGAGTAGATACTGTTGTGTGATTGTGGTTGAGTTCTTTTTTATCCTTGTTTGTTTTCAGTCCAGTTTTTCTATTAATTGCTAGCAGACTGGTGTTTAAGTTCCCAACTTTAATTGTACATTTTCTAATCTCACCTTTTAGTTCTATAATTTTTTTTGATTCACGTATTTTTCATCTCTGTTGTTTAATGCATGCACATTTAAGACTGCTATGTTCCTTGTTGGCCTGACATTTTTATATTTTATATTATATTGATTATATTCATAACATTCTCTCTCATAATTTTCTTTGCTCTTAGGTCTACTTTATTTGATTCAAATATAGCTACTCTTACTTTCTTTTGATTGTCTTTTGCATGATATCTTTTTTCCATCCTTATATTTTCAATCTACCTGTATAGTTAAGTTTGAAAGTTGTTTCTTGTAAACAGCATAGAGTTTGGTCATAAAGTATAATTGTGAAAATAACTAGAGAAAGAAAGTCTCTTGCATTTGCCCCTATTTTTGTATTCTTCCTTTCTGAAGTTCTAAGATTCCTTCTTTTATTATTCCCTTCCTTTTAGAGAACTTTTTCTGACAATGCCTTCATTGTGTTTTCATTTCTGAAGGATATTTGCCCTGGAAATAGAATTCTGAGTCCACAGGTCTTTTCTTTCCCCGCTTGAACAATGTCACATCATTCTTCTTCGCCTCCTTGGCCTTGGATGAGAAATCTGCAGTCCTTCACATTGTTTTCCTCCCCTGGGTGCAGTATCCTCTTCCTCCCTATGTTCACGACTTCTTTCCTTTGTTTTCATTTCCCTAAGTTTGGGTATGATGTGTCTCAGTACAGATGTCTTTGGATTTGCCCTCTTTTGAGTGGGTCTACTTCATCTTCCCAGAAGAAGAATTGAACTTATTAATAGCTGTGATTATTTATTCCCTCCCGGTTCATTATGTGTTGCTTTAATGAATTGTAACATCCATAAGGACAAGTGTCTAGCTCTTCCATTTCCCACTGTATCCCCCAGGCTTAAGCATATAATAGCTGGGCAATGCATGCTTTAAATGACTGAATTAACAAACTGAACTCTCATAGGGTTCACAGTAAACCCCTCAAGAATTTAGTTTATATAACAGATTTCGGAAGGTCTCATCTCTGCTCATTCTGATTCAGGAGTCTAGGGTGAGTTGCCAGATCTACATATTTAAGCACATTTCACAGGTGGGCACCCAGGTATTTTGGAGAACCTAAAAGAAAAATCTTCCCAAATAAAGGAGAAATCACAAGCCATGCTCCCCACAAGAAGATTAGGGTCTGAGCACTGTCCAGGGAGGTAACAAAGCGATGGAGCGAGGGTGATTATAGGTGCTCTGCTCCATAACTGTGAGCAGTTAAATAAGTTCCCCCATAAACAGAGGAAAATCTAGGGACACATTCAAATTGGAAACACTTGATCAAATACGAGGGTAAATTGTCACAAAAGGCGGAACACTCTGCTACAGAGGAGGTGGCGGGACGTGCAGGCTCTGCCCTCCACTCATGCATTTTAAAGCACTGTGCTGTAGGTTTGTGTTTACCCAGCGCAGGGCTGTTAATGCATTCAGCCCAAGAGTGAAGCAATTTTAATATTAATAGGCTCTTTATGAGAATTTAATAACAAAGTCATAGCTTCCTTGTGTTTCAAGACACAGGGGTTAATTACTTCAAACGAGTTGGCAGGGAAAAGGTCAAATTTTAATGCTGACCTTAACAGTTTGGGATAAATATAAAAAAAGGTAATGGCCCATTTAAAGCTCTCAAGCTCCATGTTCTTTGCAGACTGAGAAACCCTCACATGTCCAACCTGGTGTTGGCACCTATGGATGCTCTGAGATGCTGCGCACCTGGTTATTTCACCTGGTAAGTCTAAGCCATTTGTAACTCAACTCAGCCTAATCTTTCATGGAAAGAGGAACAAAGAGACTCTTTTTTTAAGTATGTACTGGTGGGAGATTCCTTTAAGTCGTAACTGTTGTGAGCTATTCAAAATGTCAAGGTAAATGGAGACATAAGGAAGGACAATAGGGTAACCAGACAAACAGGAATGTGCAAATGACAATGTTCACTTTAGAGCTCCTGGTTCCTACCACTTAGACCAGTGGTCAGCAAACTGTGGCTCGCGAGCCACATGCGGCTCTTTGGCCCCTTGAGTGTGGCTTTTCCACAAAATACCGACTTCTGCGCATGGGCCACAAAGTTTCAATCGTACTATACATGTGCGCCCGCATGTGGTGTTTTGTGGAAGAGCCACACTCAAGGGGCCAAAGAGCCGCATGTGGCTTGCGAGCCGCAGTTTGCCGCCCACTGGTCTAGGACAATTGCCCTGATGTAAATGCTTTGTCTTGTTTTTTTCTTAGCCCCACTTGCTAGTAAAGCACTGGCTCAATTCAGGGCTCAAGCAGACTTAATTCCTATGGATCCTGTAATAGTGGATGTTTTTTGTGGTGGTCACTGTGGCCACTCCTTTCAGTTCCAACTTTCTCCTCCAGAATGGCATTTTGGGAAGAAGGCATCTAGTTCACAGATAGAGTCGTTTTCAATGTGAAGATAGCAAGATATTTACCAAACTATGGCTGGGAGCTTTGCGGGGGGGATAATGACACATTTACAAATAAAAAGAAAATTCCCCAAATTACCAGAACAAATGGAGCGAAGAACATGCCAACCAGGAAGCAAGCAGACTCTAGCAGGAGCTCCGCTCCAATGAAGCAGAGAGAAAGAGAAACAAATGCTTGTTGAATCAGACGTGCGATAGCCACATCTGTCGAAGCGGAAGACAGACTGGGGAAAAAAACAAACTTGAGGGAAATGGTTTCATAACTGGAGGCTCTACAGCTCAGCCCAAATCACACAATTCCAGAAATGTTATTTTTCCCCAATCAACTCAATGTCTTCATCGAAGCCTCTCTCTTTAGACCTTCACATGTAAACATCCTTCTCCCTACCATTCCACGCTAGCATAAAGTTTTAGCAAGGACACGCCATGCTGTGATTATTTCAGGAAAGACTGGGGCACCGAGGACTTGTATATACAAATGATTTCAAACAGAATTCCTGAAGGGGTGGAAAGCAGCATCATGGCACCTTCTTTGTATGAGAACAAGGAGCTGGCCTTGCATCCCATTGTAGTAACCCTGGTGCTTAGATCAATGAAGGCTTTCTTGGATGAAGGGATATTGAGGACACAAGAAGGGATATTGAGGACAAAAGAAGGAATATTGAGGATACAACTCCTGGTCTCAAAGACATGAGCAGGCTTCCTATTCACTCCGCCTAAGCTGGAAATAATAAAGCAATCAGTCTTCAGTGCTTTGTTCTGAGTCTTCCCAGAAGCCAAGGTAACCCAGGCCTCGAAGAGGGGTGACATTTAATATGAGTGCGCAACTGTGGGAAGAGAGTTTGCAATCAGTTCATAGCCAAATAGCCACAAAAATATATTGGCAGCCAACACTCATGAGATGTTACTTCAGCAGTCTCTCTCAACACAGATGCGGCAAAGAGTGCTCATGCTTTCCCGAAGTCCCCTTAGCTCTTAGGAAGAGCATGCGGCTACTCAGGACAAATATTACTTCTACCATCTTCCTTTGCAGTCAGTGTGGCCATGTGGCTACTGGGTGGTTCAATGTAAGTAACATCAGTATATGCAACATCTAGGAAGCGCCCTTAAAAAGAGAAAATGTGACCTGATCCCTCCACCTCTCTGTGGTGCCTGCTGGAATGAGGATGTGACGATGGAAGACCAAGCCTGGGTCTTGAATCAGAAGGTGGAGGCCAAGTATTGAGGATGGTGGAGGTTCTTGATAGATGGGCGATCAGGGGGTTCCCCACACTGGCCCTGTCCTTCTTGTCTCTGGATTCCATTTTACGCCAGAAAAAAGTAAACATCTGAATTTTTTAAAACAGGGCCTTTCATCACTTGCGACCTGACCTAACCTTAGCTGACTTAATGGGCCAAGAAAAAAAATTAAATGTAGGCGTTCATATAGGTGAAATCGGTAAAGCTCAGTGGAGTTGTTGACAATGGAGGCCTGTGTCCCAGGATGAGGATGACCCAGCAAATGGCTCATCTGCCTATTTCTGTTTGTCTGCTTCGCGGTCAGAATGACTCTCACGCTGTACAGACGAGGCACAGAAACAATCATACCCATCATCTGACATGGGGAGAGGCGAGGACAGCCAGTTGTTTGAAAGCAGTTTTCGCTCTGACCTGCTATTTGGGCAGTAGATACTCAGAGAGAAAATAATTCTGTTCAAGATGAAAAAAACGGAAAGATGGGAATAACACCACGACCCAGAGACATCAATTTTGGTAAAACACAAGCTATGGGAAGATGGCAGGGCGTTTCTGCCTTCTGGGAGGGAAGTGACGGCGCCAAATTTTTCTCTCACCCCCTGGGAATGTGTTTCTCCAGTTGTCTGCTCATGAGCCTGGGAAGAAACTGACTCTAACTTGTAGGTTGTTGTTTTTTTTTTTTCTTTTTAATGCTCTGTTGTACATTCCAGATAATTCCTATCTCTGGTGCAGAGGTTTAGCACATCACAAGTTAACGATAGCATTGTACAAAGAAGATACCTCTCATAATTCTAATATACATGTATATACATATTTTGTCCCTGGCCAAAGGGAGAATCAATAGTGCCCCTCTTGTAGGCAATATCATCTTCATTTTCTCAAAGGATGCATGCTATCTTAATACAGATATGTGATATAGATTCTCTCTCTATGGCTTTTAATTAAAACCTATGAACAGATTTCTCCCTGACATTCTTCCACTCCATGTCACTCCATTCTATTCCACTCTGTTCCATTCCATTTCATTCCACCACATTCCACCCCACTCCACTCCACCCCATTCCACTCCACCCATTCCACTTATTCTTCTCTAATCTATATCACTCAGTCCATGACTCCATTCCATCCATTCCACTCCATTTCATGATTTAGGCCATGCTCAGCTTGGGGTGGAGCTATGTGACTTGACAAGTCCTTCAACCTCTCTGAAGGTACACATTTACAACCGCTCCTGTGATAACTGTAAAGCCATGAACCATTTGCCCTGTGTCCAATATTTTTTCTGCATTTTGTATGTCTCATCCCTTTTAGTCCCCACAAGGCCCTTTGATGTGCATACTTTAGTATCTCCTTATACAGATGAGGAGCCTGGCATACACAGTGACTAGGTGACATGAACCCAGTCACAAGACTAATGGGTGGCAGGTATGTGATTTGAACTCACAAGTTATGATTCCAGCATTTCCTCTGATAGAAAAGCAAAAAGGGTCCTCATGCTGCCTGCAAGATCTCCTGGGAGAGTCTTTCCAGAAAGGGTCTATGAAGCCAAGGCAGATCTGCAGGGAAGGAATGGAAGCAGGGGCCTTATATGTCCCAGCTCTTAAACTATCTAAGAATCAAGTGGCAACAACTTGGGGTCAACCATATGTCATTTAGATTCCGAAGGAGGAGCTGGGTCATGGAGCTTCTCTGTGCTCTGCTGGGGAGGCAGGTAGAGAGTTATCCGGGCATCCATAAACCAGAGTCGCCTCTGTCCAGCAGCGACAGAGAAGTATGTGTAATCCTGTGGCAATCTATCAATCGCCACGGAGTACAGGCTGCATATAAAGTGCAGCATCATTCGCAATGGGAGAACTTTGTCCCAGCTCAACAGATTTTGTAGAGGCAATGGGTACCTAGCATCAAAAGCCCGCAGATGTATGGTGGTGGCTGTTGACCAGAAATGAACATCTCCAATGTCATTTCTCACAAAGATGAAGGAATTGCTTAAACAGCTCAATGCAGAGAAATGTGAAAGGGGGAAATGCACGTATCTTCATCAGATATTTTCTAGGCACCAATTCACGTGTACTTTTGTCTTCTACTCTGCCCGCAGATATCCTGAGAAGGAGGACATGGAAGTGAATCAGGAAGGCGAAGTAATTTCACAGGAGAGAGAAGAAAAATACGGTGCCTCGTTCTTGCACAGGCTTATTAACGAGCAGAAAGTGGAAATTGAGGCATGGATATGTCTATATATGCTTATCAAGAAGTCCCCACGTTTCCATTTTTGGGGAACGTGAGCTGTGTGGTACTTTTCACTACTTCCTTATTGAACTCTGCATAGAGGAGAAAGGGGTAGGAAGGATACTGGAGCAAATCATCCTGCAAATGAAATAAGCAAAAGCAAAGGAATAATGATAGATTTAATTGGATAGTAGGTGGCCTGGATAACAAACTGAATACATAAACAATGGGTGATCTTCTAAGCCAGGCTCGTATCCAATTTCAGTCAGAGTAATTAATGAAAAATTCATAAACGTGCACACTTAGAATATGCAGCTCTAGATCTCCTGTCGGACATGGTGCAATTAAATACTGGGTGTTCTGATGGAAGCGAAAAACAATTTTGATTTGGAAAGTGAGTATAAGAAAAGTCTGCGTCTTATTACTCCCTATTGTTCATCTAATGTTGTAAATGGACTTGGAATCTTGTTCATTCATTCGTTCCTTCTTTTTCAATAAACATTTTAAAATTTCACCTAGCCTAGTTAACAAGCAAAATGCATGAAACGGAATAAGAAAAGAGAAGACTGGTGAACAGAGGGTTGGGACCATGAAAGGCATTCAGTCCATACTAAGTGGCTTGGACTTAATCTGAAGCAATAGGGAGCCTCTGAAAATTTTTGAGCAGAGGAGGGACATGAGTAGAGATGTGACTGAGGAAGATTTATTTGGAAACAGCATCACACACACGCACACACACACATGCACACACACACACGATCAAACACACACTCTTATGAAAAAAACCCTTGTGTGAGGCAGAAAAGAAAATGTAAATAAATGAGACAGTCCTCAGATGGGACCAGGTGAATGACAGGATAGCTCTGCTATCATGGTGACTTCAGGTATAATCACTTCCGGGCCTATTTGGGTTGATTATGCAGACACACAAGAGCAGAGTTGCTCCGGCAATTTCCTTTCTCAATTTCTCTGCTGGCCAGCGACTGTGCAGGGCAGAGTGAACCTAGACAGAAATGTACAAATCTAAGGAGGTTTAAAAATAAAATAAAAAAAGATCACAAAAGATACCGAGATAGGGGGAGTGTGAATCTTACTCAGAAACTCAACATCCAATGTTGCTAACACTGTCTTTCCATTTGGGTGGTGCAAAGAGAGACGTGGCTAAGAGCCCTGCTGAGAATGAGTGTGCAGTTGCTTTGACTGTGGAACCATGTTAATAAAAGTCTGAAAAATAAACTACATCAGGAAACGAAACATCACTTCCTTCTAGCACCCCAACCTCATGGCTCTTTCTCGGAGCTCCTATGAGTCCGACACATGCTCATGGTCATCCTCCAGCGGTGGAGGTGCTGGGTTATGTTCTTATCACTTCCCCCTCCAACTTTCCTACAGCCTCAGAGGGGTCTCCCTGCTCTGGTCTCATGCGCCTTCTCCTATCCACCCACACACGGCTGTCAGCAATATCTTCCTAAACAAGCCTTTCTCAACCAAAGGGATTTCCTCCCCCTTTGGCATTCGGGGACACTACTGGTGGCATAATAGAGGTGAACTATGCTGGTGGCATCAAGTGACCAGAGGCCAGGGATGCTGTGAGCTCCCGATATGCACAGGACAGTGTCTCTCACGAGGATCTGTCTGACTGACATGCTAACAACGGTGCCGAGGCCGAGAAGCCCTGCCCTAAACACGCGCTGAATATATGGGTTTATACACGTTTCAAAATTCACAATAGCAACTGGTGGGGAGTTCGCAGCCTGAGTCTGGCTCTCAATGTCCATATAATCTGGTCTCACCAACTTCCCTGAGTCACTTCTGTGTCCCGCGTGAACTCCCTGCTTTCAAATGCCTCGTGAGTTCAGCCTCCCTTAAGCACACCTGCCTCCTCCAGTCGCAGGCCTTTCCCTCATCCTCTTCCCCTATTGGACCAGCCTTTCTACCTGACCTCCATATGCTCTCCATTCTTCCCGAAAGACTTTCCCTGGGGACCTGACAGGTCACATGGTTGCTAACTTAACAGGACATTGAGCAGCACGCTCTCCTCCTGCTGGCACCCACCTGCACCTTGTGTATGAGGAGCCGCCCTCCTCAGTCTTACAGTCAAAGTGATCACCTGGTCACATGTCTAACACACTCATTTCTCCAGAGAAATAGCTTCACACCAATGAGAGTCTCTTCCATGTTTCTTGCCATGCCATCTGTCCTTTCATCTCTGGGCCTTCGAGATGTCGGGCCCTCCTTCCCCAAGCCGCCGGTCCTATGAGGACCTTCGGGAAAGTGGCCCTGAGTGACCTACAGTGGCTGGGAATGAAGAATCGGAGGCGGGGCCTTCACTGTGTGCCTTTGATGAGAAGAAGCCAGGGCCCAGAGGTGATTATACAGGAAAGTATTGATATGGAAATACTGTCAGGCTCTGCCTATCTCCCTGACTGACAATCAGATTTGTCACTCAGCTTATGTCCCTCCCCAGCCTCTGACCTGTCACACAGGTGTCTGGACATACTCTAAGCTGAACTTTGAGAATGACAGGAAGAGGAAGAAGAGGAGGGCTTACAGAGAGAGGGCAAACCGTACATATACTAATAAGCAGGGGAAGAAAGGGAGAGGGCTGAATGGGCTGAGGGCTGAGAGTGGGCGTAAGGTGGGCACAGCCAGTGAAAGGCTGTGACAGTACAGATGCAAGAGAACGGGGAGGAAAGAGGACACACGTTGCTGATCATGAATTGGGTGCCCTTTACTATATTTTTTTCCAGGAGAAAGAGGTCAATTGTTTTAAATCATTTTAATTTTCAAAAACTATGCTACTATGATTCATAGCTCTATCCCATTGACTGGAGTTTAGTAACAGCACTAGGTACCTTGGGTCTAGTGAGGGGACACGGATATTAATGGGCCCCTTTTCTCCAGAGGTCACACAATTTGCCCCAAATCATATGATTTCAGGATCAAGCTTTAAACTCAGCTAGGCTTATGACCAAGCTCACACACAACCACTTCACTGGCCTGACTCTCAAAATAAATTCCATATCAGTTTTTAATTATTCAAAAAGGTCTTACTTCCTGCCCTAACCGGTTTGGCTCAATGGACAGAGCGTCGGCCTGCGGACTCTAGGGTCCCAGGTTCGATTCCAGTCAAGGGCATGTACCTTGGTTGTGGGCACATACCCAGTTGGGAGTGTGCAGGAGGCAGCTGATTGATGTTTCTCTCTCATTGATGTTTCTAACTCTCTATCCCTCTCCCTTCCTCTCAGCAAAAAAAAAAAAAAAAACAAAAAAAAACACAATAAAATATATTTTTTAAAAAAAAGGTCTTACTTCCAATGGTAGGGCTGTATATTGAATGACTACCTCCATGATTTTGATAGAAGGAAGAACAGCGTAGATGGATACACAGACAGAAGGCAGTTCCCTATTAACCCATTTGTTTAGTTCCTGTGTATCCACACTCCTGATCCGTAAGCTGAGACAGGAAGGTGACACACAGTGGCTCTGCTTGCACAGTAGATATTCAATGCATGCCATTGGCGATGATGCACAATTACACATGCACGGACCATGCACCTCCATCGCAGGAGGCACCCTGCAATTCTCCCTGGAATTCCTTTTGTCTTGTTTCTCTCCCCATTATGTCGCACAGGCTGAACAAGAGAGAGCTAAGGTCCCCTGGTGTATGTTTGTCACGGAACCTTTGTTCCCTGGTTCTTTATGGGAGTTTTGTCCTACTCAGAGTGGAAGAGAAAAATAACCCATTTATATTCTCGGCACTACTCTTTGGGTTTTATTCCAATTGCTATTGTGACAGGGGCTGTGAGGAAGAGGAATACCAATGCCAGCGAGGAGGTAAGCACACGGCTGCTCCCCATGCAGCGACCTGGTCAGATGACGGCAAAGGAAGAGAACGGGGGCGCAGTCTAGAAACCTAAATTGCGATAGAGAGATGGAGATACATGCATATCCCTCTGTGTATCTTCACATATCTATCTATCGAGTCACAAACCATTTGTGTGGCTTTGGCTGAGAGACAAACTAGCATATGGCTAAGGGTGCAAATTTAGAGCTCAGGGAGAGAGAGTACTGGCACAACTCCTGTGTGTGTGACTTTGGAAAATGAATCTCAGCTTTCCCAGCCGAGTCACAGGTATGATAGCCGCAGTGCCTCTCTCAGAGGCCTGCTGGGAGCTGCCACCAGTGAGTGCAGGCAGGTTGGGTAGCCCACCTCACCTTCCAAGCATGTGGTAGGCCAAGGCAGATGGGATTGCTCTGCGGAGGGCTAAAACAATGGTGAATGTGAAGGACAGAAGGAAAGAAGTTAGA
The DNA here is from genome assembly GCF_000147115.1 of Myotis lucifugus. Classification (NCBI taxonomy): domain Eukaryota; kingdom Metazoa; phylum Chordata; class Mammalia; order Chiroptera; family Vespertilionidae; genus Myotis; species Myotis lucifugus. Next base: position 2,229,588 of record NW_005871120.1, read on the forward strand.
TTGCTTTTTAAGAGTAAGCATTTTTTGTTCAAACCCCTAATGTCAACCTCTAGAGAATATGATTTGAAGTTAGATGATACTTGAATTCAAGTCTCAGTTTTGCCATTTACTAGATGGGTATATGTGTAATAGAGAGGGAGGGAGGGTGAGAGAGAGAGAAAAAATGGTCATATCCCAACCAACAATCAGAGATTCAATAGAGAGGGTGTGTGGGGAGGGAGGGAGAGAGAGAGAGAGAGAATGGTCATGCCCCAACAATCAGAGATTCAATGCCCTTATCTGTAAAAGGGGATTAATAATAGCACTTACCTCACAGGGTTACTGTGAAGAATAAATTATATAATATATATTATATGTAGTCTAGTATATTATTTGTCATATGGGAAGCACACAATAAATTGTTATTTTTTTTCTCTTTTTATATCTTTACTAGAAGCCCAGTGCACAAAATTCGTGCATGGGTAGGGTCCCTAGGCCTGGCCAGCGATCAGGGCCAATTGGAGCCTCCCTTTCCCGGCAGCTGCCTGCTGGCTGGGGCCTTCCTTCGTTCTGCACCCCCCCCCCCCCGGTGGCCAGCGCACATCATAGAGAGCAATCAAACTCCTGGTCTCCCAAGGGGATAATTTGCATATTAGGCATATATATATATATATAGAGAGAGAGAGAGAGAGAGAGAGAGAGAGAAAGAGAGAGAGAGAGAGATTGATTTCAGAGAGGGAGAGGGAGAGACAGAAACATCAATGATGAGAGAATCATTGCTCAGCTGCCTCCTGCATGCCCCCCACCAAGGATCAAGCCCACATTCCAGGCATGTGCCCTGACCAGGAATTGAACCATGACCTCCTGGATCATAGGTCAATGCTCAACCACTTAGCCACACCAACCAGGCAATAAGTTGTTATTTTTTAACAATCCAATCTATTATTAACTGTCTGGATGGGCTGTGCCCACACTCTCCATTCACACCCATCTGAAAGCAACATATTTGGAAAGTTGTTATCAGGAGCTATGTGCTAACCCCCTATGCATAATTTAAATCTTACAGACGATGTCATCTGCTGCTCCATGCTAATTATGTGCTTATCTTATTTGAATATATGTTGCAAATTTACAAAGCCACTGTTGTCCTTCTGGCTCCTGGCCCTATGCACTCAGGAATAGAAGTTTGCAAACACAAAAACAACCAAAAATAACCCCACCTTGGCATGGAAAAGAAAACAACCTGAGAGCATCCTGTAATATCCTGTTCTTCTGACCAACTGGGGCTTTCTGGATTTCTTCAGGCTGACTTCACCCTGCAAACGCAGGGCTGAAACAATGCCCGCATCTACCCCGCCATGATATTCGCTGCAAATCACACTTTAATAACAATCTAGAAGATGATTCCTCTATCAGAGTGTCCAGTGTCTCAAACCCACTGATAATAAACATCCGCCTTTCAGTTCTCAGTGGCTGTCTTGTTCTCTAGGACTTAAACAATGTAATCTTTTAAATCAAGATTCTTCTTGAATATATGTCTATTGTTCAAAAGAAATAGCTCTTAGCCTATTTTCCCTTCAAAAATATAACCAATACCTTAGAAAAATAAATGTCTGGTCATACTTTAAGATGTGAATCTAAAAATGAGAATAGTAGAATAACTTTCCTAAAAATGTAATTCAAACTCAAGCCTATCATCTTGTAAAACTCCTGCGTTTCCTCCTTTAAAAAAAAGTATTTAGACATGGACAAACAAGTTCAATTCCTAACCCCACACACACTGGCTGTGTGACTGGGGCAGACGACTTAACCTTTCTCAGCTCTGTCACAGGAGGATGGTAACAGTTCCCACATCGTCCTCTTCCTGCTGGTTCAATACCAAGCACACCACTCAGATCTCATTCCACGTGACTCTCAGTCTTGGGTTTGGAGTTACTGCTTTTTAGGTTTTGAAGAATAAATGAGTTTAATACACATGCCAGCACTTAGAACATCACTTGGCACACAGTAAATGCCACGTAAGTGCTAATCGCCATGATTATTGTAGAATCGTGGTGGGATGGAATGTGATAATCCCTGTAAAGGTCTGAGCACGATGTCTAGAATAAGTGATAACAGGGTCACTGTGGCTTGTAAACTGTACCAGTTCCATTGTGAAAAATTGCCGTCTCACACTCCCCACCCCACCCCAAATGCCATAAGGACACCAAATTGGGTGTGAAAACACAAAACCAGGTATAGTTCAATTATCTGCACTAATGGAAGGGTTCAGAGGCAAGGACAATCAACCAGAGTGGATAATCCAAAAGCCACTTTCACTTGGCCATGAAATATGCTGTCAGTTCACATTCAAATATACTATGTCTGCCATTCTGGGGCTTAATTTCCAACAAAATAATGAATCCACACAAGACAGGCCTGATTCAAGCTGAGAAGTGCCCTGGTTCTTTGGTCTGTTTCCTGCTCATCTCCTCTCAGCAACATACTCCATGCTGAGAACAGCCAGCAGGCTGCCCTGGCTGGTGCAGAGAACCAATCTAAGCAGGGTTGACCCCTCTCAAATCTTCCCAGAGCATGAAAGAGGCCTGGGTTTCAAAGGCTCCCTCTGCATGAAAATTAACTAGGGCTCCTGGTTGATATGCCACAGACAAGGAGCTAAGGGGACATCTTGCTGCAGAAAATACAGAGGGAGCCATGGGTTAGTTTTGCCCCGTCCAAGATCCACAACACAGTGTCGCTCATTTTCCTTGACAGAAAGATCTCTAGGATCCCATCTCCCCATCACAAACACTGCAAACCCAAAAGGGAGGACTGTCCTATTCATGAAGTAGATTAGTTGATGTTCTAATAACATGAGCTTGTAAAATTAAACAGTGCAATGAACACTATACTGCACAGATTCGTCCATTAGACAAATATTAAGCACCTATGTAGAGTTTGACATTGGCCAAGGAACTGAGTGAATAAAGATGTGGAAGGAAGACACGGAGTCCCAGCCCTTATAACCAAATGAAAAATAATAATAAAGTAAATAATGGCAGATGAATGGAATAAAGTTATCGTGGTGGTGAGAACACATGGTGAGATCACCCGATCTTGTCTGGTGGGGGCTGCAGACCATGATTAGGCCCTGACACCTTCTGAGAAGTTAGCATCACCTTCTGTCCATTCAACAACAGTCTCCTTTTGGCCTTTCTGTCCCAACCTACAAGCCCATATTTTGTTCCATAGCCGGAGTGATCTTAAAGTGTAAACATGATCAGGCCACTCTTCAAACCTCCCAGTGGTTCCCCACTGCCTCTAAGATGAAATCCAAGTACGCATTTTGCCATGGAAGCTCTTGCCTGATCTAGCCCTTTCCTACCTGCCTCTCCTCAATGCAGGTCACTCCCTGCCCCGCTCACTGCACTCCTGGCACACTGGTTCCTTTCAACGCCTCTGTAAAAGCAATCCTGTTTTTCTTTCCCTCATAACCTAGGCACCTTCTGTTTATTTCAATTGCAATATGTACCCCAGCACTGATTCCATCTCTGCCCAAATGCCACCTCCTTACAAAGACCCTTCCTAACAACCTCAAGTAGGGGACATTGGTTGGGAGAGGAATAAATATCTACTGAGCTTCCTTTATAGCACTATCGAAATGTCGAATGACTCTTTAAAAATGTGGAATAAGCCCTGGCTGGTGTGGCTCGCTGATTGAGCATTGACCTAGGAACCAAGAGGTCACAATTGGATTCCCAGTCAGGGCACATGCCCGAGTTGAGGACTCAAACCCTAGGAAGGGCTGTGCAGGAGGCAACTGATTGATAATGTTTCTCTGTCTACCCATTTTCCTTCCTTTCTCTAAAAATCAATAAAAATACATTTTTTAAAATGTGGAACAATTTTTGTCTGTTGCCTTATTATGCCTATGAATCCATAAAATATAAATAATAACACAAATGTTACCTGAGCCCTCATTGTGTGCTAGGCAGTCTTCTAAGCTGGTTTCACGCATCAACTCATTTCATCTTCACAGCTAATGTGCATGGTTATAGCTTTGTAGACAGGCATGCAACGTGCACTCCTTGTGTGACTTGTACATGATGAAGGTTAAATTTGAACCCGGAAAGCCTTGTTGCAAAACCCATATTCTTAACTTCCATACTGAGTCACTTCTCAATTGCAAGCTTATTTTTTTAAAAAATTAAAATAAGCCTGACTGGTTTGGTTCAGTGGATAGAGCGTCAGCCTGCGGACTGAAAGGTCCCAGGTTTGATTCTGGTCAAAGGCATGTACCTTGGTTGCAGGCACATCCCCAGTGGGAGCTGTGCAGAAGGCAGCTGATCGATGTTTCTCTCTCATCGATGTTTCTAACTCTCTATCTCTCTCCCTTCCTCTCTGTAAAAAATCAATAAAATATATTTTTTAAAAAAATTAAAATAAAACCGGGTCCCCAAAAGGTCTTTAAAAAGTGATAATGACTGTGGAGAAAGTTTGCTCAGTAGAACTCTACCCATTGCATCCCTTTGAGATTTTTTTTTCCCTTTCACTCCTTCCCTGCTTCCCCATGACAATGAACATCCTGCCCTATCCTTTCAGAATGCACTCTCCCCATAATCACTCTTAGCAGCTGTGACTACATAAAGCTTATTTATACCCATGTCCCATGGCTAAAAGAGATCTTTAGGCAGTCCACAACCCTGTCCAATGAGTATATATATCACCAGGAGACAGGTTGTGAAATAGACTGTGTTGATTTAACTAGAAATGCCCATTATCCAAAAGCAAAGAAAACCCAAGGCCACCTCTGCATTCTCCTGTCCTGCCTTCCATCCCCTCCTACCCCCAACTCCATTCTAATTCTATGCCTTCAACCTTAAACACATTAAAAACCTAATCTATTATATTTCTTTTTTTTAACTAAATAGGCTCAACTTAAGGTCAGTCTCTTCTGGTACACTGGCTCCTATTATGAAGGGAATAAAGGAGAGATTGCTTTTAAAAAGAGACAGGCTGCTTTTAATGACAGTTCCGAACAGTGGCCTTTTGTACTTGAAGGGACTGATGATAAAGCTCACTGTCAACTGACAGTAACATCAATGTCAGAGCATAAAGGGATGGATGTCCCTCAATATGGGATCATCCAAGAGCTATTAACCAGTACTAGTCCACTCTGCCATCTTGGAGGATGGCTACTCCTCATGACATCCTGGGCACAGGCAGAGAAATAAAGCAGAGTGGGGAAAGAAGATTCCTCTCTCTCTCTCTCTTCTCTCTATGTCTCTCCTCTCTCTCTCTTTCTGTATCTCTCTCTCTTCCCCCTCTCTATCTCTCTCTCTCACACACACACAGACACACACACAGACACACTATCAAACACATACAGACACATAATTCATTTTGGTAAAGTAACTCAGCATTAGCTAGTGGTAAGCATTTACAGGGGAGGCTCATACAGGTGTTGTAATGGGCTACAAATTACACAGTGACTAACCCAGAGTCAAAACTAGAGAAATGACCGTCTGATTCCAGACCAATGCCTGGTCCACTACTCCAAGTTGTTTCTCAATCCATTGAAGACTGAGCGACTATTACGTGTCTGGAATGCTCCCAGGAGACAAGAGGATGAAGGCCATTCCCTAAGTTTCCCAAGACAATCACAATTTTAACTGTTGTATCTTATTGTTAGAGTGGCCATATCATTTATTATCTAAACCTAGATATTTTGAGAGTGACAAATGCTAAGGAAAGAGACATAAACTGAGGCTGTACCAGACAGACTGGAACAAATGCTCTCTACCTATTGTCCATTAATGATACTAGTAGGAATCCCAACTTTTCCTTCAATAGTTGACTATGCCCTCTAACACTTTCCTTCCTGGCATATTTTCTCACTCCCTGTCCTCTGGTGGAATCACCCTCCATCTTTTGGCCAATTGCTTCTCCAACCACAACTGCCAAATATAGTAGCACTTTTCTTCCCAGCCTCAAAGATTAGATGAAGCCTGAGATCAAACCAAGCCAACTGAGGTTCTCCCAGGGAATTTTCTGGTAGAGCTGTCAAGAAAGATGGTCCTTGCTTTTGGGGGAAGGGGAGATCATGATGCTCAAAATAACACTGCTCCTTGGCTGCTTAGATGAACTTGACCTTTACAGGAAAAGCTACCCACCCACCAAGAGGTAGAGGCAATGAAGATGAGAGGCGAACACAAAAGAGAATGTCCTGGTAGTACTGAGTCATTGGTTACAGTTACAAAACTTGAGGTCCAGCCTCTGACACCTCATTCCTGTAGTCACTCATTTGGTTCTGTAGGCTAACACAAAAAGCTTCCCCAAACCATTACCCAATGTAGTCTGTGGTCATTGTTTTTGGTTCATTTTGTTAAAACTACTGTGAATTGGGTTTCTGTTATTTGCAGTTAAAATAATTTTGATTATACAGGTACCAGAAAATATGGGTTTGGATGAGGACCTCTAAGAAAGCCAAAATATTTAAGTGAGAGAGGAGATAGAAAGAAGATAGGACAAGGTAAGCAGCATACTTTTATTGAAGTAATCATTTGAGTGGGCATGAGAGAGCTTAAAATTATGAATAAGTAAACAAGGGCCCTGGCCAGGTAGCTCAGTTGGTTAGAGCATTGTCCAGATGTGCCAAGGTTGTGGGTTCCATCCACTGACAGGGCACATACAAGAAGCAACCAATGATTGCATAAATAAGTGGCACATCAAATCCATGTTTCTCTCTCTCTTCCTTCCTCTCTCTCTCTAAAATCAAGAAAGAAAGAAAAACAAGGGTTATATGTCCCATGTCTTAAGAGGACTTGGTGAAAGAAGGACATGACCATAGGAAGGCATTATGATGTAGTGGCTTTGGGATCAAATAAATCATCGTTAAAATGCCAGTTCTACTGCTAAGTCACTGTAGCTCTACTTCCTCTTCGATGAAATAAAGAGTCTAATACCTCTCGCAGTCATGAAGAGAACCATCAAGAATGCATATAAAGTACTCACTATTACCCGTGGCACACAGACGGTTACTAATAAATAGTAATTATTTCTGGTGTGTAGAGGGCAGTAAAGAGATATCCAACTGCAAAACCTGGTGGGTGTTGGGCTGGGTTATCACTTAGTTGTCTTTGGTCTGTTGTGACCTGGCCCCAGGTCTGGACTCTATGAAGTGCTTAATAAAAGTCAATGAATAGATAAATGAAAAATGAAATAGTTGATGCATATATATAGCCTTAGAGGAATCCTAAATAACCACAAGAAGCCATTATCAATATCAAGGAAAATGTCTCTGGCAAGGTATTTAGTGACAGATTGCATTAAAGGAATCCCCCTGGCTGTTGTATATACCAGTATCCACAAGAGTGAAAATCTGAAAATAGTACAAATAAGTAAAAAGTAAAGCAATGATTTCTTCTGTGTTTTTTTCATAAAATATGTGAGTTGCTTACATAGAAATAGAGGTAAAAGTGCATCATTCACTTAATCACTCATTTTTTTGTGTTTTCCCCCATATATTAGCTCCTGCTATGACTTAGCAATGCTATGCATTCTAGGAACCCAAAGAGGAAGACACAGTTATTGCCAAGGAACCCTAAAACAAGGACATGAGGAAGACATACTAAGGACTAATGCTGATCAAACGTAATGAAAATCATACTGTCAAAGGCACTAAGAGCTCCAGAACTCCTGAAGACTGAGCCCTCACTCAACCAGACAAAATTGGAATGTGTCAAGGGAAGAACCACAATCCCCAAAGACTGGAGCAGCACACCCAAGGCATAAAGTTATGAAAGCACATGGGTGTGGGGAGGCAGTGTGTTCTCTGATCTCCCTGGAACAAAGCCTGCATGAGGTGAGTGGGGGCCCTGAGACTCCAAGGCTGGTTGACCAGATGTCCATAGGTTTCATTCTGTAGAAAATGACAGGCCACCAGCATTTTTTTTCTTGATAGAGGGAGGTACAGAACCAAATCAGAGTTTTTGTAAAACAATATTCAAAGTTGACCAGAAGGTAGATCAGGAGGGACAGTGAGATGATGGATTTTATTTATTTTATATGAAATAGTCAAACATTTTCCAAGGATTTTAGCAGGGATGACTATATCTATTAAAATGCTGCTCACCGTAGGAGAGAAGGCTGTATATAGTCAGGGCTCTAAGAAACAAAGGACAAGAAGCCCAACTGGAATTTTATGAAGGGGGTTGGGGGAGAAGGTGGTCAGAGCCTCATGTAACTTAAACAGCAGGGTAGGGACAGCTCAGACACAGTGCTGTGCAGGCACCCAGACTTGTCCTCTCTCTGGGATCTGCTTGCTCTGCATTGCCTTTCATCCTAATCAGGATCTCCCATCACAGGGGCCATAGCTACTCCAAGCTCTCATTCTCACAGCTCCTAACCAGCCAAATCACAGTGCTATCCCACCCAGTTGAGTGAAACTCAATTCTGAGCACCTGCTCACCCTTAAGCCTTCCACAGAGGTCAGGGTTTGGGATGCTCTGATTGGTCAGGCCTGGGTTATGTGCCACGCTTGATTCTGGTGTGGGTCCGCCCATGCGACTGCACATGAACTGCCATTAAAGGCAGGGGGATATGCTGCTACTTGCTGTAGAGATGACTGCTGGGAAGGCAGACATGACATGTGCCTTCTTTGGGAGCATGGGGAGGGAAGGGAGCTGGGAGCTGGAGAGCATGTTCCGTTGTAAACCTTAAGCTTCAATAGCAATGCCCTTACTGCAAATACACTTATAACTGATATTATCAGAAGAACCTTCAAAGATGCTTTGCAAACCTCCAAGAGTACTTGGAATTTTATAAATCAAAATACTTTTATCTCTCCCAAATCAACTGAAGTTCCTTGAAACTACAAAGAACAAAACATCTTCAAAGATGTGAAGATGTACAGTGGGAACGAAAGGACAAACAGAACATTTCAAACTCACCTAATGTTTTCAAAGGAAAAGGCTTCCTCCTAGGAACGTATCTATAAATTTCTCCAAGCACAGCTACTAACAGGAGTGCGATAAGACTCTTACATAAGCAGGAATATTCACCTTTACTTTCTGTGAACACTGATACTAACTCCCACAATTCAGCAGCCCTTCAGATTGAAAAAAAGAAAAGAAAAAGAACTTAGCTTTTTCTCTGAAGAGAAAACAAACAAACAAACAAAAAGTATTTTTCCTAATATTTCCAGATAGACACATTCTTTGAAGTGCCTACAATTATATTACGGCTCTGACAGTTCTAACGTCGGTCAAACACTAAAACTGCAGCACGGTGATTAAAGGTGATTGAAGTAAAAAGGAAAAGGAGACATGGGATTTAAAGAATGTGTTTATTATCTGGATGACTTCTGGCAAATTACTTAACCTCTCTGTTCCTCAGTTTCTTAGTCCATAAAATAGATGCAACACAAATACTTAAATGAGAATTTTATAAAATAATATATGTAAAATGGAAAAGCATGAGTTGTGTAGTGTGTGTGTGTGTGTGTGTGTGTCTACTTGGAAACTCAGAATATATACTTGGAATCCAAGTACTTTGGTTTGTAAAATCTCAAATAATTTCGCCAGCCAGTTTGGCTCAGCAAATAGAGTATTGACCTATGGAACAAAGGGTTCCGGGTTCAATTCTGGTTAAGGGCACATATCTTGGCTGAAGGCTTCTCTGAGCCCTGGCCCTGGTCAGAACTCATGCAGGAGGCAACCAATTGATGTGTTCCTCCAACATAATGTTTCTCTCTGTCTTCCACTCTCCCTAAAAACCAATGGAAAAATATCCTCTAATGAGGACTAAATAAATAAATAAATAAATAAAATCTCAAATAATTTCAACTTTATTTTCATATGTGTGTGTGTGTGTGTGTGTGTGTGTGTGTGTATTCAAGAAAGTATAGTTCCCCAAACTGGACATAATCTACATGCCTTACTAGGGAATGGTTACATAAATTATAATAGACTCATACAATAAATACTATGTAAACCTTAAGCAGAATGCAATAGACCTACACAGGCTGATACAGAAGAGCTTCATGATATAGGACTAAACACCAAAAGCAAGATACAACACGATGGGTTGAGTATGTCCCTACTACATTTTTTAACAAGTACAAAATACTATTAATGCCTTTGTTCTAAAATTGGCTCTCACTGACCTTCCTCAGTGCATCTGCTGTTGTTTATGCTCTCTGTGCAAACCCTAAGCAGAATTTCCATTCCTAATGGTGTTCCTGCATGAATGGACTGTCCGGCTTTTTTCAGATCTCCATATTCACATGCATGGGCCACAGTGTTGAGAATGAGGCTAGCTGATTAAGAGAGTTTTCGAGAAAGTACCCACTGTGATTGAAACACTCATTTAATACATTTTAAGTGCCTGGAATGCTCAGCTTCTTTGATTGGTGTTGATTGTTTGCCTTTGATTTGTTTCCTCTGTATCAGTGTTCATTAAATTACCTAATGTAATGGCCACCCTGTCGTTGCAACTCTATTTAACTCCTGGTCTTTGGGAACATTCTAATTCATAGGCTGTTCACTTCTGGAGATAGAAATGTAGCTTTTTACCATCTGAGAGCTGCATATTACTTACAAGAAAAATTATGTTTTAAAAGAATCCACAGCAGGCATGTCTGTTTCGGTTGTTGTTGTTGTGTGTGTGTGTGTGGGGGGGGGGTGGCTTGTTTGATTGCTTGGGTTTTTGTTTGTTTGTTTGTTTTTGCTATTTATAGCTTCTATTTTTTGGCAGCAATCTTATTTTGACAATTATTAACTACCACGGGCACACCTGTAAAGTGATATTCAATGCTTGCAACAGTATATTTGATCTTCCACATTTTACAGTTGATGTTCAATATTTTATTAGTTTCAGGTGTACAACATAGTGATTAGACATTTATATAACTCACAAAGTCTAGTAACTACCTGGCACAATACATAGTTATTAAAATATTGTTGACTATATTCCCCATGCTGTACTTCACAGCCCTGTGACTATTTGGTACCTATCAATTTGTGCTTCTTACTCCCTTCACTTTTTTCACCCTGATCCCCAACCCCCACCCCATCTACCAACCATCAGTGAGTCTGTTTCTGCTTTGCTTCTTTATTTTGGTTTTTACTTTCCACATACAAGTGAAATTATATGATAGTTGTCTTTTTTTCTGACTGACATTTCACTTAGCATAATACCCTCTAGGTCCATCCATGCTGTAGAAAATGATAAAAATTAAAAAAAAATTTAAAGTCCCCTCCCATGTGGAAAGCAAGAGTTGTGCCAGCAACATCCCAGCAGTCCATAGCTAACTCCTCTCTGTAACAAATAGACCAGGCTTCACTGGACATTCCAACAGTGCCCCGTTGGAATGGAGGTTTTCTTATTTTGCTTACTCCCCTTACTTGTCCTAGTGGAGGTGGGGTACTGAGATTTCTCTTCATTAATTGTTCTATTCTAAGGCTGTTGAGGTTTGCTTTTGTCTCCAAGGCAGACAAGCGTTATGTCAGGTGTTGTGTCTGCGTTTACACCAATGAGCCTCACTGCGGAATGGGAGGTACTCGGCGGAGGAGGTGGTCAGAGGAGGATCTATTGTGCTAGCACAGGAAAGGCCATCAGGATGAGCAGGTAGCAAAAAAATGTGTGAAATCACTGAGCACAAGGAACACATAGAGGTCACAAGGAACTTAAGATACAAAAGCACAAAGAGAAAGAAAAATTTGCATGTATTTGCATATTTCTGACTGCAAAAATCAGGTTAATAATAATAATTTTAAAAAGATTTGGAGTTTGACCAACTGGAATTAAAATGCCCAAATGAGACTGAGTTGTAAGTACCTGGGACCCTGATGCTCTGAGGATGTGAAGCCTACCCCAGAACAAGAAAACCCACAGCAAATGAAGCCAACAGGAACTGGAGGCAGGCGCAGGTGATCTGGCAAGGTCCCACTTCGGGGGACGTCTGGGGAGAGTTTTAACAGGAGTTTGTACCCCCAGACAAAGTATGAGCTCATGAACATTCTGGAAGGTGTGCCAAGAGTGGGCTGGAGTCTTCATGCTCCCGGGACGGCCCGGCTGTCACGAGGCAGGAAGGAGAGGGACACTCACTCCAGGGTCCTGCATGAAGTGACCGGAGCTTAGATGGCTCTCCTCACCCCCACCCAATGGTTACTGTAAGATCAGCTGTAGAACTTTTATCAATAGGCTCAGAGACAGTTAGCGCCCACATAGACCACTGATGCACACATTTTTATTACAAATAAAAATATCCATAATCACAGAAAGGAAAATATTCTATAGAGTCAGGAGGGGAAAAGTAATTTATTCTGAACGGTGGACTCCATAAATCTTTTGTCATGTGACAGTTATTCATTATAAATCTGTCCCTACGTGACAGGTATTTACTGAGTGTGTACTCTTCCTGAGGCACGCTGCTGGGTGGTGGGGGCCGGGGGGAGAACAGAAAGTACCCTGTCACAGACTTTAAGAAGGGTCTTAAGTCTATGAGGGGAGAATGAAGATCAATGCAAAATGCAAGATGACCATTATTTGGTAACCTGGGTGGGGGTATTCATTCATTCATGGTATTCATTCATTCATTCCAATCAAAACTAAGAAATGCAGTGGCTGAGAGCAGTATAGCCTCACATGGCTGAGTGTGGGACAGAGTGCAGTTTCAGATCAGCTTCATTTACACCACAGGTTCTCACTTCTAACTGCATATTAGAATCACTCACCTAGGGAGCTGTAAAAAAGGAAGGAGGCCTGGGCATAAAACTCCCGGGACTCTAATTTAATTGGTGTAGATTGGGGCCAAGTTTTGATAGTTTGTAAAACTCCCCCCACTTGATTCTAACTTGAGGTCAGGGATGAGAACCCGTAATATATACTTAATACCTCTTGATCTGAGTTTTGAGAGCTATGGCTAGGACTTGGAGATATGACATAAAAACAAGCACAAAACGAAGCACAGTTAAACATCTTTTATCTTTTGCTGATTTTCACCAGGCCAGGTGACATCTTATAAGGTGAGTCGCTATTTAAATTCTCCAGCATCAGGAAGGAAGGTGAGTGATTCCTAGGTAATCAGAGGCGATGCTGGGCACGTGTAATGTGCAAAGGGTCCCCGGGGTAAGGGCAGATCACAAGAGGGGTTTCCAAGAAAGTTAAAACCTTCATTAGATGACACCTTGTCATCCTCCCGTTCCATACTACAGACCTACCACCATCGCTATCAAAGCAATATTTTGATGCCTTCTATTTGCCAGGCACTTATTAGACATTTCTAATTCTCAACAATCTGTAAGGCAAGTATTTATATTCTGGTTTCACAATGGATGAAAATGGACTCAAAGAGGTAAGTGACCTGCCCCAGGTTACCTAGCTAGTAACTGGGTGAGTCAGGTCTGGCCAAATAAAAACTTAGCATTGCCCATGCTCTTTCTCACAAACATCTTCCACAGGGAGGAAGTAGGGTGTACTTCCACCTTCTAACTTCATAAAAATCACTTCTCAAAGCAACAGCCTACTGTTTTGGCAAGAGAACATAGAGAGAACACCTAACAAAATCTATAGGAAGGTATGTTTATAATAAAAGCATTAAGGTTTTAATGGCTTCCAATATTGTGGTTCAGGCAGAACAAGAGGAAATCTGAAGCACTGGTTAGACATTTCACTTGTTTGAGGAATGACTTGGGTAAGTCATCCTTTGGCGGTTTCAATGGTTGGATCCCCTGAGTTTGTTTAGAGATGAAAGAGAATGCTTCCGATGTCACCTTCTACTCAGTCATCCAGGTAAAACCCGATTATTCTCTTAACCATTTAAGAAATCAATTTTTTTTTAATTTTATTGATTTTTAGATAGAGAAGAAGGGAGAGAGAGAAACAATGATGTGAAAGCCAAACATGGATAGGCTGCCTCCTACCAGGGATTGAACCACAACCTGGGCATGTGCCCTGACTGGGAATCAAACCAGCAACCCTTCCATGCACAGGATAATGCCTAACCAACTGAGCCACACCAGCCAGGGCCAGAGTCATGTCTCTTAAAGGTTAATAATGTCATGTCCCCTCCTTGATGATTTTTCATCAATTCCAAGATATAAAATATAAACTGCTTAGCACTCCAGGAGTTTAGAAAACACAGTGCCTTTCATCTCCGCACTATTTCTTTTTTTTTAATAGATTTTTTAAATTTAATTTTATTTTTTTTACATTTTTTTATTGCTTAAAGTATTACAAAGGGTATTACATATGTGTCCTTTTTTTCCCCCCACCCTTGACAATCCCCTGGCCTCCTCTACCCCCCAGTGTCTTATGTCCATTGGTTATGCTTATATGCATGCATACAAGTCCTTCGGTTGATCTCTTTCCCCCCTCCCTCCTGCCCCCCAACCTTCCCCGGCCTTCCCGCTGCAGTTTGACAATCTGTTTGAGGCAGCTCTGCCTCTGTATCTATTATTGTTCAAAAGTTTATAATGGTCTCTATTATCCTTGAATGAGTGAGATCATGTGGTATTTTTCCTTCATTGACTGGCTTAAAGAAATCAAAATTAAAATTCCCACAAATCCCTTGCATTTCTCTGGTTTCCCTCTTGACGCCTTTATCTAGATTTCCATTGTATCTTATTCACTCACTCAAAAATATTTCTGAATGTTACTATTATAAGACAACATGCTATGTGTTGAGGAGGATAAATGATGAACCAGTAAAAATAGCCCTTACCTTCATTGAACTTACAATTTTGTAGAAAACCAGATGGCAATCAAAGAATCATATGAATGCATGTAAACTTACAACTAAGATACATGCTGGAAAGGAGAGATACTTGGTATTTTGATGGACAGCAGATAGGAGGGACATAGATGGAGGAAGTGACACTGGGCAGGAAATGGGGGGTGTTAAATGGTAATGAATGCAGCTAAATAAGTGTATAGAGTAGGTGGTGGGGGCATAAAGGGGTTTGGGCAAGTTCCAGTGCGAGTGAGTAACATATAATGGAAGATAATGTTGAAGAGAAACAGAAACAAAGACCAAGGTGGTGGGTGCAGAGTGAGTGGCAATGGAGAGGCTGACAAGGTCTAAGTCAGTGATGGCGAACCTATGACACGCATGTCAGAGGTGACACACGAACTCATTTTTTTGGTTGATTTTTCTTTGTTAAATGGAATTTAAATATATAAAATAAATATCAAAAATATAAATCTTTGTTTTACTATGGTTGCAAATATCAAAAAATTTCTATATGTGACACGGCACCAGAGTTAAGTTAGGGTTTTTCAAAATGCTGACACACTGAGCTCAAAAGGTTCGCCATCACTGGTCTAAGTCCTGCCAGGCTTTGCTGCACATGAGGACTTCCATCGCCTTCTGGAGAGCAATGTGAACTCCTAATCCCTCAAGGTGTCATATGGGGTGACATGATCAGATTACTCAGGTGGCACTGTGGAGAGCTGGGGGCAAGCAGGAAGTGTGGGTTCATTGAGAGCTTATTATAATCATCCACACAAGGGGGTGCCGACTGGCCCAGGGTGGTGTCACCATGGATGTGAGAGAAGTCAAGGGCAAGAAAATCTTACTTCAATACAGCAGTTCCCCCTTAACCGCGGGGATATGTTCTATGACTTTCAGTGGATGCCTGAAACCACAGATAGTACCAAACCCTACAGATGCTATGTTCTTTCTTATACATGTATTCTTATGATAAAGTTGAATTTATAAATTAAGCACAGTAAGAGATTAACAACAATAACTAATAATAAAATAATTATAACAAAATACTGTGATAAAACTTATATAAATGTTCACTTTCTCTTCTCTCAAACTATCTTCCTGTACTGTCCTCACCCTTCTTGTGATGCAGTGATGGGGCCATTCCACAGAAAAGATGCTGTCAGCCACGCTTCCTGATTACGTCGCTAGAACAGGAAGGTAATTTTTGCTTTTATTTTCGTGAACATATGAGATCGCTGCTCTGGACACCACACCTGGGCCTGATCGTATGAGTGTAGCCTTGCCACAGAGCCCCACAGATAAACTGTGTTTTACACGCTGGTGCTGCCTGTGCACTTTATGAACCTGGGTATTATTGGGCATCTTCTTCCAGAAGAGCCTGGTTTCATTGCAACGGAAGACTTGCTGGGATGCTGTCCTTTCTCCTTAATGAACTCCTTGATCTCTGCCGGAAGTGTGGCAGCAGCTTTTTCATAGGCAGAGGCAGCCTCCCCAGCAATTTTTATATTTTTCAGCCCAAAATTATTCGAGAACACATGTAAGCATCTCTTACTTGCAGTAAGTGGCTTGGTGTCATGTCTTTCTGGGGGTCCCTTCCTGAAGTCTTCTATAGACTCAATGCCTTTGTCATCCAGCCCATACCTACTTTCCAGCCTCTTCTCTTCCTATCTCACCCCTCCCCCCACCGCAGGAAACTATGTAAATTTCCCTGGGAGGTGTATATCAGGGTCCCTGAATATGCTAAGCAGGCCAGTAGAAGTCAATGTGAATGGCGCCCCTGGGCTTGTGCACCATGGATGCTTTGACTGTATTGAGATTTTTTCCGAAGCCGAATTCCCTGGAAAGGGCATTGATGCAGAAGAGGCCGTGGGTGTTCAATATGCAGAAGTCCTTCCCCAGAGTTAGCATGGCTAACATGTAACAGGCTGATCTCAGATGTTACTTGCCAAGCCAGGTGGAAGCTTCCCTGACCCAGACCCTAAGGCCACTGTATCAAGGAACTGTTTTGGAAAAAGAGAACAGGATTGAAAGAAACACAGACAGGCAGATGCATAACGGAGCATGAACCTCAAATGTGTTTTCACCTAAAAACTCCCATCTCCCTCCTTTGTTTCTGTTCCAAAAGCTAGAATTAGCAAGAGAGCCAATCACAAAGGGAAGCTAGGGATGCTTTACAGGTGGCTGCTGAAGAGGCAGGGTGGGTAGAAACAAGCATACACACCAGAATGTCATGATGAAACCCAGTGGTAAAATCCCAGGGAGCACCCAAGAGCTGTCTTGCTGGGAGAAAAACAAATAAGAAAGAAAGATAAAAAAGCTGAAACAGTCTACTCCCACTTGGTCCCATTATTCAAAAGTACCTACATTTTATAATCCAGAGAAGCCCTCCATTCATCCAAGAATCAGCTGCTGTCCTCCAGCCCTAATTCCATAAACAGCGTTTAAGCATTCCGCTCAGAGACACGGTGCAGAGATGGGTCCCTGCTGGCCTGACATTCCATCCAGCAGGGACTCACTCCGCATCTCCTTTCCTTAGGAAGCAAACCACTTCTCCACTGTTTCCCCACTGTGTCCAATTATGCCGCTGCCCTTGCAAAATGAGCACTTAGGCACGCAATACATTTTTAAGGAAACGGATCGGCATGATTATTCTGGGAAACACAACGCTCACGGAGGAGTGGGGCAAATCTCGAATTTCAGGAAGTATTGGGCTTTGTATATTAATCACACTAATAAATTACAAATGAGAGAAGCACAAACCCACCTCCCTCCCGTGCACCATTTGCTTTGTTTTGAAGCCTCTGAAGCAAGTGTGCAGAGGGCTGTTTTGATGTATTTAGTCCCCTCCTTGATTGTTTTCAATTATTGTTGCATTTTTAAAAAACTGGAACAAAAGGCTGGGAAGCTACAAAAATTTTCCAATTAGCAGTAAAAGCCATAGCAAACACTGTGATGGAAAATGGAAGGTCCTTCAGAGAGTGGCAAATGTAGGACATACACAGTACTACTTCCTCATTCCGAGTCCATGGCAGACATCCCTAATCAATTGCAGAATTCTGGCCCACAGAGATCGTAAGGAGCTTCAGACCCCTTTACCTACAGAGCACTTACCCACCGATCGGAACTGACATCACTGTCACCTAGGACAGCTCACTCATTTTACAGAAGAGGCAAATACATTCTGGTAGGCAGAGTGCCCTGCCCTTGCCAAGGACATGTGGTGAATAAGGGCCAAAGCCAAGAAGAGAAGACAAATTTTATTCCCCATCTGGTGCTATTAAACTATCCCTACGCTAGGCACCTCCTCATCCTTATAGAGCACCCAGGTAGAATTCCTTCCATGTGTGTGGGATTCATTAGGTAACACTTAAGAAAATGAGAAGGGCTAGAGGGGAGCCTCATGACTGAGTTTGATCATGGAAACTTGTACATATAACTTTCATATTTGCACATTTCCTGTAAGCCTGCACCAGATACAATATTTGCCATTCACTCTTGAACACACACTCACACATCTCCGTCCCCAAACCTGCGCCCTCCCCCTCCCCGTTTTGCTTGGCTGAATTCTTCTCAACCTTCCAATTTCAGCTTAATTATCACTTTTCCAAAATATCTTTACAGGCCAACTTATCTAAATAGACCCTCCACTAATTAGTTTCTCTCTTAATATTCTATTTCATGCCTAACACAGACCACAAGTGGTAATTACTATAACTTTTTTACTGAATCAGTATTTCTTCCCCCAGATGACACTCCCCGAAAGGTCAGAGGACCACGTCTGCTTGTTCTCCACCAGTCTCTAGCCCTGTTTGGACGGAGGTCAACATACAAGAAAGTCACTGAATGAATGACAAACACCACACTTTGCATGAGTGCGCTGCCTTTGTGTCTTTATTCCATCTCTGTGTTCTCTGCACATCCACACCTAGGGATGTTCTTGGGTATCACCTGACGGAACGTCCCTTCTCAGGTGTGTGGCTCTTTACTTAAGATGCCACAAGAGGCATTTACTCAGTTGAACAAATAAAGGTCCCTTTAGACCAGCGGTTCTCAACCTGTGGGTCGTGACCCCTTTGGTGGTCGAACGACCCTTTCACAGGGGTCGCCTAAGACCATCCTGCATATCAGATATTTACATTACAATTCATAACTGTAGCACCATTACAGTTATGAAGTAGCAACGAAAATAATTTTATGGTTGGGTCACAACATGAGGAACTGTATTTAAAGGGCCAGAAGGTTGAGAACCACTGCTTTAGACTATTATAAATGAAGAAATTAAGCATCTAACCTTGGCTCTGTCATCAGACCTCCCTATACTTCTACCCACTTCCTCCAGCTGATCCTAGTCCCAATTGTGAGCTGAATAAATGGTTGTTTTAAGCCTCTAGGTTTTTGGGTAGTTTGATGAAGCTAGGGCTACTATGCTAAGAACAAAGGTCTAGAATGGAGTGGCCTGAACTTTAATTCTGAGCTCTCCACTCGATGACAGTGTCATCAGAGACACATTTGTTTAAGCCTCAATTCTCTAATGGTTAAATGGAAATAATAAGAGCATTTTCCTGACAATGTTGTTATAATTATTAAATTAGTTAATGCAAGTAAAGTGCCAGGCACATAATAAGTGTTCAATAGATATTAGTGATTATTGTTCTATTTTTAAGAGTTGAAAAGATGAATTCCAATCTCTAATTTCTTGAATTTATCTTTCTATGAGCTCAGCATCTTGCTTATGCAAAGGGAAAAGCTATTTGCATGGTCCCATAAAGTCTTTCACATAGAAGATAAGGTAAAATATATTTTGTTATTATCTAAAATTTCCTCTTATTATTTCCATCATGTAAATGTAATCTAGACCTAAAAGGAGATTTATACTCAAGTACACATTGGATAAAGGGGAATTTTTTATTGTGCTGAGTTACAAAAGGAGAATCATGTCTTTTATTTTTCTTTAAAATAAGAGACTTGGATCATCTTCATAAGAAGAAATATTCTGAAACGTACATTATTCTACATGCCACGTTCACTCAAGAGATAATTTCCACTTTCCATTTTAAAGACCACCAACCTTAAAATGAATATATTCTATATTTTAAACCATTCCACTTTTAATAGTGGAAGGATGTGTTCCATCAACACAATTACAACAAGTAATGAAAAACTTCTATTTTTTTCTTGAAATCTTAAAAATCTGGAAGGGAACCAATGTTTACATTTTGGTTTGTATTTTGCATTAAATTCCTATGCATACTGAATGTCTTCTGGCTCCTCTACAGAAAGCACTATTAGCTCTCGCTCCATTTTCCTACATGCATAAAAAGCAAATAACAACTTATCTCTTTTTATGAGCTGCTCATAAAGCAAAATTCATTCGTGTGTGTGTGTGTGTGTGTGTGTGTGTGTGTGTGATTTAACCCTTAGCACGCAGAGCACAAGTTAGGGTGAAACCGTAAGACAATGCCCAAGGGGAAACAGGACACAGGGCAGTCTTTGCACACAGTGCCAGGAGACATCTGGCCTCCCCATCCTGGTACAGTAGGAGTTTTAGAATCACAGGCACACACAGAGACCATCCAAGGTAAAGCCGTTTCCTTAGAGAAAGAGCTTAGCTGTTGATTTTTGTTATTCTTCTTCTTTTTTTTTTAATAGCTAAGGCAATTCTGTGAGCTTTACAAATGGCCTTTCAGAATGGAGAATGACACTGTGGTCTCTGGGGGTAAAAGGTAAGGAGATGTCATTTATCTTAACTACTTCTTGGAGGTTGACAGTGCAGCCCAGCATGGCCTGTCAAGACGATGGGCCAGGGAGGCATCTGTTCTGCATATCACCTCTACCAGTGCCCTCAACGAACTTTGGGGCACAGGCTATATACATCCCTGAAAATAAATGTCAATCACTTTCTTTTATTTGCCTCTCCTCTTATTAAATAGAAAGTCCGAATGGTTTGTGTGTATGCTTGAGAAAAAAAATCACTTAAGGATGGCTATAGTTGGCAAACATATAGCTATTTTTTCTCACAAAATGGAAGTTGGTGGTGGATGCTATAGGGCCACTATAGCTACTTCTATAGACGAATTGCAGCTACTCTTAAAGAACCCAGGATTTGTCCACATTCCTGTACCTCTACCCAAAGTGGCTTCCTGATTCATGATTGTAACATGGCTGCTCCATTTTCTGAATGAGAAAACTCCTTCCAGGCAAGAAGCAGCATGAAAGAGGGTGAACAAGTGGCTAAAGGCATGTGCAAGCTGAGTAAGACTTCCAAGATCCCAATTCTGTAGGCTTTTACCAGTTCTTCAGCCATACCGAGTTGCAGAACATCCTGGGGAATCAAAGCTTGTTGCTATTGTGTGCTTTGTTTTGAAATGACTAACAAAAATACAAGAATGGAGAATGGGCATGGGTTCCCTAAGAGCAGTGGTTCTCAAAGTGTGGTCCCCAGACCAGCAGGGTCAGCATCACCTGAGAACTTTCGTTGTTAATCCTCACCTGAGGATATTTTTTCCCATTGATTTTCAGAGATAGTGGAAGGGAGTGGAGAGGAAGAGGAAGAGGGAGAGGGAGAGGGAGAGAGAGAGGGAGAGGGAGAGAGAGAGAGAGAGAGAGAGAGAGAGAGAGAGAGAGAGAGAAATATGGATGTGAGAGAGACACATCATAGAACCTGCAACCCAGGTATGTGTCCTTCACCAGGAATCAAACCCCCAACCTTTTGGTGCATGGCCAACACTCTAACCATTGAGTGACACCGGCCAGGGCACCTGAGAACTATCTAAAAATTCCAATTCTCCAGCCCATTCCAGACTTTGGGGAGTCAAAATATCTGAGGTGTGCTTTGAGAGAGTCTCCAGGGAAGTCCAATTGACAGTCAAGTTTGAGGAAGGATGGGTCAAAACCAAAGAAAGGTATGTGAGCCCATAATAATATTACTGTTTTATCTGTTAAATTCTTCCAAGAAATCCATGAGGAATATATGCTATCATCCCCATCTTAAAGACAAAGAAAGTGAGGGTCAAAGCCATAGCTGGCAAATAAACAGAAAATGGCAACATTTAACTTTGCACAAACCACTTCAGAGGTTAAGAAAATTCATTTTGAGGCCAATGCTCTCAATTGGGGGTTCCTTTAGACTTTTATACTCTCACTGTTGATGAAAGACCCGATTCATATGACACGCTTCAAAGACTGCACTCTACAACTCTAACAGCACTTCAACGTGTGGTCTTGGGCAATTCATTCCGAACCTCATTTTCACCATCTATATAGTGGGAACTACCTCAGCAGCTCCACTCTGCATTCCTGCAAATGTATTCAAAATACTAATAACAAGAAGAATTTTGTGCTCTTTGGAAAGAAGAACTTAACAGGAATTTAAGTCATTTTTAACATTCTTAGAATGGCGAATACCCAATGATCTTCAGAATTCTAGAAAGGGATTGTCTGAAGGTCCCACATGGTTAATTACTCCATTCAATATCAAAGAGTGTGGCCTCAATGCTTCAGTGAAGCCCAAAAGTCCTTTGCATTAAATCACCAGGCCAACTTTCTTAGAAACGTGGCACATTGGAGTCACACTTGGTAATGCCTCCTAGGCTAACAGGAAATTTTGCTTTCTGACATTATCCATTTGTTAAAGCTGGTTATGACTCCCCACACATTACTTGAAAACCAATTTCATTCAAGACAAAAGAGTGTGAGCAGGGTATTACATTTTATGCCTAAATTATGCAAATTTGGGGGAGTTATATTGTATTGTGAGCAATTCCCTTTCTTCCAGGCTTCATTGTAGCAGGAGTAAAAGTAAATTTCACTATCCTCATTTGCAAAAGGTGAATACTTTCTATTTTAAAACCCTGGAGGAAAAGATTGACTTTTAATGAGCAGTTATCTAATATAAAAATCCCTTACATATATTACGGACATCATTCCCAAGTATTAAATGTACATCGCAGATAGCGCTGATCTTGATTCAATTAATCCTTGGAGAAGGGGCTTCAAAACCAAGCTCCGCGTGTTCCGAACACAAACCAGGAGGTGACATAGAGGATGTGACACATTTTTTAGAAGACATGCAAGTTGCTCCCAATGCTTTGCTGTTGGACATCAAACCCCGCAGTTTTGACATCAAGCGTTCAGAGCAGGGATGCTTTTTTATTTATATATCACTTTCCTAGTTCAGGAACAGGCGATGTGTTTGTAGTTATCTCTTCCATTTTTAAAGATCACCTTCAAACTCTTCCACGGTTCCCAGAAGGGAAGTGGCACATGAACGGGACTGGGCACCGGCTAACATTCCTGGTCGCTCTTGCCCACCTGACCAATGCGGCTGACATCCTATATATATTAGATTGATCTTCACATCTCCCCCTAAAGTAATTGAAGCAGAAATAAGCGGATCTAGGAAATGAATCAGTTAGTATTTCCTTAGGATACAACACCAACAATTGCAGGGGCTTTACAAAATAGGGCTTTTTTTTTTTCTCACACAGTAAGTCCAACTAACACCTTATGACTCCAAGTGTTGACCAGTAGCTTCAGCACTATCCAAGACTTTGTTAGAAACACAAATTCTTGCATCCCACTTCAGACCTACTGAGCCAGACTCTCTGGGCCTGGGGCCCAGCGAGCTGTGTTTTAAACACTGTGCAGGTGGTTGCTATGAACACTAGAGTTAGAGAAGATCCCCTCTGTGTCGGAGCAGATGTAGCTGTGGCTCCCTTCACAGTCCTCGTGGTCAGATGATTGCCACAGCTCCGGCCATCACTTGCATGGTCCAGGCATGGAGAAGGAGGAAGGGAACAGGTAGACCTCTTCTGTCTAACACTTTTTTATCTTGCTTTTGTCTCAAGGAAATTTCAAGACAGTTTAAGACGGAACAACTAGTGGCTTTTCAGCCTCTATAGTGAGGATGGCAAAGTAGAGGAAGGTTGGAAATAATTTCTTGACTTGGAAACAGTGTTTACACATCAGGGCACCAAGAACATAGAAGAGTTATTTTATAGCATTTGCAATGGCATTTAAAAAAAAACAAAACATCTTTGTACTCTAAAATATACATTCCCATTAGTGTAAACGTTTGGTTTACTGGTTGGACACAAATCTCACAAGATATAAATATGTCTTCAGTCACACCTTGCCTTTAAATATATACCCTTAGTACCTCTTAAACGTGATACCATGTGCATGAATTACTTATTAAAAAATGAAAAGAAGGAATAAGGGAAGTAAATCAATTCTCATGTATGATTTAGCTTAAGATCTTATTAGTAAGTAATAGAAATAATTTTGGGTAGTACATTAGATTAGAATACTGACTGATACTGACATATGTGTTCTTGTTTTGTTTAATGCATAGAACTTTTAGTCATGGCTCTCTAAGTATTACCCGGGCAACTGAGATGTTGAAACACAAGGCAGATCTCTATTAGGAAAATGTTCCCTGAGATTAAGCCTATAAAAATAATCAACTTCACTGGTAATCAGAGAAAGCCAAGTTAAACAGCAATGATATATTTCCTATTAACAAAATGTTAAAGTATTATAATACCCAAGAGTGGCAGCGGTGTAGAGAAATGAACAGTTATATCCATTGCTTGTGACTATATAAATTGGTATAACCCTTTGAAAAATGAGTTGAAAATATATTTCAAGAACCATATAAAGTATTCCCCTTTCCCTGATGCTGTAATTACATTTCTGGGAATCTGGCCTAAAGAAATCACCTTAAATATGAAAAAAAGATGCTCACTAAACATTATTTAGAATAAAAATTGTAACATTTAATTCCTCCTAATAGAATGGCAATCACATATTTTATAGTTTTATACACACACATTCAATGAAGTATTTGATAGCTATTTAAAATTACATTTATAAAAGCTAGATCACTACATACCTAGGGGACAATATTTCATTTTTAAAGAATCAAAAGTTCATGCTCAATATGATCAAAACGACATAAATTAAAGAAAATATGGGAGCAATATACTACAAACATAATGCTCATTATATTATAATAAATGTTTTTACTTTTTTTCCATTAGGGAGTTTGTAATAGTATTATCTTACTTTTTAATGAAAAATGAATCTACAATAAAAAAACACGCTACAAAGCATTTTTAATGTCTTGCAAGAAATAGTTCTTTAAGCATAGTTTATGCCCTGGCCAGTGTGGTTCAGTTGGTTGGAGCAGTTGTCCTCTATACTAGAAGATGGCAGGTTTGATTCCCAGTCAGGGCACAGGTTGAGGGGTGGCAACTGGCTGATGTTTCTCTCTCACATCAATGGTTCTCTCTTTCTCCCTCCCTTACTCTCTCTGAGAACATTTTTTTTAAAAATGTTTAAAAAATAAGTAAGCAAATATAGTTTATGACTACAATTAAACATTCTTTTCAGAATTTTGATTGTGTCTTGGTTAATCAAAAGATCTCATTGAGAAGGATTATATTGCCAACACAAATTACAAATTATCAAAAATCACAAGTCAGTGTAATCTTCATGACTGATGGATGGCAGGAGAAAGCCAGCTAATGTCAGCTTTCAGTTCTTCCTCTGTCTCTTTTCAGTCCCTCCAGTGTCAATAGAGCAGTGGTTCTCAACCTTCCTAATGCCGCGACCCTTTAATACAGTTCCTCATGTTGTGGTCACCCCCAACCATAAAATTATTTTCGTTGCTACTTCTTAACTGTAATTTTGCTACTGTTATGAATCGTAATGTAAATATCTGATATGCAGGATGTATTTTCATTGTTACAAATTGAACATAATTAAAGCATAGTGATTAATCACAAAAACAATATGTAATTATATATGTGTTTTCTGATGGTCTTAGACGACCCCTGTAAAAGCATTCGACCCCCAAAGGGGCTGCAACCCACAGGTTGAGAACCGCTTCAATAGAGCCTTCTCAACCCACTAGATCTGAGTCAACTGAGCCTTAAAGAATAAAAATACAGGCCTAAGATGTATGTTGGGAATGAGGTGTAGGTTCCATTCTTCAGCACAATTCTTTTAGTCACATAATGACAAGAAAGTGCTCATGAACTTGCACCAATTAATTAGCACTTCAAGAAAGTAAACTAAGTGTATGTATTGTGTATGTATTGTATGTGTTGTTGTGTGCATATGTGAAGAGACCTTAGAGATGAACAGATAGATGAAAAATAGATATTCATATAAATACATTTATATAGATATATAAATACATTGCTTTAATATAGATATATAAGTATATATATAAGCTATATATAAATATAGATAGATAGATAGATAGATAGATAGATAGATAGATAGATAGATAAACAGACAGTTGGCCCTTGAACATTTATGGGTCTGACCTCTCATGAAGTTGAAAATTCATAGTAATTTTTGACTCCCCAAAACTTAACAATTGATAGTCTACTGCTGGCTGGGAGTCTTACTGATAACATAAACAGTTGATTAACAAATATTTTCTATATTATATGTATTATATACTATATTCTTACAATAAAAGTAGAGAAAAGAAAATGTTACTAAGAAAACCATAAGGAAGAAAATATGCATTTACAATATTTATTGAAAAAAAATCTGTGAATAAGTGGACCTGCACAGTTCAAACCTATGTTATTCAAGGGCTAAGAGTACATATCTATTTTAGAGATTAAAGATAGATACATGTATGTATAAGTACATATAGTGATAGATATATAGATAGATAGGTAACTAATACTTATATGTTTGGGTTTTACACTAAGAGCTTTCTATCCATTATCTCAAGTGATCCTTTATGAGGGATAATTTATCCCCATTTTACAGATAAAGAAATTCAGAGGTTAAGTAAATTGCTCAAGGTTGTCCCACAACATAATTCCCATTTGAAAGGGCATCACTTGATCAACAGAACACAAAACCCAGATTGGACCAATGCACATTTTCTCAAGAAAAAGTAACAAAGGCTGGTTGGTGCTGAACATACCAAAATCATCAACCAAAATTGTGACCTTTGCTCCCAATTTATTGCCCCCTCCCATTGACTCAGTATCTCAGCAAAAATGTGTACCTGTGTCACAGATGTACTCCCTGGGTCATCTTTCAGTTCCCCGCCATGCCTCAATTTTGACAGATATACAAGTGACCTTTCTGAGTCATCTTTCAGTTCCCTGCCATGCCTCAATTTTGACAGATATACAAGTGACCTTTATGCTTTCATATAAAAAATCCAAGGTAATACCCCATTTGTGCTTCCATGCTGCACTTAAGAAGAAAATTAGGGTTCCTCCTCCTCCTCCTCCTCCTCCTCTTTCTCCTTTTGTTGTTCTTCTTCTTCTTCTTCTTCTCCTTCTCCTTCTCCTTCTCCTTCTCCTTCTCCTTCTCCTTCTCCTTCTCCTTCTTCTTCTTCTTCTTCTTCTCCTTCTCCCTCCTCCTCCTCCTCCTCCTCCTCCTTCTTATTCTTCTTTCTCTTCCTCTTCCTCTTCCTCCTCCTCCTTCTTCTTTGCTTTATCAGGCTTCATTTGGGAGAGAGTCTGGCTTTGGTATTAGCAGATGAGCTATATGAAGAGAACCTTGAGAACCTGTGAACGTTTCACAGGATGACATCATTTAATTCCATTGGCACAAGTCTTTCATTTGGAGCCATGATATCCTGCATGTTATGAAGTAGGTGTAGCACAAGCAGGTTCTCCTCTTTCTAAAACAAACCAAAACAGCTAGCTAGTCCTATTCACATACTTATCTCAGTGAATGACTCTAGAATTCACCTGGCATGCTAAAGAGGAATGGATGGACATTTAAAAATATTATTCTAGTGAAAATGCATGTTGGTTCAATAAATAAACTGGAAAAAAGTAACGTATTTTGGACCCACACTAATAGCATAAAAGGTAGGGTTACATTCCTTTCAAAATTCCTTTTGCCACTGATTATCCAACTTTTTTTAAAAAATGGATTTTAGAGAGAAAGAAGGGAGAGAGAGAGAGAGAGAGAGAGAGAGAGAGAGAGAGAGAGAAACATCAATTTGTTGTTCCACTTACTTATGCATTCTCCGGTTGATTCTTGTATGTGCCCTGACCAGCAATAAAACCTGAAATTTGATGTATTGGGATGATGCTCCAACCAACTTAACTGTTATCCAACTTTCCCTTCATGCGTGCATTTACTCAACGTATTTGGCAGGTGCCTGTGTTACACTGAAGCACAGAGAGGAACAGACAGTCCATGCCATCAAAGGGGCAGGCAGGTCACTCAGATTCTGCTGAGGTGAGTGTGAAGTTCCATGACGGGGGATGCCCAGGTCCTGAACATACCAAAATCACGCCCAGTCAGCTTTTGGAGGCAAAGGGTCCAGGAGGAGAGTCAAGTTGCAAATTTTAAATCAATTCCTCACTCCATTATTTACCTGGTATTATCCTAAATAAGGGCTCAGTCCTAGCAGTACCCTATTGATACTTAAATGTTTCATTATCACATTGTCTGGTTCTAAGGGAGCACAGAGACTGGTCGAAACATCAACTTTATAACAGCTTCCTCCATTTCAGAGAAGTTATAATAAGAAGAATGAAAGCACGTTCATATAAAGGAAATGCAGTAGTAGCATTCAGACTTCTTTGGCAACAATTCTGTTCTCCAATATACCTCTGAAAGTGGGACATTTGATAAAATAACACTTGTTTCTTTTTAAAAAATCCCCCAAATGAATAGACAGAATGCTACCCTTATACACAGGTGAACCTGACTGAAGCAAAGAGATGTTTTTAGCCAACCCATTAATCCAGTTAAGCTTTGTGTTAAGATGCGGATATGTCAGAACTGGTTACCTCAAGAGGGCTTTCTTTTGAACTTGAACTGCCAAAATTCCAAGCCGACACCAAAGGGTTTCAGTTTAAGTGGGCAAAAGGTGAATCGTCAGAAGGAAAATAAAAAGAACAGAAGACCAAGCTGGTTATCAAAGAAATGCTTCCAAGGGGAGAGAGAGAAAAATGAAATAGGGAAAGTTTTTAGAAAGTCAACATTCAAGAAAAGCTGCATTAAAAAATATAAATCATTCCGAGGCACCTGTGTCGGAAGAAGAAAGAGCTTGCTTTTCAGTCCTCAAGCCTACCAGGTGAAGGAAATGAAGACATACACACAAAAGCTGGATCGGCGTTGATAACCAGGAGTGAGATTCTGTCTAGGCCAGAAAAAGAGAAAGTAAAGCCAAGGTCATAAAGTTCCGGTTACCATTTGAATGTGTTGAGTACTTGGTTTCTGCTCGCTCAAGAGTTGGAAACTGCAGCTCATCAACATCTCTAGCAGAGGCTAATCAGGAGAAGAGACGAAGCCAATGGAGCAGGTAGCTCTCAGCGCTGTGGGCAGCTCAGATGAAGAGGTGGCGCTGAGGGGGCTGGAGAATGCTGCAGCTCTCAATTAGAATCTGTTCTTTCAACAAGTCTGATCACTCATGCATATTTCCTTTCGAGGATCCACAGAGAGGGTGCAAACGAACAAAAGACATCTCTGCCTTCCGGGTGCTTAAGATCTCCATGGTTTGGATTTTTAGTTTGAAAACGACCCACATTTTGCTCTGTAGTGATCGCTTTATGAATCCCCTCAATGGGCATAATCACAAGTGGATTGGTCCTGGGTTATGAACGGCAGATGACTGAAACATTTATGTGGCCCTTCCTACATACAAGAAAGCAGGCCAGGTTGAATGAGATGGAAAACTTGCTTTCAAAGAGCTTGTGGGCACCTGGGGAATGAGATGTGCCCACAGGATCATCATACAGGATGTAGTCCATAAGGAAGGAGCGACAACAGGGTGCTAAAAACAATCTTAGAGAAGGAAATAATCTCCTCCCAGCCTAAGACTTTATGGAGGAGGCAGCATATTTAGGGAGAGAAAGGAAATGGAATGCCAGTCTGTGTTTCATGCCTGGAAGTCGGTAAGTTCATGGACAAGTAAATGAACTTAGGTGCACTCTCATTATCACTTGATCTCTATAACTATCTCATCCTTGGAGATTGCAAATGCACATTAGCATATTAAAGATTCCCAGGATAAGGCATCCAGGGGAAGGAGATAAGGGAAAAGGAAAGAGAAAGAGAGAGAGAGAGAAACAGAATATGAAACAATGAGAAGGACTTTGGCCCATTTGAGGAACCCTGTGGTTTGGGTACAATATGCAAATCTGGGAGTGGCTGGTGGGAAGGTCTGGGAGATGAATGAGACGTGCTTAGATTGAGCAATGATTGGCGACCAGGAATGATTTCACTTCCCAGGGGACATCTGGCAATATCTAAGGACATTTTGGTTATCCCAGCTAGGGGAATGGATGCTAATGGCATCCCCCGGTAGAGGGCAGGGGTGTGCTAAGTATCCTGTAATGCACAGGACAGCATGTGCCCCTGCCTCCTCTCCCCCTGGCAAAGAATTACCCGACCCCAAATGTCAACAGTGCTGAGGGTGAGAAGCTGGCCGAATGAGAGGATGAGTATGCTGAAAGGGCCTAAGAGTAGGAGGTTAGCTCAGTGGACAAAAGGCCGGGAGAGGTCAAAGCCAATGGGATTGACGCCAGACGCGGAAGGGCTTCCCACAGTACAGAATTATTTAACCATGCAATATTCTTTCTGCTCTTCATCAAGTTGAAATCCGAGCACAGTCCAACAGCTCTGAGGCTCATCTATGATTTAGATATGTGTTATACAATTGGCATGATTCATGCCATTCTTCAGCAACTGACAACCGAGAAGTACACACAGGCAGAGGGCTGCTACTATCACCACCATGAGCGTTAGAAAGTCAAAACATTGAGAGAGTCTACCAGGAAGTTCAAATGCCGCTGAGCTGCTGCCCGGGTTTCCCACCTGCAGCACAGCAGCCCCCTTACCCAGAGAGGATACAGTCGAAGACCCCCAGCAGATGCCTGAAACTGCGGTAGTACTGACCTCTGTATAGACCATGTTTTTCCTATACATACTTACCTGTGATAAAGCTTAAGTTATAAATTAGGCACTGTAAGATATTAACAATAATAACTAATAATAAAATAGAACAATTATAATAATATGCTCTAGGAACAGTTATGGGAATGGTGTTGGATGGCATTGTTAGGTAAAATACGGGTTACCCAAACACAAGCACTGTGATACTGGGACAAACTGATAGCCAATCAGGCTCCTGAGTGACTAAGGGGCAGGGAGCGTCTACAGCGTGGAGAAGCTAGACAAAGGGATGAGTCAGGTCCCAGGCAGGACAGAGTGGGATGGGGTGATATTTCATCACGCTACTCAAAACAGTGTGCACTTTAAAACTGATGAGTTGTTTCCTTCTGGAATTTTCCCTTTAATATGTACAGACCGTGATTGGCTGTGGTCCTTGAAACAGCAGAATGAGGGGAGGGGGAGGGGCGCGGCAGCATATTTGACCAGTGTTTCCAGAACAGGGTGCAGGGAGTGTCAGAGATCTCATTTACCCACTGAAGTCACCAAAATAGAACAATCCAAATGTGAGAGCATTTTACAAGGCCACCGAGGAAGGAAATTTAAGGTTCAAAAACGGGCTGATTATGCTACTTCTCCCCGCACAGAAAAGACACATTATGTAATAAAAGAGAAAAATCAATACATAAAGTCTTGTGTTCAAATGCTCATACATAGTAATAAATAGAAATTGCAGTCAGTGACAAGACTTACATTTTGAGGATTATAGTTCAAAATGAGGTGCCTTTTGGTGCATAAGAGGTGACAACTTTTTATGAGGCTGCAAGGTCATAACTCAGGGATGTCTCCAGTTGACCACAGCGGTGAATATGAAATTAGCATATTTCACTCTGAACAAGAGCGGCCTTTCAGGTCCGCTTTATTATGTAAAACGATTATTCTAAGCAGCTGGCTCTTCAATTCTCCATTAATAACACAGGGAGTTCTCTCTGTGGGCCTCTTTTCCTTACCGTTTTTTCAGGTTGAAAATATAACTCTAGTTTCTTTAGGGGGAAAAATGATTTAAAATATGTGTTCTATGCAGACATGTTATAAAAACCCAATAAGTTAGCCCATTATCATCCCAGTGAATATTTATTTATAAATGTATACATGCACATATACACATTCATGCATCCATGTAACTTTAAACACTATGTGATAGATGATAGATAGATAGACAGGTAGACAGATAGATCTTGCATATTTTTAGAATATATAATTTGTTATATATTCTGGACGACAGGAAAATCTGTACCTAACAGGAAATTTATACTTATGTCAACTTGTTTTGAGAAAGAGGAAGCTCAGTCTACTGCTGAAGTCACTGTGGTCAGGTTTTCTGTCACTTGCTTCTAAAACCATGACTAACAAATAGAGAAGCTCAACTCGTGCTAGAATAGAGGCATCAATCAAAGGAAGGCACTTGATCCCAAGGAAACAGACATGATGCCTTCCCAGGTACACCAGCCATTAGGCCGCGCTCCCCGGAGCAGGAGTCTCAGGTCTTCCTTGAGCTGTGATATGAACAGGCCATCAGGTGCCAGGTAAGGCTGTCTCAGTGTCAGAACCAAAGGAGTGATCTTCCCTCCACTTGGCTTAGTTTTTCCTGTAACAGTAAGTTTCTCAGCCGTGGAGCTGGAATACAAGGTCTCTTGAAAGAAACACGAAGTAAGGCCTTGTCCTGAGAGGAGGTGAGCAGTCCCCTGACCCAGGCCCACCCAAGCGCTGCACCCTGACGAGGTTCAGGACACATTGCCCCCAACAGGGCACTGCGGCGGATTGAATATTTCAGGCTGAAGGAATCTGAGAAATGACATGTGTGGGAAGGACTTCTGACCCTCCCTGAAGCAGGTCATACAGCCATCATGTGAGAGACGCCCTCCCTGTGCCTGGAGGTGCCCTCCCTGTGCCCGGAGGAAAGGAGCCTCCTCATCTCTGAAAACAGAGGGTCTCCAAGAGGAATGTGGACGAACAGGCCCTTGTAGGTCCCCTGTTTACTGCACTTACTTCTTACCCTTCGCCCCATCACTGCTGTCCATGGCTTCCCACTCTTCATCAAGCCAAGTCAAACATACTCAGGTTTAACCATTTCTCAAGGTTTTCATCCCTTATGAAGGTTCCCGTGCATGTCAAACTTACACCAACTACCTATATGCTTTTCTCTCTTGAATCTATTGTTACAGGTATCATGATTGAAAACTTAGAAGGACATAAAAAATATACTTTTCATTCCCTACAATACTGAGTTTGAGGACTCTCTGGAGTTGAGAAGTCTGTGCCCACATCACTGAAAAATCAAGGATTATTACTGGACCTTTGTAAAATGTCTAACTTCACAGCATTGCTATCCAGAGAAAGAAAACAAATTCATTTAAATAATAATTTTAAAAGCCCAAAGGGACAGAAATATGAGCTATCAGTTTATCCCATTCTGTGCAGAAAGAAACACTGTCTAAGTGGCCCATAATCCTTCTCAAAAACTTTGGAAAGATTTCCAGTTTAATACTACAAACATTTTCAAAATTCCCCTTCAAGCTGCAAGATTAAGAATGAACACTACAAATGCCTAAAGTTTATAAATTATACTAGTGCCTAAATGGCCTGGTGACAAATACTCGAAGCCTCAATGCACGGGAGACTTATAGGGAGTGGTGGGGACTGGGGGAAACAAAACAGGACATGCCCCAAGCAAGGAGGCAGCCACCACTCCACATCAATTACTATCTTGATAGGATGGGAATCTAGTTTTTCCGGAGATTCTACTGTTTCCAGAAAAGATAGGAATAAAGTTTTGTTCTCTGTGAAAAGGCCTAAATCTTTAAAGCAGTGGCAATTAACTTGAATTTTAAAAACTGCAGGCCAATAAAACATGCCCACCATGCACAAGTGTGTGAACATTTTCTCATGATAGAGCCAGGTGATTGATTTATACCAGGTCCTATGGGAGATGAAGGGGAGAGCACTGTGTTGGTAGAGGGCCAGTAATTCCTGGATGGAGACAGGTAAGCAAAGAGATGAGGTCTAGAGGAGCAAGGACCAGATGGGTTTCATCCTCCCCTCAATGTCTAGTGAAGTATCAGGCACACCATAGGCACTAAATATATGTTTGTTGAATGAATAGATAAATGAAGACGCCCTTTATATTCACCTCTTCCCCTGACGTAACATTCTTCTTAATGATTATAATCTTTTCTTTCAGCCTGATAGATTTGTTTTCACATAAAAATTAAGCACAGCACAAGTATAAAAAAGTTAAAAATTCCATATCCCATTACCCAAAACATATATTATTACCAATAATTATAAATTGCTTTAAAAATAACGTTACAGCCCAGCCAATGTGGCTCTGTGGTTGATCATCAACTTATGAACCAGGAGATCATGGATTGATTCCCGGTCAGGGCACATGCCCGGGCTGTGGGCTTGATCCCCAATGAGGGGCGTGCAGGAGGCAGATGATCAATAATTCTCTTTCATCATTGATGTCTCTATCTCTTTCTCCCTCTCCCTTCCTCTCTGAAATCAATAAAAATATATTTTTAAAATATTAACTTTACAAAAATGGGATTAAGCTCTATATTATATTTATTATTAATAGCCAATATTTATTATTTATTTAAGAGGTAATATATAAAATATAATATTACATATTAGTACATATTATATATTGTATATCTATGAGAAGAAATAAAAGGAACTGTTGAACTTCAAGTAAATATAAGTATGTATATTTCACATAAATACATATTTACTCCAAGAGCTATCAGATACAAGATGGGGCGAAAGTAGATTTATAGTTATGAGTACACAAAATACAGTTCATTCTTATATTATTATTTTTCAATTATTGTATTATTTTCCATATGAACAACTGTAAACCTACGTTTGCCCCACCCTGTAGATATCCAAGAGAGATTAATGACTACAATCCTCTTCTAAAGTTAAGAAAAAATATTAAGACATAATCTAAGAATTCAGACTCACTCTTTTAAATTTCACCTCTATTGTCACTTTTCTATAATCTATACTCCAAATGGCAAGGGCACTATCATTCATTAAAGCAAATAATTATAACAATATATGGCAATTGATTTCATCGGGATGCTTTGACACCAGGAGGACAATTTTACAAAGTAATTTTTCCTTGAATCATCTTTTTTTTAACCCTCTCTTAACCACCTTCCTCCAAAACATAAAGAGGAAAAAAAATAAAAAACACCTTGATTGTGATCTTCCCAGGTAACACCTCCTGTCAAAAGGATTGCCTCTCCCTAATCTTGTCATTTAGCTCACGAATTATGTGGAGATAAATGAATGCAGCAACCTTGTGGCTGCTAGATAATTTTATCAGCCTCATTTATGGCTTTCTGTAGATTGCATTAACTGCCATTTCTTGGGAGATAAAGGATAAAATGTACCTTATGCAAAATGCCCCACTGAAGAACGTGAGCCTCGGGAGCCACTCACAGTGGTAGCAGGCTGAAGGGAAAAGGTGAGGACGCTGAACAATCCATCAGCAGCAGGGCTTGTTTTGATCAGTGCCGTGGGCGACTCAAGCCAGAAGCCTGTTTGGCAGGTGTGTGTGGAGCTACAGCTAAACTCTGTCCTGGGGAAACTTCTCAGCAACTCCAAACAGAACTTGAGGCAGGGCCTGTGTACTTTTTAATTGTTATTGTGTTGTTAAATAAATGCACCCACTTAGAAAAAGCAGTGTTGATAACATTTCAACTCACTATTTAAGAGTTAAGTCCATTTACAAACTGTTTACTGTACTACGGATATAAAAACAAAAACAATTCATGTGCTTAAAAAGTGTATGGTGTCCTTCAAGGGAACATGGATGGGGGAGGGGAGTTATTTCCCAATATAAAATATAAAATAGCAAAGGACTAAATTAAATGAATGAGAGTTGCCAACTGAAATGATTGTTACCTTAAAGAAAGGCAGAGACTTGGCGGTGATCATATGCGTGCATATGTTGATCAAAACTCATTGAAGTCCTGGCTGTGTGGTTCAATTGATAGAAACACCGCCCCCTACACCCAAAGGTCACAGTTAGATTCCAGGTCAGGGCACATACCCAGTACAGGAGTCAACAGATTGACATTTTGCTCTCACATCGTTTCTCTCCCCTTCTCCCTTCCTCTCTCTCTAAAATCAGTGAGAATGTATCTTTGGGTAAGGATTAAAAAAAACACACACACAACAAAAACACAGAACTCATTGAAGTTACCCCTAAAGTGAGTTGCATATTATTAAGAAAAAATGTAAGTGCTACCTCAAAAATGTTGTGTTTGTGCTATTTTTTAAGGAAAAATGAGAAAGGTAAAGCCTTGTGGCTTCCTGCTACTAGTTTTTTATTCTGCTTACTTAAGAGGTTATCATTGGAGAGAGCTGGGTGATGGGGACATGGGAACTCTCTGGAGTCATTTTGCAGTTTCTTGAGAGTCCACATTATCCCAAAATAAAAGTGAAAAAGGTCTTGTGGCTGAAATTGGGGGAAGGTTTATGAAAACATCCACCCAAAACACTGTGCATCTAATATTGCCCCCTGCTAGAGATACAGCAGCCAGTAAGGCAGGAGCCTACATTCCAGGAAAGAAAGCAGATGAAGAGAAAGAACGGACCTGAGTCCGTAAAGTTGTGTTTGTTACAAAGAGAGTCAAAAAAGCTTAGAAGTTTCCCCAGGACAGAGTTGAGGAGAGCAAATGGGACAGAGCAGGAGCTAACAGGGAAGGGCCTTTTGAAGAGGCGATGTTTTAGCGGATCCCTAATTGAAGAGGGGGGAATAGGTTGGCACAGAGCGCAGGAAGGAGTCCAGGAGGAAGCGTGGGCAAGGTCTTGACAGCAGGAAGGAGCCCCGCTTGCCCCTGGAACTGACAGGCAGCCGCAACACTGGGTAGAGAGAGCCCGGGAGGGGACCCAGAGGAGGTGGGGTGGTAGGCCAGGCGTGCCTCCCAAGGCAGATTTGACCCACGTCTTCAAAAAGGAATACCAACTTTTTATTTTTAGTCTTCACTGACTTTATTTCTATAACCAGCAAGGAAAATCTCTTCAATCAGGAAACAATAATAACTCTGTATACTTGGAATATACTTATGGCGCAGATGTAATCCTCACCCTCAATGGGTTACAAACTTGCTTTTCTGTCTTGAAAGTATTCCAACAGAAGCACAAACTGCTGTAGACAATATGTTAACTTAGAACTAGAAAAGGGAGCCATCTAAAACGTTTGAATAGTAAGATTTCCTTAAAAAATTATGAGAAACTAAAACCAATGGTGCATAAAATTAAACAATCAAGCTTTAAAACATAATTCTCCTCTATAATATCCTAAATGCATTTATATTTCCAGGGTCTTTTTGAAATACCTATTTTCAGTATCTCCTATTTAGCACTGAAAGATTTACTTTGAAATAGTTGTTCACTCATATGCAGACATGAGCTACTTCTCTTCAGCTAAATCAAAGAAATACCAACTTTTGATCGATTTCTGAATACTTTCCAGATTCACCATCAGTTTTCAACTTCAGGGAAATGGTGACTGGCCGTTTATATTTTCTGTTATTTAGATTACCACACTCTACTCTCGATACATGTGAAAGAAGCCTATTTTTCTCAGGTGAGTCGGCTACAGGAGCCAAGTAATCTGTTAATTCAGGTGTATCTGCCACCTTGTCAAAGTCTGGTATGATCTCTTAGGATCCTCTTCAAAGAGAATTGCAGAACATTTGTTAATACCCATCACTGTCCTCTTAAACAAACCAAAAGCTGGTAGGCAGGGAAAAGGCTAGAAATAGGAGAACCAAGACATGCTGTTTTCAATTTTCATACAAAGAGAATGAAAAACAGAGAGAGAGAACCGCCTATCAATGATGCGTGGTGTCAAAAGAAGCAATACGATTGAAATATTATGGAAAGTCACCGCCTTTACTGTCAATGCCAGATCGGAACTGCGTACCAAGAGTACCTGGTGCTGTTTAATTCAGAGCAACCATAAATCTGGAGCCGGCGAAAACATCTGACAACAGTTAAAGATGTTTTGTAAATGTGCATACATATTTATAAACATGGCAGCAGAAGCCGGCGAACGGAATGAGTGCGCTTCCGCTAAAGTCATCTGAAAGTCAAAAAACGCCATTAATTACTTTGTCACGACAACCTTGTTCAATTTCATCTCAGGTGACTTATCAGCTTTGATACAGAACGGAAATTTTAATACCAAATTGCCAGCTGCGACAGAGGCAGCATAGCTTAAAACACGGAGCTTCTTCCCTGGCCTCCACCAGCGTTAAGCTAATCTGCCCTGACAGAGGAGGAGTCCTCAGAACTCGCGAGCAAGTCTCCCAAATATGAAGCAGTAACCCAAATGTCAATTACTTTTCCAGGAGTAGACAAATTGCTCGCACACTAATGCAATTGAAGCCCAATAATTAGATAACAGGACTACAGAGAGGGCCTGGTGACAGAGCTTCCGAGATAATAGAATCTAGTGTCCTACTTCTTAAATATTAACATCATTCTGTTTCAGCCAATCGGTTTATGGTAATTTAAAAAAGGGCAAAGCAAATTCCTTTTATTGCTAATAATATTGTGCTACTGCAGAGTTAGCTTTGAAGGTTAACAGTCTATGGGGTCAAAACTTAATCATGTGTTATTGTGCATTTATGCATTTTTCTTTCATCTCTTTCTTTTGGAATGCCTTCTTTGTGGGAAGCCAAGGGTTTATGAGGAATACACGTGTGTGCGAACACACACACACACACAGTCACACGCACGATGCACTGACAATAGGCATCCATTGTCATAAAACAATCAAGCCCTTGCCCTAGCTCGTTTGGCTCAGTGGATAGAGCATCAACCTGCGGGCTGAAGGATCCTGAGTTCAAGTCCAGTCAAGGGCACATGCCAGGGTTGCAGGCTCAATCCCCAGTAGGGGGCATGCAGAAGGCAGCCAATCAATGATTCTCTCTCATCACTGATGTTTCTATCTCTCCCTCTCCCTTCCGCTCTCAAACTATATATATATATATATATATATATATATATATATATATATATATATATATAAAACCCTTGATAGCACATGCATTCTACAATCTCAACTTGATCACCTTTCCTTCTCCCTGTAAAAGCCTCATTTTAAGGACATTGTATTTATGGCTACAAACTAATCTCAAAGGTCATATTCTACCCCTGCCCCATCACTTAGATTCAAATGCCTTCATAGAATATTAGTTCCAATTTCAATTAAACAGTGACTTGGTCTGTTTTGGGTGGTGGGATGAATTTTATTATTTTTTATTAAATTGATTTTTTCAAGGGCTTCATGGGTTCCTAAAGCTTCTAGAACATTATAGAATAAGCCAGAATGAGCATGAATTCCCCAATTCATAGCTCTCTAATGTTTCAGTAATATATCTGATGGGTGGTCAGATGAGCTGACATTGATCTGTTTACAACACAGATTCACAAAATGACTTAATCCAAGACCACGTTCTGTTTCCCTATCTTCCCAACTGTATAATGAGAGAAATTAAAGGTTTTAAAACTTTCTTTGAGGAGAATTTGATGGAAAATTAGGTAAGTGGGTAGGGAGGCAATCCACAGGTTGAATATCACCAATATTAGTAGTAATAGGAATAACTGGGTTATCCCTATGTCTACTAAAATGTTTATAGACTATAATAAGAAACAAGTAACTAGGTACAAAAATAAAATGATGAATATCCTTTTGGATGGTGGCATGACAGCCATTAATGACAAAAGTAGAAACTGTGGGGTAGATGCCATGTGGAGAGTAACAGGACTTCTCTGTGAGTGTGCATGCATGGTCGGGTACAGGCAGGGAGCAAGGCAGGTGAGATAAACTAACTCAACAGAAATACCATTGGGCATCACCTCAAGAAAGCTCTGGAGGTACAGGCTGACTTATTTGTGAAACTGCCTTTTGTCTTATGTTCTTTAGCAAAGCCCCAACCACCCCCCCCCCTTGCAGTGTCCTCCTTCATAAAACAAGAAATGACTGAATAAACTCAAAACTCCTATGACTGACAAGAAGATCACAGTTCAACATGGAGGACATGGAATGATTGAATCAGAAGGCAGCTCTCTCAGAGCAATCCAATATGCCCAGACAATTTTTGATGATTGGAATGAAATTACCCCAGGAATTGATACATGAGGTAAGAGGCCAGTGGAAACACAGCTCCTACAAAAGTTAGACTCTGAATGAATGTGTAACGCAAAAACAGCCAATGGAATCAAACTGATCCTTTGTTGACAGGGGTCACCCTGGAAACGATGTGAGGATCCTACACAGCCATGTTATTTCCCCAACTCAGAACACCTTGTTTTGCTGTTGTTGTTTTATTAGCTTGAGCACAGGATGAAGTGATTGGCTTGCATTTAAGGTCATGGGGAAGCATATGCATTCTTGATCACATGCAATCCTCTAAGATGCTCACAACCGGGAACTGAGCCTCCAATGTTGACCTCCCATTGCATGCTCACTCTCAGGCATAGCCAGTTCTATGATAATGCTTGTTCTGAAAACCAGAGTGCATTCCAATGAATGGATAGAGCGGGGAACAATTTGACATAATGTGGATTTCGCGTTTACTCATGTTTGATTTCATCTGTGAAAAACACTAGGTTAGCACCGAAAACTCCAACCAGCTTGAATGAGCTGCACAGAAATGCATACGCTCATGCAAGCACACACCTCAAATACCAGCTACCTCCATTCACAGTGTGGTTATGAGTCACATCCATCCACATCTGGTGTCACCGTTTTCAGATCACTCCCCTTTCTATCCCTTCACAGTAACTCACAAGCTGCAACCCTTCTGAATCCCACCTCCATAAGAAAACCTCCCGTCTTCTTCAAGGTCAAGTTGCCCCATTTTTGCAGCATTTGTGGATTTTAATCATTTAACACATGCAAAACTATCTTGGGTTTGTGTGTGTGTGTCATTTTGTGTCACTGATGAAGTTGCCCATGCCCCATTTCCCCCATACTCCTGGTTTTTATTGTATGATTTAGCACAGTGCCCAGATTTTAGGAACACAGCTGTCCATTATAGCATAACTGAGGGTATATATGCTCTCACTAAGAGAAAGGGAAAGTGGAGTCACCACATCATTTGTTCTCTCTCTCTCTCTCTCTCTCTCTCTCTCTCTCTCTCTCTCTCTGCAGGTTTGGTACACTACAGGTTTGTAAAACTGCACTCAATGGGGGCATACAATGAAAACGGTTGAGCCAAGAGCATGAGCAAAGGAATGCAGAAAAATCAACCAAACTCTTGGGAGGATTTTGACTGTGGTTGAGGCAGCAGCTCCAATATAAACAGATTGGATTCATTTTTTCCAGAAGTATTAGGTAGCGTCATGTTCATTCACTGTCTTTCAGAATCAAGGTGTTCCTGGAGATAACAAATATAATTTGGCTTCCCATCTAATGGTATCAGGGCCCCTTGAACACCTCCATTTGTACTTTCCAAATGGTACCATCTCAGGCCTGGACACTTACAATGACCCAGGCTGTTGTCCAAGGTCAAAACTCCTGGATGGTTGGGTGTTGGTGAACATTCAAGCTATGGTGTGGCTGTGCTCCAGAGTCTGTCCACAGTCCAGGACATAACTTATGGGTGTTTCTTTCTAGCCTTGGTAAGCTTTTAATAGGTAGCTGTGGCTAAGGGTGTTGGCAGACAGTGTATAAATTTGTTGTGTTAGCAAGCGTCCCACACAGGCAAAAGAGGTGCGGTGAGCCCCAAGGCTCTATTGACATACAGTTTCACTTCTTTGCTAGTGTTCATGGAGGAAACCCATCCATCCCACATCTCTCCCCCTGAAAGTTTGAAATGTGCAGTGCCAGGTATGTAGACAACTTCAATGATCTGCCTTAGGTGAGTATTATTTAGTTAATTCAAATCCATTATATTATTACAGAGATTAAAGACCTTTTTGTCCAACATGCTAGAAAAGCAATAAATCTGAATTAGATCTACCATTTTAGTCACTCAGGATTAGACCTTTTGGTGATGCGATCCATTAACGTGCTTTAATCTATTGATTCATCCTAGAAAGACACAATTTAAACTCAGAAGTCACAAAATGAACTTTCCATTAAGTTTTGGAGACTATGGTCACAGCTCATTTGACTTTTATGAACTAGAAAATTTGATGTAGACCACAATGGCATTCTATTAGGGGAAATCATGCATTTAACCATGTAGCAAAATACTGTAGTCAATTATGTGAACACACACCTATTTTACACATGGCTGGTTCTCTGACTTTAAATTATTAAGGATGGGCATTTAGCTTGTTTTAAGGAGTATTTACTCCCAAGTAAAAGATGTGTGAGAAAACTTTGTTCGAAAAATTAAATGAATATTTTTCATTTATATTAATTTTTTTCAATAAGAAACTGGAATTGAGCATAGAAACTTTTGCTCTATTTAGTTCGTTGCCTTGGAAGATAAAACTCGTGACCTGTTTGTGCTTTATAAATGAAAAAAATATATATTCTATCAAGGAGAGAAGAAAAAACGCAATCAGAAGCAAATTTTGAGATTCATCTGCCAGCTTGGAAAACATAATAATAATGTAAAAGAGGGTGACAACAAAGAAAAGTAAAAACATATTTAGATAAGGTTTAGTTTCCTTTTTCTAGTGTTCATCTTGGTGGTGTACTCTATAAACATCACTTTACTCAATATACTTTTGTTTATACAAGTATTATACTTAAGCCAGACTATATTAATACCAGGCTCATTATTATGCACTATCTCACCAAGGGTATACTTTAGTTCCAAATATAATTCAACAATGGTCTATGTTGAATCCATCGCCGCCAACATTTAACTGTGAAACTTTTCTCCCAAGTTCCTACTTACAAAACTCTGCCTCTTTAAAAGCCTGAGATGTTAGAAATTATCTAGTCAAATCCCTCAATTTCAGAAGCTAAGTCCCACAATGGTTAAGTTACATGCTCAAGGTCACACAGTTCCACAAAGACAATCTACCACAAAAGCTATCACTATCCTCTTCAAATATCTCCCTCTATCCTATATAATAAAACCCTAATATGCAAATTGACCAAAAGGCGGAACAAACAGTCGCTATGATGCACACTGACCACCAGGGGGCAGATGCTCAATGCAGGAGCTTCCCCCTGGTGGTCAGTGCACTACCACAGGGGGAGCACCACTCAGCCAGAAGCCAGGCTCACAGCTGGCGAGCGAGTGCATAGGAGGTGGCGGGAGCCTCTCCAGCCTCTGCTGCAGGTGGGTGGTAAGGAGGGAGGGGTCCCGGACTGCAAGAGGGCACAGGCCGGGCTGAGGAACACCCCCACCCCCAGGGCATGAAATTTCGTGCACTGGCCCTCTAGTTTTTTATAAACAAGATCACCCTTGGGCTTCATTCATAAAGACACAAGCAAAACAGTAACCTCCTGACCATGTTCTGTCTTCTCCCCTTGAGTCTATCTTGTCATCACATCTTGCTTATTCTTTCCTCTTTTTATCTTCTCAAGTTAACTTAATTTCCCTTCTGCACAGTTCATACCCTTCTCTCGGCTCTCACCCATGAAGGTGTGTCTAAAGCCCAGTAACCTGAAGTCCCACTATCATCCTACATCAACCAGACAGGTTGATTCTGCTCCTCTACTGCTGCTGTTATCTGGTTTTATCTTTGCAGAAAACAGAGGCCAGGTTGAGTTCAAGAAATAATAAAGAAGTTCACTGACAGGAATTGATTAGGAACTGTGCTGAGGTGGGGTCTCCAACATGAGTAAGCCAGGCGCATGTGTGATTTGCCAAGATGGAGGCGCCAGGGCAGACTAGGGTGGTGCCGGCAGCAGAGGTTGTTGATTTCAGTTTTAGACATAAGGAATGAGTGGTGTCCATGAGGTATTCATGCCAATAGGGCCACTAGGAATATGCATGAAGAACTATGAGTCTCAAGCTCAGAAGAAACATTCAGTGCTAGAAATATTTTGGAAAGCCACCAAGAAATACTTGGGAGTTGAAAACATGGATTGTGTGGAGCAAAAAGAAATGAAACCATGGAGAGTGTCCACATCTTTTGAATGTGCATTCATTTACTTGACACTATTTCAGTAATTCCCAATATAAAGCTCTATATATTTTGTTCTTAAGTCATTGGCCAGGTACATATTTTTAATTATTGAATTTAATTTATAAATATATTATTTTTCTTTTTACTCCACTCCAATACACACAATGTCCACAAAAGTTCATGGTATGTGCTTTAAACATGTTGGTTGGTGTTAAACATCATTTTAGCTTTGGGAATCCCAGTCTAGGCAGTAAACAAAGATGACTTCAATGCAGAAAATGCAATAAAAGACAGAACAGGGTAGCAAATCAATGTTTCCATTTGTAAGGAGAGAGAGAGAGAAGGATGAAACAAACATTATTAGCATGATATATAAGCACTGCACAGCCCCATTTATATCACTTGTATTAAGGATAAATTGCCTGAATAAATTCTATTATTCTAAGAAATAGCACAAATAACAAGATGACAGCATTAAGAAAAAAGTGAAAATAATAATGTTGATATTGCTGGAATTGTATGTTATTTCTCTATTTCTAGTCGCATGAATCTAGTTAGGCAATAATTCAAATTTGGCAGTGGGTTCAGCTTTTAAAGTCACATTCATATATCCAAATTGAAATCTTCCAGACTGGGAAACTAATTATTTATTATTAATAATAGCCTAGGCTCATTGTCTACTGCATTCCATGCCATGTGCTAAATACTTCACATAAATTATTTTAAGCACTCCCCCAAAAATTAAAAGATAGCTATTATCATGCTGATATTATAAATGATAAAACTGAAGCAACATGAGGTCACATACTGCAAATAGCACACTAGTAATTTGGAAGAAACAAAAATTTAAACATGCATTCCTCTAATACAGTGGTAATAAAATATAAGTTCTGGAATCTTGGGTTCAAACTTCTGATCTATTATAGAGTTATGTTCCCTTAAGTGGCTTAATCAATTCTTTTGAGCCTCCATTTCCTCATTTGAAGAAGGGAACAATGATGTCTACTACGTAGAACTATTTGGAGCATTAAGTGAGAATGTATGCCAGGGCCAAGTAAGCGCTCAACAAATGGTAGCTGGGTGGTTATGAGAAAACAGACGGCAGAAAATGAGGCAGAAATCAGGACCTCGGAGAGCGACCATGCATACTCAAGAATGCCCAAGGGATCAATAGAGGATGGGGCTTTA
The DNA here is from genome assembly GCF_000147115.1 of Myotis lucifugus. Lineage (NCBI taxonomy): Eukaryota > Metazoa > Chordata > Mammalia > Chiroptera > Vespertilionidae > Myotis > Myotis lucifugus. The sequence goes on from NW_005871120.1 coordinate 2,274,487, forward strand.
AGAATGAGGAAGAGATTTGCAGACCTCATAGAGAGGATAAAAAAAGAAAAAGACTCAAATTTAACAAAGAAATGTGTAGATTTACTATAAGGGTTAAGATTAATCTCAGATGGTTGTTGGTTAAGGGCTGAATGCAATTCAAAATGTTTAGCACTCACTAAACATTTGCTGTGTGCCCAAGTCACAGCTAAATGCTTCACCTACCTTATCTTGTTTCTTCTTCATTTCTTAAGGCAGGCCCTATGACTATCCTTGCTTTTCAAATAATGATATTAAAGCTCTCTGGCTTAAGTGACTGGTTCTAGGTCACTCAACCTGTAAACGGTGATGTCTGCTCAGGACTCCTGAACGGTGATGTCTGCCCTCCTGATCTCATGCGGCTCTCTTCCTGGACTCCATTTCCTTTTACCTTTCTCACAGAACTTTTTGATATGAGGCGTGTTGAAATTGTTAACTCCCAGGAAGAGATCATCTGATCGACCAGCCACATTCATGGCTTTGGCTTTCCTCAGTCTAACCAGCTATTGTCAGCAAGAAATCTTCAGTCTATCGGGAGAGTCACTAAAGCCTTGCATGAGGTTTTCTAAGAGGTGAGAGGGTAGGCTGGATGGACTCCCTCACCAAGAGGATTCATTAGCATCGAAATCATTAAATCCATTAGAGAGAGACAAAGCTTAAGAAGGTAAATAAAAAATGGCTTTCATTACACATTTCCTCATGGAACAGATAAACATTCCAAATATCTCATACCCATCAGATGAATGGAACTTATCCTGGGTATGAGTTTCAAGCACCAAGTGTGGACATTTAATTGAATTCAGGTGGGATCTATTGTTTAAAGATTGCTTTTCTCTCATGAAAGATTCGCTTTAGTATTGTATCTTTGGAGGTGAAGCCTGATGAAAATGCTTTCTGTTAAGGATAATAAACAATGTTCACTGAAAGCTTTTAATGCATCAGACCCTATACTAAACACTTCATATGTGTAATGTAATTTAATCATCCCAGCAACCTTACGAGTTAGGTATTGTATCATTCCTGCTTTATATATGACAAAAGAAGAGTCTAGAGCAGTGATGGCGAAACTTTTGAGCTCGGCATGTCAGCATTTTGAAAAACCCTAACTTAACTCTGGTGCCGTGTCAAATATAGAAATTTTTTTGATATTTGCAACCACAGTGAAACAAAGATTTATATTTTTGATATTTATTTTATATATTTAAATTCCATTTAACAAAGAAAAATCAACCAAAAAAATGAGTTCGCGTGTCACCTCTGACACGTGTGTCATAGGTTCTCCATCACTGGTCTAGAGCATATAACCAGAGTTCCCTGGTTAGTACCTTGTAGAATTAAGACACGGATTTGGGTCTCTACCACCATGTGTCTAAAATGTGGGGTACAAGACAGTTTCTACTATTAATTATAGTAGATGTAGGAGATGTTTAACAACAGTCCTCATTTAAAATGCCAGTTACTTGTCTTATTGGTTGTTCCTCCAGAAGACAAAATGCCAAGTCCATCTGCAGCCCCCTCATTAGTCAGCTACCAATTTGACATGACATGGGCAGGAGCACAGCCATCCCACAATTACTAGAGTAGAATGTCCCAGACACTGGTATTCAGTTGTGTTCTGGGAAAATCTCACTGCATTAAATAGGACTGACATCCTCCAACCTAAATTGCAATGGGGAAGAAAACAGAGAGACTTAATAATTACTGATATGGGGGAGGGAGCAGGAGGCAGATTCTGCAAATGCTGAATTCCTCCATTCTGAAAAGCATGCCTGAAAGGAATATAAATGTTATCATCCCATGCCCTTTTTCCTCAATCCACAGGATGCTACTTAATGCCATTGTGTCTCAAGAAGCATTTACAGAATTCCATGTGTGAGACTAATTCCTTTACTAGGTACTATGTAAGCTTAGCAATGGTTATATGATCCAGTAGAACATTCTCAGAACCAAGAGCCATGATACCTGCCTTCTAGGTACAGCTCTGTCAGGATTTCCATGAGAATTTTTCCCAAGGCATGAAAAAACTCTGGTATGAGTTTGTTAAATAAGTGAAAACATTGTTAACCTATCTAAAATACTGTAATAGGCATCAGAAACTGGACCACGCAAAATGGTATAGATTATTCTTGTTTTCTTATCCTCAATCCAGCAACTGTGTATTTTTCTGAACAATACTGGCTTTTATTCTATCCAATAAAATATGCGTTAAGTGGTACATCCATAACTTTAAAAAATATATGGCACTCGAAAAGTGGAGCATGGTTACTATCTTCTGCCATGATATGTTTGCTGTGATGCCATGCACCCCTAAATTCTCAAAACATGACTCAAAGTCAAAATCTGACCTCATTTGCCAGTGAACATAAATGTTACCCTTCCCCCTCCTCTGGCAATAAATTCTACTGCAATAGAAAACTTGGAACAGTAGCTTCTCCTAATTATAGGCACCACAGCTGCAGGAAGGCAACATTAACAGCCAATTAATAGGATATTTTCAGGTAAAGCTCCACTTGAAAACCCTGCCCAATATTCCTGCTCCCCAATGGAGGTGACTCCAGTGTAAGTCATGCTTGTATCAGATGAGAAAACACAGGCACATTTTTCAATCCCACCAAGCTGTCTGTTTAGAAGATGCTTCAGAACTGATTAATGACAGAAAGCAAAGAGGAACTGCTCCGACCGTGGCTGTCAAGGTCAAAAGCACGAGCAGACTGAACTGGGAGAGCCAGGGACGCTGTCGATCTGGATGTAGGCTGCCGGCTTCACGTTTTGGCTGAAGCCACCGATGTGTTGTCATTCCCTCTCATTCCCAGTCAAACCACACACAAGATGGAGAGGCATATGGCACCTTCTCCCGACTTGGAGAAAATTCGGGCTCTAATTTAAGCTTGAAGCCTTTGAGAGTCCTTTGCCAGCAAGATAAAATATATAAGCCATGCTATTCTGAGCACCATATTTTGTGCAATATGCCTTGGAGCATGTGGCTCAATAAGTTTGAGGGTAGGGCCAACAGCAACTAAGACAAGCCACATCTTTCATAGAGAAAATGGACAGGTGTGTGTTCCCCCAAAACGTTAGGCAAACAATAATAACAACAAGGACAAAGACACCATCAACCATTCACCCAGTTCTCATACGTTACAGGCCCAGTGTTGACAGATTTCCATGGGGTTTCTCCTTTAAACTTCATTACAACCCTATGGGGCAGGTCCTGTCATGATCCCAATTTTCTGAAAGAAGAAACAAAGGCTTAAAAAATTAAGTTATTCGCTCCAGATCTCCCATCAATTGCATGAAGCCAGGATTCAAACAGAGGCAACAGGACTGAGTCTGCACACCTGACACTAGAGTACAGTGTGATAATATAACTGTGCATCACAGATCCTACACAGTGTAGTGTGTACACACTGGGCACTGAACACCACTCTGTAGTTAGGATTTGGGTATACTAACTTGTGAATTCAAGGCCACTAAATGAGACATCAAAGCAAGGTAGACTCACTCAAATGACTGCAATCATTCAATCATTTATTCAAACACATACTGAACATCTACAGTACCTGAAGCACAGCAGTTTTCCCTGAGGACTTCACAAAACCATGTTCCAGGTCTGGGGTGTAAGGAAAAACCAGCTCCATGCACCAGATTTGTTGTAATGGCTCTTACTTGTTCCTTTGAGTTTAGCAAAAAAAATAATAAAAGTACACACACCTACATGCATATATATGTGTGTATCCTATATAATAAAAGCCTAATATGCTAAGTGTCCGGTTGTCTGTTCAACCAATCAAAGCATAATATGCTAATGATATGCTAAGGCCGCTCAACTGCTCGCTATGACATGCACTGACCACCAGGGGGCAGACACTCCGACTGGCAGGTTAGCTTGCTGCTGGGGTCTGGCCGAGCGAGATGGGCTGGACACTCCTGGGAGCCCTCCCACGTCCCTCCCTGGCCCCAATCATGCACTGGTGAGGTCCCTTGGCCTGGCCTGCACCCTCTCGCAATTCAGGCTGAGGGACGCGCCCCCCCCCCCCCCACCCCCCCCCCCACCAAGTGCAGAAATTTTGTGCACCGGGCCTCTATAGTGTGTGTGTGTGTGTGTGTGTGTGTGTATACACACACATACACATATATCAACCCACAAAATATTACTCTGTTCAT
>NW_005871120.1:2278768-2284616 GCF_000147115.1 Myotis lucifugus
AAAAAATGCAAACTGATTATATATAGCTACGTCTCAGAGTACAGGGTCCTGGTGTAAGATGCCTCAGCAGTGGAGAAGATAGGCTGCCCCTCCCTGAGCTGTGAGTGCTAACACCCAGGCCCGTCTCCCGCTGGGCAAACCTGGCAGGTCAGGTGGGTGAATGGCCCGGAGTCCTGGAGGGAAGGTCAGACCCAGACACCACCACATGGTACTCTGCTGGCCTGATCCCGCTCCCTCAGGCCCAAGCCTGCCCTTCTGTTGGCAGTATAGCAGACACTATTTGGAAGTAGTGAGAGAATCAACTGTGCTAACTGCACTCTACCCTGTGGGCAATTCAAACATAAATAAACAAGGGAGGGAGGGAAAGAGGGGAAAGGAGCAGGCATGCTGAAGCAAGAATTCCTCCAAATGTGGACTTGCCTCAGGGCGTCAGAGCATTTGGGGGATGATGAATAAACTCTCCTGTCCCTACATCCCACACAGACTTGAGTGCCAGGACCATGAGACTGGGGCCTAAGGATGTGCATCTTAGATGTGCAAAAAGTGATTCGTTTACACATGATAATATGGGCATAACTGGCTCGCGGATGTGTATCGTTCTCCTGAAAGGGCTAAATCGCAATCACTCTGAGCAACCAGAGTTCCCTGTGACGGCTGGGCCACTGCTCTGCATTAGCAACTCAGAAGTTACTCTGTGTTGGCAAAAATAGGCACCTGCGAGCCGGCCCCTGAGACAGTTTCCCATGCAGACAAGAGAGCCCATCTCCAGCCTCTTTGTGGGCACTGCAGACCCACCTCTGCTATCCATTTCATCCCCAGCCCTTATTACATTTGGTTTGGTAACATTTGCTATGAAAGCATTCATTATAATGCCCATCTGACAGCTGCTGGTAAACAAAACAACTGCATGACAGATGGAAAATGGCACCATTCGGTGGTGTTGAATGTCGCAGGTAGCTTTCTGAGGTCATCTAAAACCGCACGGGACACGGAAGGCTCATAGTATGTGTGCCAAGGTCTGTAGTAGGTTAGACAAATAAAGGTCTTCAATTATTTCAGAATCGACTGGCTTCGTTTTGAATTGTGCTTGGGGTCTCAATTGGTTTGGGTTCACCAAATTTCCTCTCAGGCTCTTTTATTCTGGATCCCTTAGTAAAAGAAAATCAAATTGCTCTTTTAGCCCAATAATGTTTGGTAATACGAAATCCATATATTTGGCTAAAAAATGAACTGTATGTGCTTCAAATCTCGGCATTAGGAAAGTTTGCAACATCCTGATTTTCATTTAAAGATAAGAATGATGCAGGCACAGCATAATTCTATGTTCCTTATATATATTTTGTTTTCCTCCACTTCATGCAGTGTGGTCTCATTACTTCCAAGATTTCTTAGTTCACAGCCTTATAGTTTTTAATTTAGTTACTGAAGTTGCTGGCACTCTGGTAACTGAGAAACAAGGAGTTAGCAGAAAATATAATCAGGGAGAAAAATATATTGATCTTTATTATGTTTGCCTCTAGCCGAAGATTTCTGGGATCATATATCTCTTTTCTTTGTCTGAAATAGACAATAACATCAGGGAAGGAATTGCCAGCCAGGTTTATAAAGACTGTATTTTGTGTTTAACCATCTTTTTTATTTTTTTTTCTTAGCTAAAATCAATAGTGGCAGATACATTTGTTCTCAAACCTTTAATTGTTTCTTGGTCTTTGGGAGTAAAAACTTTATTTCTCATGGCAGAAAATTAGACAAATAGAGAAAAACATAAAAATAAATCACCCACAGTCTGCCTTCTTGAGATAACCATTGTTAATGTTTTGGTGTATCTCATTCCGTGTGTGTGTGTGTGTGTGTGTGTGTGTGTGTGTGTGAAAATAAATATGTAATCTGAACTATTCTAATATATATATACACATATTACAGGAACACACGCAAAACCCTTATTATGAGTAACAGTCTATGAGGTACCAGATCCAGTCCGAAGCGAAGTTCTCTCATGCTGTTTGCCAAACATTTGTTAACATCCTCCTCCTCTTCCCCTCCCTATCCCCACAGTCCACTACTATCTACTTCACATCATAACCAAGCAAGGTATATCTTCCTCCCAAACATAAAGTAAATCATCTTATCTCTCAGTTCCCAGTGGCATCCTCTGTGTCCAGATCTCTAGCTCAGATTAGTATAAACATCGCCTAACTGACCTACTTGGTTTCTACTTGGTCTCCTCCAATCTATTTCCCACAAGGCACCCAGGGGGATCTTCTAAATGCATGTGGGATCCAGTCATCCCGTTGTTTAGATAGTCCTAACCACCACCCCTCGTCCCCGATTTAAGGTGGCTGAGAAGATGCTGGACCCTTCCTTTCCAATCCTTCCAGTGGTTCTCAACCTTCTGGCCCTTTAAATATAGTTCCTCATTTGTGACCACCAACCCATAAAATTATTTCCATTGCTACTTCATAACTGTAATTTTGCTACTGTTATGAATCGTAATGTAAATATCTGATATGCAGGATGGTCTTAGGCGACCCCTGTGAAAGAGTCGTTTGACCCCCAAAGGGGTTGTGACCCACAGGTTGAGAACCTCTGCTTTACTCCTTTAGTCTCCAGACAGGGCCTCTCCAGTATCTCAGCTTGTTCACATCTGGGTTGCTGCATATGCTGTCACCTTACCCTAAACCATAATTCCCCTCCTCTCCTTTCCTCCTCTCATGGTCCAAACTAACTCCTCTCTCCACTAAAACTCCTGCTCCCATCCTGTTACTGCCTCAGGAGTGCAGAATGCTTTCCATGACCTCCTGGAGGTAGCCGCATGACATCCTATGTTTCCCCATCAGAGCACTTAGGGGGGGTATGAGAATGGTTTTTTAACTGTAAACCTGTTGTAAAGGTGTGTCTCCGGTGTACCATTGCCCCTCTCCACCTGGTCCATAATCAATGATGCTTAAAAACATACCAAATGGATATCCATATAGTATCACTTAATAGATGAGGAAGTAGAGCTGCAAAAATATAATCAGTGACTATTCAGGACCTTCAATCATGACAGTTTAATAACTAGATTTTCCCAACTCAGGGCCCATTGCACACCCAGTGCTACTCCACCCTCCTCGGAACATTCTGCCCTAAGCCAATCCTCAGCACCTGGACCCTGAGCACCTCCCCCTCCCTTCACTCCTCATCAGCACCCTCAGAGCCACACCCACTATCCGTATTCCGGAGACCAGGTGGGCATCTCCAGACACAGCCCTGCTATCCAGCTCCCACCTGACTTCAGCCTCTCCCCACACTGATCCATAATCCACCCAAACAGCCTCTGACATGGTTCACATCAAGCCCTGTGTCTCCATATATGTCTCCAACACAAAACTACCCATTTGGCACAAAACTAAAGCTATCCACATAGTTTTAAGACCCTCTGGATAATGCCTTTGTTCTTGCACCCATGCCTCTGCCATAACAGCCCCTGCGCGCACACTTCCCTCTCCATTTCTCTTTGACACTTTAAAGCTTCTACTCCATCTCAGCCCAAATTCCCTCGTGCAGAAAAAGTACCCCCTAACATCACACTCTAACCCCGAGCCATCCCTCAATGTATTCCTTAATGAAGTAATCTATAAGTGAGTGCATTTTAGACCTACCACGATGAACCGATGAATTCTAAAAAGCATTTCCCCACGTTGGATTTCTAAGGCATGGTTCCGTCCTGTCTACTAGATCTCAGCCAAAATGAGTGCATATAAACCCAGGAGCCTGTCTGAACAAACATGTTTCAAGTCCTCCGGGGGACCCTCCTCCTTCCATGGCAAGGAACAAATATCCAAGGAAGACAGAAAATGGATAACACCAGAGCAACACAACACCGACTTTAAGTCCTGGCTATGTAAGCCAGAAAGAAGATGTGGGTCTGTGGTCCACAGCTCTCAGCAGAACTCTCCCTGTGCCCCTTCTCCGAGAGGCACCTGTCCTCCATTCTTGAGGATGTCGAGGCAAGACCCAAACCTCCTCTGGCCCCCACTCTCATCTCGCCAACCATACCATGAAATATATTTTTGGAAAACTAAATGACATCTATGAAATCCTGTTTTAAAGTTAATACATAGCCACAGTCCACAGTCCTTCTACAAGGTTTATTTTTCTTATAGAAGCAGAGACGCGAACCATTTAAACCTATAAATGATGGGGGTGAGATACTGTATTCTATTTACATAATTATGAGGAAGTTTTAAAATGTTCAGTGTAAACTGGCACCAGAGACCATCGCCTCCAAGGCCCTGTTTGCAAACATTACGCAGTTTTGTTGAGAAGGAGGACGTGATGGAAAGAGGCAGGCCGAGGCTAAGAACACAAGGCTCAGGAGAGCGCTGCATCGTGAAACCTCGAGTGGCCTTAACCTCTCTGAACTTCAGTCGTTTCTTTGTAAGATGGAGATAATCAGCTTATTGTCAGTATTGAACGCCTGGTGACAGGATAAGATCGCCCAGGTGGGCAGAAGGGAAGCCTCCCTGAAATGAATTTAAGAGAAAATGAAAGGAGAGAAAAAAAATGATAGCAAATATAGACAAGCCTTATTTTGGAGTTTTGTGCAAAGGAGCTCAGAGAAGCAGGCGGCAGATGGAGGGAAGTGGAGTCACAGGAGACTTTCTTCATGGTGCATATATTATAGCATGTGCATGTGGTGATGGGTGTGGGCCTGTCTCAAGGTGTCAGATAGGGTCTATGAGACGGAGAGTCCTAAATGTGTGCCTTTATACCACACCTCCTCCTTGTCCTCCAGACTCAAAGAACCAACTGTCTCCTTGACCTTTCTCCTGGGAAATCGAATGGGCATCATGCTGGATAGCTCTAAACATGAATTCCCAATCCCCGCCCCCCCCCCCGCCCCCTCCTTCAGCTCACTCTCTCTTCTTCCCTCTCTCCCTCCCTGGAAAATCTGCTCCTCTGGCAATCCATCTTGAAAATAGCACTTCCATTTTTGACATGCTCAGGCTGAAATTCTTGTAGTAACCATTGGCGCCTCTCTCTTTGGCACAGCCCACAGTCAATCCACTACCCAAGTAGACTGTCTTTGCTTTTGAAATACATCGCACTCCCACCAGTCCTCACTCCTGCATTGCTGCCAAGCTGCTCAGCTCTCGCCCGGATGTCTGTCATGCTGCCCGTGCTGGACTCCCTGCTTTGACCTTGCCCCAATAGCCGCAGTGTTTCTTTCAAATGTGCATCATGTCCTGTTCAATATCCTCTGTGGCCTCCTGTCTCGCTCACAGCAAAACCTAGGTCCATCCCATGACCTGCAAAGCCCCACATGATCTAGCTCCTGCTAACTCTCTGATGTCATAGATGACTATTCCCCGCGCCCTCCACACACACGCACACACACGCACACACTAGCCACACCAAACTCCTTGCTGTGAACATGGCAAACAAGATCCAGCCAAGTGCCTTTGCACTGGCTGCTCCTTCTGTGGGATCCTCCCAGGTACCCACATGGAACTCTTCCTCAGTACTTCCAGATCTCTCCTCAGATGGCACATCTCAGAGAGGCATTCCCAGACCACCACCTCCACAGACTAAAGCATCCCTCTCCTTACCTTGTTTTATTTTTCTTCATGTCAATAACATTATATGTCATTTCTTTCCATGTGTATGTCTGTGTCCCCCATCCCCACCCCTAGTAGAGCATAAGTTTCTTGAAAGAGTTTTGTTTATGTTTTTTTTATGTTATTTATTTAGTTTCTAAAAGAGTGCCAACAATTTAGTAAGTACTCAACAATATTTGCGAGTGAATTTTTATATATATATATATATTTTTATATATTTATTTTATATACCCCCCCCCCCCCCCCCC
>NW_005871120.1:2284793-2288828 GCF_000147115.1 Myotis lucifugus
TCCCATATTTCACTGAAATAGTATGTTCCCTTGGCTAAATAACACTAACATTAAGAGGGTCATTCAAATCTTTTATTACAATTCATTTCTATCTTTCTCAAAGCTAAATATTTTCATTAAATAAGAATTATGTAAAAAATTAGGGGCTCTCCTATATACACATGTTTAAGTAGGAACATAAAAGATAGAAGTTAAAGGCTATACTATTTAACTACAACCTTTCCTAAATGCCCGTAGGTGGTCAGAATATCCAATGTAATCAGCCTTTGTTACAATAAATATCAATTTTAAGTATTAGTTAAAATCATTGCCGTGATATATAGGTTTAAGTGAGTTTAATGATAAGGGGAGCGACTAAGTAAACATTAGGTCAATTCAATACAGTAATATGCAACAATCAAATAATAAATGGAAGAAGGTAAACCTATGAAGAATGTTTGTGTGTTGAGAAACAAGAAATGAATGCATGTGCCATTTGAATATGTAAATATTCATTCATAAAGATACATGCATACATTAAAAATAATCATAGCAGGTTGGTGGAATTATGAGTGGGTTTTTCCACTTTAAAATGACTTTGCTATATTGTCTTATGTGGATTAAGAAGTCATACTTTATGAAAGTGAAAGAGACTTTAGCAGAGGAAAAGAACAAGGAACAACACTGAATTAAAAGCCAATAAATATTCCAGTCTCTAATCTTCCAATTTCTTACATAAAACAACATATCTTAAGCAAGTTATTCATCACCTCTGTGCCACAGTTATCTCTTCCAGAGAGGAAGGATGACAAAGTAATGGGATCTCCAAAGAGTAAGAGTGGCAAAGGCAATGATCCATATTCATCAAATGTTCTCACATTCCTCCTGGGCATACAAGAAGACCGAATTGCCCAGCCTTCCTTGCATCCTAGTGGGACCATGTGATTGAGAGCTAGCCAATGCAGTGTGATCAAATGGTAGAGAGCACCCTGGCCAGGTGGCTCAGTTGATTGGAGCATCATCCCATACACCAAAAGGTGCTGGTTCAATCCCTGATCAGGGTGTTATGATACATATGGAAGCAACCGATGGGTCTCTCTCTCTCTCTCTCTCTCTCTCTCTCTAAAGAACAATAAACATATTCTTGGGTGAGGATTTAAAAAAATGGCAGAAAGCACTTCCAGGAAACATTCCATATAATTGTTAATGTTCTCTCCCCCTATTCATGGGGCTTGAACCAATATTTCAAAATGATGGAGCCACAGCTAGAAGGAGCCTAGACCCAGAGAAAAAAACCACTTCTCATCAATCCACTATGTTCTCATCAATCCACTATGAAAACAAGAAATAAGCCTTAATTATGTGATACCATTAACGTGCTGTGAGTTGACTGTATGCTGCTGATGTTGACTATTGTCTTAATCCGGTCCAGCTGCTATAACAAAAGTACCATAGACTGGGGGGCTGATAAACAATGAAATTTATTTCTCACAGTTCTGGAGGCAGGGCAGTCCAAGGTCATGGTGCTGGCAGATTCAGTGTCTGGTGAGAGCCTGCTTCCTCTTTGATGGCCATTTCTTCACTGTGAGCTCATGGTGGAAGGGGAGAAGGGCTATTCTCAGGCCTCTTTTATAGGGACTCTGATCCCAGTCACAGGGGCTCCACGCCCATGACCTAAGCACCTCCCACAGGTGCCACCTCTTAATATCATCACTTTAGGAAAACTTTGAAGAAAATCCCAAATGGTCCCAAATGAAACCTCTCACACACACACGTGGAGATTTTTCTTGCTTACAGAAATAACTAAATTCAGAGACCATGATTAGGATTTTAAACAAGGTTTTTCAACGTGCTGTGCCTTTGGCTGGATGACAGGATGCAAATGCACGTTAACAGTGGTTGGGACCACCAGCTATGGCTCAGGGAGGAGGCCCGGAAATCCTCTCTCTAAAAAAAGTCACTATAAAGCCATACAAAATTGATCAACCCCTTCCATCCCCCCGCAATGTTTCAGTGCTCTAAAAATCAACCAAATGCTTCCAATAATCAGGAGGTGGGTCCTGGCAGCTCTGTTCCCACGTTCAGAGAGGTTCACTTGACTTGAAGTTGAGAGCAATGACTATATCCAGTAGCACCATGAGTAGAAGTGATATTCTTGTTGGTGGTGGAAAACTGGGAAGAGCCCATGGCATAACTGGCCTGAGGTTGGGCAAACAAACATATTCCAAATTCAGACTATGTACAGGTTCAGTGGAGAGTGGAGAGGGCCTGAGCTAGCCACACGTTCCTGACTGATTCTTAGGCAGTGTGCAGATGAAAAGGTGATGGCAAAGGGCCCGGCCAATGAAAATACTTAGGAAGACTTGAAAATGGTCTGAACACTGGGTACACTTCCCTACACAGAGAGAGACCCATGGGCAGAGAACAGGAGCCTTCTCATTGCTCCAGGTGTTCAAACACAGCCTTAGTTCCATTGGTGGTGGCCTTTAGGCTACACAGACAGTGGAGAAAGCTCTTAGAAACCAGATGAGGAACAAAGGAAAAGTAGAAATGACAAAAACAACAGGTGTTCAAACACAGCCTTAGTTCCATTGGTGGTGGGCCTTTAGGCTACACAGACAGTGGAGAAAGCCCTTAGAAACCAAGAATCAAACAAAGCCAGCAACAGCAGTAACCACCTGGGGAAGGTGAAATCCAAAGTTTCTGCAATGTTTTTCCTATGTATCTAGTTTTCCACAAAAAATTATGAAACATGCAAAAAATAAGAAATTGTGACCAACACTCAAGGAAAAAAAACAGTCAGTAGATATCATCCCTGTGGGTTACCAGATGCTATGGCTACAGGGCTGAAGGATGGTCAAAGAACGAAAGGCAAAAATGTTAAGAATCAAAGTATGCAAATGATGAATCCCAAAACAGCAAATTTAAATAAGGAATAAAATTAAAAGTGTTATAGGAATACTATGGACAATGTCTATCTTAAAAAATTATATAACCTAGATAAAATGGAACAATTCCTAGAAAGACACAAACTCCAAAAATCAAGAAAAACAGAAAACCTGAATAGACCGGTACTAAAAAAGAAATTGAGTTAGTGAGCAAAATCTTCCCACAAAGGAACACCCAGGCCCAGATGGCTCCACTGGTGAACTTCAGCAAAATTTTAAAGAAGAATTAACATCAACACTTCTAAATCTCTTACAAAAGAGTAGAAAAGCAAGTAATACAGCCCAACTCACTTAGTAAGCCCAGTATTACCCTGCAATAGAAAATGCCAGTCTAAATCTACTTTACCTCACTCACAAGTGAAAACAGACAGGTCATTGCTAAAGATATAACTTACGATTAAATTTAGCAGTTCTGTAAGTAAATATATTTTAATCTGATAAAAGTCTTAAAGGACTATAGGAAAAGGGGACAAGATGACCCCTAGGATCCTCCTTATTCAAAGATTCCAGATTCAATAAAAACATTGTGTTTATTTTTGTTATTGTTTGTTTAAACCCTCGCCTGAGGATATTTTTTCCATTGGTTTTTTTAGAAAGAGTGGAAGGAAGTAAGGAGGGAGAGAGGGAGAGAGAGGAGGGAGGGAGGGAGGGAGGGAGAGAGAGAGAGAGAGAGAGAGAGAGAGAGAGAGAGAGAGATTTGGATTGGTTGCCTCCCACACATGCTCTGACTGGGGCCAGGAAATCGAACCTGCAACTGAGATATGTGACCTTGACTGGGAATCAAACCCACAACGCTTCAGTCCATGGGCTGACACTATAACCACTGAACCAACCAGCCAGGGCAGAACATTGTGTTTAATATTAGGGCACCTGAAATAAATACATTCTCTCTGTTACATTGCTTTCAAAATATATTTTTATGCTCTAGCCGGTTTGGCTCATTGGATAGAGCGTGGGCCTGCAGACTGAAGGGTCTCAGGTTCGATTCCGGTCAAGGGCACATGCCGGAGTTGTAGGCTTGATCCCCAGTGGGGGATGTGCAAGAGGCAGCCAATTAATGATTATCTTTTACCACTGATGTTTCTATCTCTCTCTCCCTCTCCCTTCC
>NW_005871120.1:2288928-2320022 GCF_000147115.1 Myotis lucifugus
CACACACACACACACACACACACACACACACATATATTTTTTTAAGTTAAAAAGTGACCTCTGGCCCTAGCTGGTTTTGCTCAGCGGATAGAGCGTCGGCCTGCGGACTCAAGGGTCCCGGGTTCGATTCCAGTCAAGGGCATGTACCTGGGTTGCGGGCACATCCCCAGTGGGGGGCGTGCAAGAGGCAGCTGAATCGATGTTTCTAACTCGCTATCCCTCTCCCTCTCCCTTCCTCTCTGTAAAAATATCAATAAAATATATTTTAAAAAAAAAGTGACCTCTGTAAGTATGAGCAAGATCATAGGCTAGTGTCCATATTCATCCATGACCATAACCAAATATTCATCATAATCTTCTTTCTGTTGGCTAGGAAGCACTCCTCATAGTTAAGGGAAAAATTAGATCCTAAAACATGACTGTCTCAAAACAAAGTCAACTTAAAGTTCTAAATTTTAAAATCCTAAGTATCCAAAATGTTAAATGGCTCCATCTTCAGGGTAAATGGGAAAAGGCTCTATTCTTCCAGCCCTGAAAATGCAGGAGCTATTCCAAGTCCTTCCTGAATTAGACGGATGTAGCTTAACTGAATTACTCAGAGACACGTGGCTGATCTGGAGCTGAGATTTAGAACTGGGCTCCCTGCCTCCAGAAATAGGCCCCTCCCACTAAACCTGCTCCTTAGACTCACGTGGGAAGCTTGTAAGAAACCACCAACACTTGGGACCCAGCCCCTAACCTGTGGAATCAGAATTACTGGGGATGGAGTCCATGCAGCCGTTTCCTTTTCTGAGTGGCCCCCTGTGATTCAGATAAGCATTCAGGGTGGACAGCCTCTGCACTGGGGCCATCATCTCTCCTGCTTCGGAACTGAACATGTCTGATGGTCACCAAGTTCCTCTTCTTGTCACCAGGAGACTGCTTTGAAAGCCTGCTACTCCATGTGCCCTCTGGGGATGCAGCTGTAGCCTCGGGCACTGGTTAGAAATGCAGACTCTTGGGTCTCATCCCGGACCTACTGAACCAGAACCTGTGTATTTCAGTCAGCCCCTCCCCCCCTCCCCCAGGTGTATGTTAAATGAGCGCTATCATAGTGTGCCCTAGAGAGGACGCACTGGCTCCCGGGGCTGTGAATGGGTGCTGCTATCAACATGTGAACAGCAGTAACTACCCCCTTCACCATCCAGCTCCCTCCCCACCCCCCCCCAAAAAAAAGATGCCCACCCCCACCAGGCAGTGTGTGGTCAAACACCTTTGGGAGAGACTGGATTAAACAAAGTCAAATTACTTTCTCTACTCCAGGCTCTAGCAAAACCTATAATGTTAAAGTGGTAATGTGCGCCATAAATCTCCAAGAGGAGAAATTTCCCAAATATTTATGGCTCTGGTGCCCTGTAACTCAGAAGTCCTATTAACATCTTTTGCAGACAACGTGTTCCCAGGGACATATTATGGAAAATATATACTCAGAAGAGATGCTCTTTTTTCTTCCCTCCACGGACACCCTGCACACCTTTTCACAGTTAGGTGCTGGCTATTTGCTTATTACCCTCAATACTGGTAGTCGTCATAAAAGTATAGTCACTTTTATCAAGCACTCACTTTGTATATCAGAGGTAGTGCTAAGTACTTACAGTGAATTAACTCATTTTATCTTCATAACTGCCCTGCTAGATAGGGATAGCTTGTATTACCCCTTTATGGTGAAGGAAACTGAAGAATAAATTAATTGGGTCACTTTTCAAGGTCAGACAGCTGGTAAATGCTGGGTGCAAGATTTTAACCCTGGCCATCAGCTCCAGGGCCTTCCCTTTAATCACTTGATTATTGGAAAAGGGATCGATCCTGAGATGGGCCCATAGATTTTCTGAGCTTAACCCATCAGGATAACTTTTAACCGATAGGATGTAAAAAGAGCCAGAATCTTAGCTCACACATTCAAGTGCAATCGGCCACCAGGAGACCTCGGGCTGACACTGCAGACCCTGTCTGAAAGGGAGTGAACGTCGGAGCATGCGTGCAGTGCCGACATCCAATGGCTGCCGGTCCAAGCTTCATATTAACATGTGCACACCTTGCTCTTGGATGGGGCTCATCCGTGGGGACCCCTGGGTCTTGATCTTCCATCCCCTCCATCGCTCAGTCTGAAACACACCAGCAAGCCCAGGGACTCCAGGCACAGCATCCATAAGATGGTGCCAACTCACAGATGCTTAACCCATCACCCGGAAATACCCCAGAGACTGGCCAAGCTGTTCCCAACTACAAGCTGACGGACTCAAGTGGACAAGAAAAGGTGGGAGGGCCTCGGGAGCCCACTGCAGAGGCAGGAACCAACCGGCATCGCTGTTAAAGCTGCCCTGGGTTTGGGGCTCATGGTGAATCACTCAGAAGAAGGTTAATGGCTCCTTTCCGCAGGCACCTAATTAGTAAAAACAGGCTCTGTAATAAAGGCCAGTGAGGGTCCATTCTACACAACTGAAATAATTCTACCTCGTTCTTCACAGCAGGAGCCCGGGACCTGGGGAGCCCAGAAATGAGCATCCAGGGAGAACACTCACTGGGGAGCAGGGGAAGAGGGGGTTCACGTTTGCAGTTGTTGTTTGGCTGTTGAATTCCCCCTTGAGTGCTGGAGTGTGGCCGTAAGTAACGATAAGACTAACTAAGATCCTGTCTATCGGCTGCTGCCCACCTTAAAGACATTTGGTCTTTAAATACAATTCTTCCTTTGACAAATATTTGAGAGTTTACTTTGTATCAGCCACTAATCTGTTGGCAGCTATAGTAGGTGGAATAATGCCTCCCCCCGCCACACACACACACAAATGTCCATGTTCTAATTCATTAATTCAATGATACATTAACTCACGAATACATTAATGCACATATTCACAGGGGCCTCTGCAGCTGTGGCTGAGGACCTTGCAATGGGGAGATTATCCAGGTGGATACGACGTCCCGAACATCACATGGGTCCCTGAAGTGGACCTTTCCTGGCTGGAGTCAGAGGGAAAAGAGACTAGTGAAAAAAAAAGGCGCGAGAGAAGCTCTGTCCCTAGCTTAGAAGGTGGAGGAAGCTCCTGGAGCAGTGTGTGTGTGTGTGTGTGTGTGTGTGTGTGTGTGTGTGTGTGTGTTTGTGTGTGTGTGGGGGGGGGGGGCTTCCAGAAGCTGGAAGAAACAAAGAGAGAACAGGACCCTGCCCTGGAGCCTCCAGATCGGAAACAGGTCTGCATGTGCTTGTGTTCGCTCAGTGAGGCCCACCTTGGACTCTGGTCTACAGAATTGGAGGCAAATAAATTTTGTGGTTTTAGCCACCACATCTGCATCGATGTTTCACGTCGGCGATGAAAAACAAACACAGCATGGAAAAGAACGCTGCTCTCCTGTGGTTTAGGTTCTTGTGAAGCGCCCTGTAAATGTCACTCTCCTGGTTTGGAAGAGCAGCAAACAGGTACAGGAGAGCTAAACAGCTTGGCTCCATGTGTTCAGTTAATAACCCAGAGAGACAGGACTTCAACTGAACTAGAACCTGAACTAGGACTCAGCAAGTCCAGCTCCAGAACTGCATGGCACCCATCATCCCGTGCTGTGTGACCCCAACGCTGGGTGCCCCCCCGCCCCGTGCTACCCCAGGGGCTTTCTGTTTTCTGTTAGGTGGTCAGGTATGATGTGAAATTATGGATCTGCCCTCCAGAAACCACAGTTCACTCACATTGGTGGGACTCAGATGGGTTTTAACCTCAGAATTCACCTTCCTCAGTTTCCCTGACTCATTCCTGCTCATCCTTCCTTCCCCTGAAGCGACTGGGAAAAGATGCAGACACTGCCTCTCCCTGTGGTCCAGGCATCACTCTCCCAGCACATGCCACAGGGTCCTCACAGCTTCCGCTGCCGAAGTGTTGGCCACGGGGCCTTGTTTTAGGGCCAGCTTATCCGCAAAGCAGGGCGATGCCTTTACCACTAACCGGGGTGGCCAGATTACCCACTCCCTGTGGTTGTCAGTCACTTTTATCTTTCCCCATAAGGCACCTCTTCTCCTATTCCAAAGGATGGGTCTTTTCTCCCAAATTTCCACCAGCTGCTTAGACCCTAGCCCAGGCTGGGATCTACAATCCAGATGTGCTTTCCCCTGTTCCCGAGTCACAAGCATTAGACAGTATGTTTTATGGCCAGGTTTTTCCAGAACCACTTCACAGTTAACTGTTGGTCAAACAGCCGAGTAACAGAGTGCGCCACTAAGAGCCAGTGATGTTTTTTTCTAAGTTTCACCTACCGAGCTACTGCCTGGCCAAGCCGTGCTTCCAGATTTGGCCCAAGTTATCATGGAGGTAGGTTTCTAAATAAGGCTCGAACCTATTTATGGGAGCAAAGAACTGGAACAGAGGGCGTGCTTTAAGCATACGGTGGTGCAAGGGGACTATGAATCCTTGAAGTGGATGTCACAGATGATGTTAATGTGGAAAATGCTCCCTCTACATGTCACTACAATGTTTATAGAAGAAAGTGCACAGCATAACATGCCTACTGTGCATGCAGACAGAGAGAGAACGGTGAGCACGAGAGCCCAAATGCCTCTACACATAGTTAACAGTGCCACAAGCACTAGTATAATGATATTCTTTTTATTTTATTTTTAATCTGTACTTTGACATTGATAATGCAATCATCACATGTTCATTTCAAACTGACAATGCATCCAGGGGCTCAGAGGAGAAGAGAGCCCATAGTTCCTTGGTGACTTTATCAAGCCTTCAGCCAGTGGCTACACATTGCAGATGTATTGCAAGCTGAGCACAGGGACAGGCACTGGAGAAACACAAAGGAGCGTGGCCCACATGCCTCGGCTCTCATGGAGCTCACAGTGTAATGGAAGTCGGAGGAAGGAAAATAAGCAAGCTAATGTCAAAGTCTCTCGCATCATCTTGTAACCCACCCGCCAGGCCCGCCAGGCTTGTAACAGTACTTCTGTAAATGGTGACCTGTTAACTAATATGTGACTGCAGATAAACTGCCTGTTTGAACTACCTTCAAAAGAAGCAGACCGCAACCTTGAGACATTCCGGCTCCGGGAGATTTGCTGACCTTCAACCAGTTATCTGAACAGACTGTGCTGGCTCACACATAGTCCCCTCAACGGAGAACTCTCAACCCCTTCCTTTTGAGTCCCCTATTTCTTTTTTTTTCTACTCTTCCTTTTCCCTCCTTATAAAAACCCCTGCCTGTGTCCAGTTGTTAAGATGGTCTTCTGAAGCTGCCGGCTCCTGAATAAACCTACTTTCCTCCCGCCAGCCCCTGACTCTGGATTATTGGCTTTTGAATGGCAGGCAGCTGAACCTGGGTTCAGTATTCATCTCCATGATGACATCCTTCCTGATGCCCTGGCCTCTCACATTGGCTTTAGCAGCTTGCACTCTGTCTCAGCCACCCACTGACATAACCCTTCCAAACTCTTTCATTTGTAAGACTTCCAACTCTAAAATCATCTCTCTCCACACCTCATCTTTCAAAAAAATAATAGTAAAACGTGCTGGTCCTTGGTGGTCTATTCAGACATATCAGTCTTCTACATTTGTCAGGTTCAACTCCCGCAAACAAATTCCATTTATCATGCTAACTCTTCTACAGCTAAGACTCAGCCCCAGTTCCCCCATTTCCCCAGGACCCTGGACCCACGACCAAAGGTCACCTGGCTTTACTAATCTGCCTCCCATTTACCCCTGCTACCCGTTTCCTTCCTATGAAGTTAATACAATGATGGACATGGTTTATATGAGATCCATCATGACATCACTAGACCTTCACAGTTCAAGCACATTTTCCCAACTCCAAGGCCATGCTTCCACATGCTGCAGGGCTCCCCACTTTTACTGTTATCCTGACCTTCTTCCCACTGACTCCCTTTCTTCAGATGCCTGGACATCTTTCCTCTACTAAACTCTTCAAGGACATCTGGTCCCAGAGAGAATCCACGGGGGAGGGCGTTGAAATAAAGAAGCAAAAGGGCTAGTGAGAATGCAGAATTGAGCAAGGTGACATAGGAATCTCCAGGTTAAACACCTCTCGCTCCGATATTTAATAAACTCTGCAAAGAAAGGACTCCCTTTCCCTCCGGGAGTGACAGAGAGTGAGAAAAACAACACAGAGGTGCAGGTATCAGAAAGACATAAAGACCTTAGCAGATATCTTAGTTCCAAAAAGATAAAAATATCATTATCTATTATCTGACAGGTCCTCTGGGCAGTTTTTACACGTAATCTGTAATGATCAAAACGCATTTTCAAGGTTGTATTGTTATACACTTGTTATAGATAATGAAACTGGGCTCAAGTTAAGTGATTTGCACAGAACCAATATGTTTGGGAGCCAGACTTTTGAACTCAAGCCAGTTTGAGCCTAAGTGGAAGACACGGCCTCTTCCCTTAGCTGTTAATACTGTAGCTGGATGGAGGAAAATAAACAGAAATTGAAAAGAATTGTTATGGGAATTCAGAAAATAACTCCGATTGGCCCTGAAACCTTCTGCATCACGCAATGAACCTTTTTTTTTTCCCCCTGCTCATGTGAGCAGATTAAACTAATAGATTATGAGCATTATTCTTAAGCAACTTATATCAGGGCTGATGGGAGTCTGTCCTTGAAAGATAAGCTGCATATCAGCACTGAGGGAAAATGAATTAAAATGCAAATCTGAGTGTGCCCCCATTGTTAGGCTATCTTTAATAGATATGTCTTCCTGAATACATCACAGGCAAAAACTGTCAGTTTGCATCCCAAATAAAGCAAAACCAACCTCTAATGGCATTTCAGGGAGGGTAAAGTTTATAATTGGATTTTGCCAAGGGTGGAATTCACAGTTGACCTTCACCTGGACTTGTAATCTTTGCCTCATGGGAGAGGGACAAAAAGGACAATGACCTCCCCTCCCTGACCCCTGTCTGGAGCAGTGGTTTGACTGAGCACCAAAGCCTCAGCTGCAAGGGAACGGCACCCTACATCTTCTGCTCCCCGATCCCAAAGGGAGCAGAAGACGTAGGCCCCAGGACTGCGCCCATGGTTGCTGAGACCCACCTTGAGCAGGCTGCTAAAGACTGGGCACTGCACTTCAAATTGACTAGAGGGCAGGTGGAACTCTCTGAGCATGCTCTGTCTTTTGGTTTCCCGAATTTCCCATCTCACTAAGATCAAGAGTCAGTGCTGCCCTCAAGAGAGAAGATCCGCATCCAAACTTTGTCGGATCCCAAAGAGCAATGCAGCACTTAAACACTGCACAGCCTGGAACATCCAAAAACTGTCATAAAGCTGTAATAACTTTGGAAATGACAATAATGGCAACAATAGCTAACATTTGCACTTAAAAGGCCAAATAAGAAGTGAAGGTGAGTGCTACAGACTTTAGAATAAGAGGGAAATAGAAACTAGGCTGTTAGTAAAAGTCTACAGAGAACGTACAGTCTGCAGCTGTCCCTGGAAAGGTAAGGAAGGTCATCAAAGAACAATTTTAAGCAAACACACAGCAACAATGAGAGCATGTACTAGAGACACTGAATATGACGAACACATGTTTTGGCTCCTCCTTCCCCCCTTTGGCCTGTTTTTAGTAATCCCACTAGTCCAACAAAGAGCTCCCTTCCCATCACAGGACCCGCCCTCCCAAAACACAGGGTTGGGCATAGGATCACGCAGAGTAGCCTGTTTCCACCCAGAGTGGTCACTGGCCCAAGATGGGGCATGTGAGACAGACAGAAAGACACCTCCCTTATCCAGGGACTGGTCGGGTACCAAGAGTGGGGTCTCTTCTTTTCCTGAAGACAAAGACACTGATGAAGTTAGAGTCTGCACTTTTGGGGTCATCCTGGTCACCACATGAAGACAACCTATCTGAGAATAAAATCAAAATAGGAAAAGGAATCAGAGATAAGAAATAGAAAAAAAGGAAAAGACAGAGAGAAAAAGAGAGACCTGATGACATAATTTGAGCCCCTGAATCCGGCCACCTGATGCTGGGTGAGCCAATGGAACTTCCAGTTAGGTGAGACCACCTACATTCCCTATATTATTTTTCTGAGTTAGGTCCCTGTCCTTCAGATCCTAAAGAATCCTAAGCTGCATTGAGTCCATTCCAGCAGGAGGGGAAGGGCCAGGAGATGGAGGAAGTGTGAGCAGTAGGTGGGTGCCATGTGTCAAGGTCAGATACCTCATTGCATGGCCAACTAAAATGTTTTCTACTTTGAGAACTGGAAGCCAATGGAAGAAAAGCAACTCATTTATTTATAGCACCAATGTGAAGATAAAAGACTACATCCTGTGTCAGAACTGCGTCCCTTTATAGGAATAATTTTCACTTCACCATGTGGTGCATCTGGGGGTGGGGTGCATGCACACATCTCATTGAAGAAATATTACACCCCCCCGCTTCCTCATCAAATCCAGTCATCGGGGGCAATGTCCCAGCAATTCCAGGATGCGAGTTTGATAGTCTCCTTTTTCTCATGCATCTTCCCACTTTACCATTGGCCTCTCCTTTTCCCTGCACCTTAAAAATCTCATTCACCTTCCACAGCTGAGTGATCAGACGGCTCAGAGTTCTTGTAAATAACCCTTAGCAATTGCCGAGTCCTGACGGTGCTGAACAAGAAAGGAAGAGAGCATTTCTCTGTAGCCATAAAACATTTCATTTCCCCATGTGTGTTGTGAGTTTATCCATTCACGTGCATATTTATCAGACATGCTACTACGGCTTTTCAGGGAGATTGAAAATCAAGCCCAGAAAAGTTTAACTCCTTGAAATGATCCACCAGAGGGCACACTTGTTATCTTTACTGGGTTTGGAACAAAAATGAGCTTCAGAAGTCACACTTCTGCACATATGGCTGCTTGCTAAGTACTGTTTCCTCCTTGGTTTTTACTGCCTTCGTGTAATGAACCCTATGACTCAGCTCACATGGCAAATGGGACTGCATGGCTGTTTCTCTTTGGCAGCTGTAAATGTTATTATTTTCAGAAGATGATTATTTTCTACCAATAAATAGCTAAATATAAAAAACAAGAACAATAACCTATCCTTTAATGAGCACTTACTATATATCATGACCTTCATTCAGCCCTTTAAATTCATCATCTTCAGAATAACCTTATCAGGTGGGTACTAATGTTATCTCCACTTAAAAACTAAAGGAACTGAGGCTAAGCAATTCATTAATTTACCTAAAATCACATGACTAGCCCATGAATGATAGTTCCTTGCTTGTAGCCCAAATAATCAAAAGCCAAGTTCTTAATGTACAGCAAAAATAATACGTGTGACATTATTAATATACATATTAATCCTTTGCATATTTAGACCTATTTAGCTATTGCATACTTTTCCCAAAAACCTTTATAATACCTTTGAATAAAAAGATTCAACTTTGTAGGACTATGATTTTTAGATGGTATTTAGCATTATATGGAGGTCAGTATGGCAAACACGTGGCCAGTTTTCTTGTGATGAGCTCCATTGAGTGTGTTTAGATTCAAACATTTAAGAAAATACCAAAAAAAAAGAAATTTTATTGAAAATGTCACTTCTACCTGGTGTATAAATGTTAGAAATGCAACATGCCCAGAATAGAAATAGATAAGCAAAGAACAATCCCATTACCTAAAGAGATCATCTGTAGAACTCTGGCTTAATTTATAATTATTTAAAGTATTACCAAGCTTATAGTACAAAAGGAGTAATTGGCATTGACTATAGTTCAGAAATGTAGAAGCACAAGTTTCTGATGATTTGAATACTTAGGCATAATATCACAACAAACAAGCCCCTTTGGAGCTTACCGTCTTTAGATGATGATTAATATCATAAAATCTGTAGTTTAAAGCACAACAAAGCAGCAACGTTTGACAGACAGGAATTGTGCTTCTCACTTCCTCCCGAAACGGGGGCTTCTTTCATACTTGCTTCTCTTCTTTCTCCATATCGCATTTAATTAAGATTTAGGTAAAAATACTCCTATAGGCCGCCATCAACTCATACACACTGCCGATTTAGGTTCAAATATCAGGTGGACATGACGTTTTTACATATCAGTGGTTCTTTACATTATTTAAAAATGTGTTCTACTGAAATATTCTGAAAGAAACTAATAATAACCAACAAAGGCATTGTGATCCTGACGCTAAGATACCAAGGCACTTTTCAAGCTCAGAGAACATCCAATGTTTACATGAAAACCCCAAAGTTAATGAAAAGAAATTAACATACCAACCCATCTTAAAAAATATCCCTCTAAGATGCATCTGATTTTACAACCTGGAACCTTTCAGCGACTAAGGTATCCTATATAATGAAGTGGTGGTATGCAAATTGGCCCTCACTCCGCCACACTGTCACAAGATAGCTGCGCCCACAGCGGAGGCAGAGTTCCTGTAACACAAGATGGCTGCACCCACAGTGGAGGCGGGGTTCCTGTAATGAGCCGTAAGGAGCGATCAGCAGGGACCTAAGGCTGCATGGCGTCGGGCTGGGGTGGGGGACCTGAGGCAGCATCCCCGCCCCGGTGCTGGGCTGGGGGACCTCAGGTAGCACCGCCCGACATTGGGTCGGGGCACATCAGGCCATGCCTCCCACCCTGGCACCGGGCTGGGTGACCTGAGGGTGTGCCAGGGGACCTGGGTCCCGTGGTGTGCCCCAGACTCTGACAGGAGGAAGATATTCATATACATTTTACTAATTTTCTTTCATCTCTGATACTTCTATTATTGAGAAAGGGCAAAGAGCAATATTAAAATATTTTCTCTAATTCATTCCCTTTCAATGTGCACAAATTTCATGCACCAGGCCACTAGTTTAGTATAATCAAGGGTTGCGACAACAATGAACTTGCTATTTATTTATGCTCATGCAGGATAATGTGCTACCAAAAACTGTTTATTTTACATTTCCCCCCAAAATATAACTGCCTTGGCAAATATTTCATGGCAAACAGTCTTACCACTCCCCCAAAGCAATTTTCAAGAGAGTCTAGTGATCTTCTGGCCAAGAGAGTCCCCTTGGCCTGTGCCCACCCTCTCACCACTTGCAGCAATTCTCCTTTTAGGCAGTGGGCCCTTCATTCTAGGGACCCACTTACACAGTGCCTTTCTGTTCACTCCTGTGTCCAAAGGATAATTCATAATTAATTTTTCCTGAGCCTCACTCTATTCTGAGTCATTATTGACCCTCCAAAGCGCATGTATCCTGTTCTCCCTTTGTGGTTTCCAAATAGCCCATAATGTACAACCCTACGAACTTGATGTGGGCAGTGCCTTTCTAGGATTATGGCAGGAAATCAAAACATGCATGGAATGTGGAGTTGATATTGAGAGGGTTTGTCCAAAGTATCTCAGGAAGAGACCAGCAAATGCAGAGTCCCGGGATAGGCACAAGCTTAGCTTAAGAGAGCTAACAAGGGTTGAAGACGAGATCAGAGAGGCATCAGGAACCAGGTTATGGAGAGCCTCCCAGACGAGGATAAGGACTTCACCCTTTGTTCTAACCATGTTGTAAAGCTATTTGATGCGTTTGGAGCATCGCTCTGTCTAGATGTGGGGGGAATCAAGATTTAGGAGCTCAGTTATGAGGATCTACTAGGAAGGAGCCAAGGATGGAGATGGTGACACCAGGAAGGCAGAGAAGTGGGTAGACTTGGGATATAATTCAAGGAAGAGCTTACTAGATGTGTTAAGGAGGGACTAAGTGTGGTAGATGCAGGGAATTCTGGAATCAAAGTTGATGCCTCCATTTTTGGCATGACTGAGGTGTGAGTCAGTGAGGAGAACAATCTCAAGGTCATTGTATTGACCTGTGGTTGGGGATGGGTTTAAGCAAGTCTCAGGTTATTATTAAGCACAAGGCCACTGCTGCCCAAAGTCATTACAGCACCTCAAGACAGATGAGAAAAGAGTCCAGCACAAAGTTGAAGAGAGATTGACTCAACGCTTCATATCCTCTCCTTGGCACTTTGAAGGAGCATTTTTCCTTTATACAGCCACATCATGTCAGCCTTCTATTTGCCTCTTTTGTTTGTGGTGGCAACAGGTGGAACCAAATCACATCCCTGCCACATTGGTAAGCAAATATAGGATCCAGCCTTAACAAGGGAGCTCTCCGGAGTTGTGAAAATGGAGGTAAAGAGCACAGTCCCTTGTACTTGGGTCTTGCTTTCACACGACATTTCCTCATCTGTATGTGATCCTGGAAAGCTAATGGACAGAGTGGAGAAGCAGAAGAGGAGGCGACCCCTTCATTTATTCCACGAGTGTTTAGTGGGCACTTGCTGTATGGCCACCACTCTGCCGGGTACTGGAACAGAGGGGTTTCTGCCTTCCTAGCTTATAACCCAGTGGTGGACACAAACATTCCTCCAAGAATCCCCACAGTAGAACTAAAATTACAACGATGGCAAGAACTAAAAAAAAGAGATGCTTGTCCCCATGAAAGCTTGTGACAGAAAAATGTCACCCATGAAGAAAGGGCTAGACAACCAACTTCACTTGTGGTAGCTTCCTAAATAAATTCTCTTAGAGTTTATGTTCTCAGACCCCTTTTTCTCATAGCTATATAATTATAGCAAACAAAGTATTAAAATGGGGGAAAAGTAACTTTTACTAATAAAGACATACAGCACAATGTTTTCCAGTAAAAGCTCAAGACAGGGACTTTTGTCAGATTTTTCTTTGTCATCCACAATGAAAATCATAGGAACTACTCAATAAATATTTGTTTAATGAAACTAACAGTTTGGAAGGAGGTTTTTAAAAAAACATACCGCTCCATTTTCTAGAACATTAAAGCTGAAATGACGATAAGTTTCACTGAAAGGTAATAATGTATAAGTATTCCAATAAAATTTAAATTTGGGTTTAGATAAAAATCAAATGAGACTCGTTATGACTGAAACTCAAAGGACACTTCCCCGACATGTAGAGACTGTTATGAGCTGCCATTATTTCTGTCGCTATTGACTAACAAGCTGAACCTCATTGAGCTTCTGAAACAGAACTTAACAGCCTTATTCACAACTGTCTCATTGCTTTGAAGTCCATTACTGGCGAGTCATAGTCTCCAATTCAATCCACCCTCTCTCAGCAAAATACTGACTCAGCAGGGCCCACTCTCACCCAGCCAGTGACAAGCAGAGTATTCCTCAGACAAGCAATTTGTCTGGTGCCTAGTGACCAGGGTGGACATTATTGTTGATGGTCCAGAATCCATTCCATCTTCCTTCTCAGTTTTATTTTAGGAAGCCTCCCCTCTCCTAGTTTCCATGTAGTTTGGATACAGTTGACTACAAAGTTAACCTCCATCGTCAAGGGTGGTCACAGGACCAGTTTGGGACAATCAGTATAACCTATCTTTCTGTCCACATGATTAGTTCAAGGATTTGTTTAAGGATTGATGTGCTACTTAAGTCCATCCACTATGATCATGTAGGCTACTGGAACAAGTGGCTTTCTTTTCACTGGGGGTCACAAAGGTGATAGGCATAAGTCTGAAGGTGCTGGTGTTCATTTTTATCACCTCACAGCAAAATCCACAAGGCAATAAAAACACAGGAAAAGCCAATCATGCCAGCCTATAAATTGCTCTTTGGCTTAAATTAGGTGAAGTCTGTATCTGGTATTTTCAAATAAGAGTCCACAATGAGAAAAGACAAATGGTAAACATATTTAGTCCTGGCCAACTAGGGTTGCCAAAGTCAGTACGTAGGAATGCAGAATGCCTAGCTAAATATGAATTTCAGATAAACAACAAAAACTATTATTATAAGTTTCTTCCATATGATATATAGGGCACCTATATATATATATATAAAACCCTAATATGCAAATAGACCAAACGGCAGAACAACCGAACAACCGGTTGCTGTGATGTGTGCTGATCACCAGGGGGCGCGTGCGGAACATGGCGGGCATTGGCAGCAGGTGGCAGAGTACGAAATATGGTGGGCATCGTCCACGGCAGGATGGTGGAGCAGGTGAGCAGGGGCGCCAGACCAAGGCGGGGCACCAGTCGCTGTCAGTGGGGCGAGCCTCTGGTAGTTACTGAAAATTCTTTGCTCCCCCGAAACGTGGTCCCATCTGGCGCTAGCACCTGCTGCCGGTGCCGGCCCTGCTTGAACCCGCTGCTGGGGCCGGAGCCACCACTTGCACCTGCTGCCAGCACCTCGCACCAGCCCCAATTGCTCAGCGCTGTCAGCAGGTGAGAGCGGATGCTGCCAGCCCCAATAGCCCCTCAGGGCTTCTCCACTTCCCACTGCTCCTGAGAGATGATCAGGGCTGGCAGCCACAGCTTATACCCACTGATGACACCAGCAGCAGGTGCAAGCGGGGGCCAACACATTCAGTGCATGGGAGCGGTGGTGGTGGGAGCGGTGGTGGTGGGAGCGGGGCTGCTGGCAGACAGGGGACCAGGGGCCACAGCGGGAGGGGCTGGGCTCAGATGATGGGCCGAGAATTTCTTTCAAGGTGCATGAATTCATGCACTGAGCCCCTAGTATGGGTAATAAAAAAGTTATTCATTATCTATTTAAAATTCAAATATAAAAGAATATCCTATAATTTATCTGGCAAATCTATGGCCAGGGCAGTAGGAAACTTGGTTTCTGGACCTAATGTGGACACCCACCTACTGTGTACCCTGAAACTGTATCATCACCTGTAAGATTTACATATTTTATGGACACTTCATAGGGGACACAAATAAATTTAATCATCATAAAAATAACTAAACAAATCTATTGTATGGACTGCCCATTTCAGCAACAATGCTCAGTGGCAGGTAACAGAGGATCCCCCACATGGAGTTATAAATAAGTCCATCTATAAGCTCATATACTCAGATGTAAGGAGGTCAGGTAACTCAGGTTACATAGGTTTTGAGCAGCAATGGGGCTGTTCTCTCTAGTTCCCCCACCACCCTGAGCCCAACCCTCGCTTGATTGGCTGGTTTTTCTCACAGTTACTAGATGAACATGACAGCTTCCCACACAACCATGTCAAGAGTCAAAAATAAGCATTCTCTTTGCAAGTCTCTGTGAAGATCAAGGAGACACCTCAGGCAACCTCTACCAGAAATCCTCATACCCCATGGCCAAGAAGGAGGTCGCATGTCCCCCTTATCACATTACTAGCAAGGAAATGTTCTACAGTTGGTCACAGCTAACCAGGAGTCACTTTCTGAAGCTCGCAGAGGCTCCTGTGGAACCCATAGCTTTACCACCCTTTAACAAAACCAGTGACCTATTAGCTGGGCAGGGGGAGTGGCAGTAGGCAGCTTATCTACAGTGTCTGACACTCCTGCATTAACTCATGTGTTCTGAGAAGTAACAGCAACTTCTTTGGGGGCATAACTAACAGAATGTGGATTTTAAAAGATAATTTAGCTAGACCAGTGATGGCGAACCTTTTGAGCTCAGCGTGTCAGCATTTTGAAAAACCCTAACTTAACTCTGGTGCCGTGTCACATAGAGAATTTTTTTTGATATTTGCAACCATAGTAAAACAAAGACTTATATTTTTGATATTTATTTTATATATTTAAATGCCATTTAACAAAGAAAATTCAACCAAAAAAGTGAGTTCGCGTGTCACCTCTGACACACGTGTCATAGGTTCGCCATCACTGAGCTAGACTAATTGGACTGAGCATCCCAGGTAAAGGAAGGGCTGGCTGAAATGTACCTGGGTTACTACTTCTGTGACCTCAGACAAATCCATTCATTTTGATCGGCCCCAGTCTGTTCCTTTGTCAAATGGGAAACAGAATCCCTATTTTAAGGGAAGTGGGGAAGAGAAAATGACACCATGCATTTATCAGAGTGCCTGGCAGAAGGAATTTCAAATGCCAGTGGCTAATATCATCTTAAAATGCTCAGCGAGAGAAAGAATTAAAAAGTCTCTCAAGCCCTAACCGGTTTGGCTCAGTGCATAGAGCGTCGGCCTGCAGACTGAAGGATCCCAGGTTCGATTCCAGTCAAGGGCATGTACCTTGGTTGTGGGCACATCTCCAGTAGGGGGTGTGCAGGAAGCAGCTGATCGATGTTTCTCTCTCATTGATGTTTCTAACTCTCTATCCCTCTCCCTTCCTCTCTGTAAAAAATCAATAAAATATATTTTTAAAAAGTCTCTCAAAATGAAAAATAAGGTGGATTCTGTTAAATGGGAGAGTTCCAAAGAAAGGTTGGCAGGTTGGCAGTGTTGGTTCCCACATGGCCGATGCCACTCTCAGCCACTTGCCATCTTCCAGTCAGACCTGGGAGGGAGGCGGGGGGAGCACTGCAAGGATCTGAGTCCGGGCCACTGTACACGGGCCCACAGACCCAGCAGTGCCTGTCCACCATGGTTTGCTCTGAGACCTCTATGTCATTTCAGATAGACCACCGAGCAGCTGGCAGATGGCAATGCCTTCTAGTCACTACCGACTTGGGACCTTTCTCAACCAGTAACCTGGAGGTTAAAATCTCCTTCTTTATTACTAAGTCCATAAAGTGCTTAGATGAACTAGGGGAAAATCTACCTTCTGGATCATAAAACACAGCTACCTGTTCCAAGGTCTCCCCAACTCCGCAGATGGTCCTCCATGTCTAAATTTGCAGGCCAGGCTGCCATGATACATTCCTCAATCATCCTAACTCTAAAATATTTGACCCTGAATCACACTGCTGTCTTTTTAAAAATATATATTTTATTGATTTTACAGAGAGGAAGGGTGAGGGACAGAGAGTTAGAAACATCAATTAGACTGCAGTGGTTCTCAACCTGTGGGTTTCGACCCCTTTGGGGGTCGAACGACCCTTTCACAGGGGTTGCCTAAGACCATCGGAAAACACATATATAATTACATATTGTTTTTGTGATTAATCACTATGCTTTAGTTATGTTCAATTTGTAACAATGAAAATACAGCCACTATGGAAGGCAGTATGGAGGTTCCTCAAAAAATTGGAAATGGAACTCCCATTTGACCCTGTGATCCCACTTCTAGGAATATATCCCAAGAAACCAGAAACACCAATCAGAAAGGATATATGCACCCAGATGTTCATAGCAGCACAATTCACCATAGCTAAGATCTGAAACAGCCTAAGTGCCCATCAGTAGATGAATGGATTAGAAAACTGTGGTACCATCTACACGATGGAATACTATGCTGCTGTAAAAAAGAAAGGACTCTTACCATTTCAACAGCATGGATGGAACTGGAGAGCATTATGCTAAGTGAAACAAGCCAGTCAATGAAGGAAAAATACCACATGTTCTCACTCTTTCGTGGATAATTAAGACCATTACAAACTTTCGAACAATAATAAATACAGTGGCAGAGCTGCCTCAAACTGATTGTCGAACTGCAGTGGGAAGGCCAGGGAGGGTTGGGGGACAGGAGGGAGGGGAGTAAGAGATCAACCGAAGGACTTGTATGCATCCATATAACCATAACTAATGGACATAAGACACTGGGGGGTAAGGGAGGGCAGGGGCTTGTCAAGGGTGGGGGGGGGGAAAGGACACTTATGTAATACCCTTTGTAATACTTTTAGCGAAAAATAAAAATAAAAAATAAAAAAAAAACAATGAAAATACATCCTGCATATCAGGTATTTACATTACGATTCATAACAGTAGCAAAATTACAGTTATGAAGTAGCAACGAAAATAATTTTATGGTTGGGGGTCACCACAACATGAGGAACTGTATTAAAGGGTCATGGCATTAGGAAGGTTGAGAACCACTGGATTAGAGAGAAACATTGATCAGCTGCCTCCTGCACACCCCCTCCTGGAGATCAAGCTCACAACCAAGGTACATGCCCTTGACCAGAATTGAACGTGGGACCTTTCAGTCCATGAGCCAACGCTCTATCCACTGCGCCAAACCCCTTAGGGTGTCTTTTGTGGGGTTTTTTTATATGCAGTCACTGTTCGGTGTCTTAGTTTCCTACATCCAGTCTCCTGGACACCTGAGAGGGGCACACAACAAATCTTATTGTCTAAACAAGCAGCCATTGGGCAAGACTCACACCCTCTTTGTGTTTTTTAAATATATTTCTTTATTGATTTCAGAGGGGATGGGAGAGGGAGAGAGAGAGAGAAATATCAATGATGAGAAAGAATCACTGATCACCTGCCTCCTGCACGCTCCTTACTGGGGATTGAGCCTGCAAACTGGGCATTGAACCCGGGACCCTTCAGTCTGCAGGCTGACGCTCTATCCACTGAGCCAAGCCGTCTCGGGCTCACTCCCTCTTATTAAAAAGGAATGGGCAACAATTTACAACTGGGTAGGACCAATGGTCACATAAGAATGAGAAAGAAGTCCCCCGACCCCTCCATACCTTCCAAATTCCTAAAAGATTATTTGACTAATATTTGCTCAACCCCATGTCACATTTCCCCTCCGGCATTTACATTCATTCCCTCAGTCTCTCCCTCCTGATTCCAACATTAACAGAAGGTTCCCTCCCTGGGGCAGCAGACAGCATGATACCTGAGAACTAGCAGACTTAGACATGTTTATCATCTTCATCATCACTTGGCTCCCACTCCCCTTCTTCCTACTTTCCATCAAAAACCTCACAGGCAAAAACAAAAAAACTACTCACAGGATAACAGATTCACTATGACTTATTCAGATATAATGCCCTGCCTGCTCTTTAGTTGCTTGACCTTTAATTATCATAATACCAAGCACTTAAATGACCTTGCTTGCACCATCATTCTTATAATACCCTGATGAGGTATCATCAGCCCCATTTTAAAGATGAGCAAGTGGAAGCTAGAAGATAGGTAGCTCGCACAATGTCACAGGCTCAGTGAGGGTCAGCGTGAGACTCCATCGGGAATGTCTAACTCAACATCCTTGTTGTCAATCACCAGACCGTGCCCACAGGGGTGTCCAGGAGGTTGGACTTATCCTGATTTTGAACCCATAGTCTATTTACAAGCCAGATATAACGATGCCCTCCTTAATGAAGATATTCAAATCCCCTAAGAATAGGAAATAGACCTAATAGAAAATGCCCGACTCACAATGAGGGAGGCACTGAATTAGTGCTTAAGGCTGGCCATGTAGTTCCTCTCTGTTTCCTTGTCAGCCCATGAGCCTTCACTATTCCACTCTTGTTGCCAGGAAAGTACTCTTTTGCCCTCTTCGCTAAGAGGGTGAACCTATGTGGATGCACGCTCAGCAACAGGACGCCCCAGGGTCTGTTTCCAGCGGGGAAATGTGGCCCACCCTCTGAGTGATGGGTCTGTGGGCCCGTGTGGACAATGCTGTGCACACATCATACATGATCAGAAGGTGGGAGAAGCCACAGCCCCACACATTGCTTAGTAATCTTCAATCACGAGCCTGTAGCAATGTTTCTGGAGTAATTAGATTCATGCCCTTCCACAGGGAACAGTTTCTTCCACTAACTTCTAGGACTGTAGATACAAGCATAAACACTCCAGTGGGGCCTCTAAATTCTGACCCAAACTTGAGCTGCTCTGACTTCATCCCATGCCAGGAGCTGCTTTCTGAATTATGGCAGCTTTCTCGCTTCCATCTTGAAGCTAACAGGCCTCTGGGAGTCTCAACAGCCAGTTAATACTTTTCTATGCATATTTGTGTGGAGAAAACATCAGCTAGGAAAGAGAAAGAGAGACTGAGACCCAAGCTGTCCTCAGCTTCTTGCCCTTCTAAATTAATGATCAAAGCCACTATTAATTATGTTATTCTATTGGGTTGACTCTGACCATATTACACCAACACATACTTCACATTTTAATATGACATATAATTTTATTAGTGTATTCCATCAGCTTTGATGGAAACCTAAGCCTTCAGGTATGTGTTTTTTTTTCCCCTGGCCAATAAAGGAAAACATAAAAGATATTACAAATGTTAATAAAGCTTGGGAAGTGTGAAAATCATTTAGAAACCCAAGAAATGGCTATTCATACGTGCAGCCATAGTTCATTAGCATCTGGCAATTCGACCATCTAAATTAGAGTTTATTTTCTCTCTTTAGACAAGCAGCTTCTTATACCAGACCCTTCATGGATGCATTTAGTGAAGCCTCCACAGACCCATAAAATGTAAAGGAGCCTGTTATTTTCCCCTCACTCCTCAAGATTGTCAAGGAGAGAAATGAGACCCAGAAAATTTATTCTCCACTCTCTTATACCCACTCTGTTTTCCCTGGCTCGCAGAAGTGCCTGTATGCATATAATACTGCCCCTTCTTCTAACAAACAAATGGGCATCTTTTAGGAATGTGACCTTTGGTCTGTGACCTACTAAGTCCACAAAGTCAGAAAACTGCATAAAAGACTAGAAGTGAAATGACAATGTGAATCCTGGAAAGAAGTGGTTTATGGGTTAAGCCTCGCCACGAACTCAGAATTCCTCTGATGGATGCTCACTTCCTCTACTGCATGCAGGAAGGGTACAGAAGGTGTGCAGATGCATTGGGTGCGCATTCATTGAGTGCCGATGAACAAGAAAGCCAGTCCTAGTACTGCCCTCCAGGTCCGCCATTCCGGTGGGACAGTGTAGGTTTTGCAGAGGACTCTTCCTACTAAAGTACACGAAGGACCCGTCCCAGAGAAAAGCAGAGGCACCCAATGTGGGGGAACAAGTCCAGGGAGTTAGCAGGGATGGGTGTGGGGGTGGAAATCAGAATTATGGGAAAATGCAAATAATTCAGCCGCGTGGCAGAACCACAGAAACTTCATCGTGGAAAATGATCTCAGGTGTAGAAAAATGGACTCAGTCATCCATTCCAGAAATATCTGAGGGCTTATTCTGTGCCAGGCAGGGACCCAGTCATAGAGATAGAGTCTCCTAAACAAGACTGACAAAGCCCTGCTCTCATGGATCTTACAATCCCGGGTGGAGAGGCGCGAAAAGGCAATAAATACCATCACAAAAATAATTTCCGTGAGTGTGTTGCGGCCTTGATGAAATGAATCAGACAAATGAGAACAGAGAAAAGAAGCAAAATGTCTCTTAAAAGGTATCCTGAAAAGAGCCAGTCACCACTTGGGTCTTTACAGAGAGCAGAGCTCAGAGGGGGTCAGTACAGGCACTAATTCTCTTTTATTATTATTATTTGTTGTTGTCGTTATTGGAAAAATGGAAGGAATTTCCAGGTCCCCTCCAGGTTTTGCACTGGTGTCTATGCATGCCTTTAATGCAAGCTTGTCAAACTCAAAGGCTAACATGGGCACAGGGCAGCCAGCCCCCAGCAACAAAGGGTCTGGCCCTAATGCCCCATAAGATTCTGACGTAGCTCCTTACCCTTATCTGCACCACAGTTACAGTTTAATAAATGTTTTGTTCAGTGCACATCATTATGACTTATTTGTGTAGCAACTTACATTCGGCAAACTGCTTTCACCAAGACTCTCCTTGCACCAAGCTATTATCTACCTTCCCAGCATTGCCAACGAGCCAGTATGAGAACTGAGTATCTCTCCAGCTTGAAAGTAATGAAAGAACAACCTCCTTCTCTTAGGGGTGTGGCTGCATAGGAGAGAGAGAGAGAGAGAGAGAGAGAGAGAGAGAGAGAGAGAGAGAGAGAGAGAGAGAGAGAGAGAGAGAGGAACTAGAAGAGTATCAGCACTTTCAATTCGCCTAACCCACAACACAGAAACAGCTATTCAAACACTTAAGAAAAAGAACTAATGCATATTTAGTATCCACCTCATTGAAGGGATGCTGGCAGGCACTGTATTACATAAGCTCATAAAATCAGGACCAGCTGCATAATTTGTGGAGCTGGATACAAAATGAAAATACAGCCCTAGCTGGTTTGGCTCAGCGGATAGAGTGTCGGCCTGAGGACTCAAGGGTCCCAGGTTCAATTCTGGTCAAGGGCATGTACCTGGGTTGCGGGCACATCCCCAGTAGGGGGCGTGCAAGAGGCAGCTGAATTGATGTTTCTCTCTCATCGATGTTTCTAACTCGCTATCCCTCTCCCTCTCCCTTCCTCTCTGTAAAAAAATCAATAAAATATATTTTTTAAAAAGTGAAAATACAGACCCCATGATTCAAAAATTATTAAGGATTTCAAGATGGTGACAGCAGAGCACTAAGCCAAGCACGGACCCTTTTAGGTATGAGAAAGACCTGTGCCACAGCACTGCGTCTCCCAGCAAAACTTACAGCGTCCCCTTTCTACATGTGACACAGGTTAAGTAACTTGCCCAAGGACACAAAGCTGGCAAAGGGCACAGGAGACATGGAAGCCCAGCGTCCCTGTGGTCCATCCACAGACTGTGCAAGTAGTCACATGCATTCACATGCATTCACACAGATACACGCACATACACAGAACTTAATTGATTTCACTCCAAAAATTATGGAGGCCCCCAAAGCGCCTCACAAAATGAGAAACCTTAATGACTTCATGCCCTTTAGAACTGCTAAGTATTTGTTTGCATTTCATTAAAATTGCAAAGTAAAACTTGATTTAAAATTCCGAGGCTCCATTTCAATGAACTACATTTGGGGCTTCAGCAAAATAGTTGAACAAATGAGGTGTGTGTGAGCCCCCTTCCTTTCTTCCACTCTGTGAGCCTTGGAATGTTTTAATGAAAAAATTTCATGGCACATGAATCGTTATGTGGGGGGAAATACTAAAACCTGATTGCATTATTGAATTCTAAAACTGCTCCAGATTAGATGAAATTACTTCAGATCCCCAGGGACCACATCCCAGTTCAACCCTTGTGGCTTTAATTGATAGGCAATCTCCCTCTATTAGATAAGCCGAAGCATGGCAAATGAACTTTTCTCTGGATATCTCCAGCTTCCCCGAGCCATGAGTCCAATTCCAATAGGGTCTTTCTAGCTCTATAGTATCAGCATATTTCAGAATATGGCCACTGGGTGAGAATGTATTCTAAAAGGCATCCTTGACCCACTTTGGTGCCAGGCACTTGGCACAGGAATAAAAACAAGGGCACTCCGATGGGTCCCAATTGGATTGGGCATTCTTGTTTTAAGGGAATGAGATTTGACCCTGAGACTCAAAGAATAATGAGCCATCCTTGCAAGTAAGTAGCTGGGAGATGAGTAATTAAGGGGGTGGGAAGAGGACAAAACTCTAAGGCTACAACAAGCTTGAAGAGCTAAAGGAATAGCAAGGGGGTATATAATGAGCCAGGGAGTATAACAGGCAGATCTGCAATTTCAAAATTAGGCTTTGGCTACTGCTAATGGAAGGGTGTGGGGGTGGCAGGAGTGACCAGGAAGATGAATTTAGGAACTCCCTGCAGAGGCCATGAGAGATGACACCTGGACAGGGTCAGCAGCAACGGAAATGACCAGAGGTGGATGCATTTGAGATCCTTCTTCTGAAGGCAGAAACAACATATTACAGAGGGAAAAACAAAGAAGGAATCGGTAATGATGCCTAGGGTTTTAGTTCAGTGAGTGGATGGTGATGCCATTTACAAAGATAGGAAAGATTTCAGGGAGGAGCTGGTGGGGACCACTGCTGAGTTTGACATGTTGGAGAAAGCACTCTTTCCCCCCCTGTTTTCCCAAACTTGATTCCATCTTGAGGACCATTTTATTCAAATATCTCTCTCCCATGTCCTCTGGTTTTAACACTGGGTGTTGGGGACCTTTAAATTCTACAGAATCATGTGTATACGGATGAACACGTGTGGTGTTGACCAGGGGCTGAACTATAATTCTGGAGCAATGTGTAGCCCACACGTTTTGCAGAGTTGTGTTCTAGGAGTCAAGAATTCAAACCCAGCCCGGGAGTTTAGGGTCAGATCACCCAATGGAAGGGGGCTGTGTGAGCTCATACCTCAGGGGCAGAGAAAGGGAAACTGTTGTAGGAGTGCAGAATGGTGAGCGAGAAAAGCATTTTTAAAAATTTAAGGGCCAATCAGTGGAAGCAGAGAGACTGTATAGCCAGCAAAAGACAAAGAAATTCTATGAAAATGGGGTCTAAAGAGGCCCTTCTAGGGAGCAATTGAAGGGGGATGGAAGGGGCCCTTTAAGGAGGTGCTTCTGCAACTTTGGAGGAGAGGCTAGGTCTCTGCATCTCTACAGGCTCCCAGGTGAGGCTGGTGCTGCTGGAGTAACAAAGGGTTAATGGACTGCTGGTGGGAGGGGAGGTGGGGAACCCCAGGGCAGCTGCTAAGGAAGACACACTGAGAAAAATGCATGAATAGCCAGACCGATGCCTCAGTTCAGAATCATCTATCACAATGCTGTGTTCAAGTAACCCTTACTTTACTTAATGCCTGACATTTCTTAAACCTGCTCGTTACTGATAGCTGGGTTGCCCATGTTTCTCTAATAACAACTCGCCTAAAGCTCAGCTAAAATCCAGAGGATGCTGGTACCCTTCCTATGAGATACAGACTCAGGAAGGTTCAGTAAATTCACAATTAAGGACAACAATGACCCTATCACTTTTTAAAAAATATTTTAATTGATTTTATTTTAAGAGAGAGAGAGGAAAGGAAAGGGAGAGAGAGAGAATAACAAATGTGAGAGGGAAACATTAATCGGCTGCCTCCTACTGGGATCAAGCCCGCAACCCAGGCATGTTCCTTGACAAGGAATCAAACCAGTAATCTTTTGGTGCACAGGACCACGCCCAACCCAATGAGCCACACGGGCCAGGGCTCACTTTTTTAAATAACAGATTTATTGAGATGTAATTCACATACCCAAAAGTTCACCTTTTTACTTTTGATCCCTTATTCCAAGAACTTAATCCATGCCCAGCATTGTTCTATAAATATTTATATTGTATAGATGAGAAAAGAGTCACCTATTACCTCTAAAAGCAGCAAATACCAGTATCAGCTGCCACCAAGAAGTCACCTACAGCAGGGGTTCCCACCTGAGGGTGGTTTTGCCTCCACAGGAGACATTTAGAGCATCTGCAGGCATTTAGATTGCCACCACCGCAGGGGGGCTTTGCTGTCATCTAGTGCTGCCAACTGTCCTCCAGGGCACAGGGCAGCCAGCCCCCAGCAACAAAGGGTCTGGCCCTAATGCCAACAGTCTTGAGGTTGGAAAACTCTGATCCGGAATTTCAGACTCAAAGTTTGACTTATTTTCAGTAACTGCCATTTAGACGGGCCAAATTAAAAGACTCAGGTAACATTTTTGCAGTATGTTTTAAATAGAAGCACTGATTCATATCTGCCCCGAACACCAGGAAGTCCCAACTGCACTAACCTGAGACCCTCCTGGCTGCTCTTGCCCCCACCCCATCACACTGTATGGGACCAAGGGGTTTGCTTGCATAGGAGCTCAACGAATGCTTGTTGTGTTGTCATTATGTGGGTGAAATGGGGGGTCAGAAAGGTGTTTCTTCTTGCCTTGGCCAGTGTTTCTCAATGATTGGGGCATGGGCCCGCGCACCAAAGGGTCTTGGGTTCAAATCC
Organism: Myotis lucifugus; assembly: GCF_000147115.1. NCBI lineage: Eukaryota > Metazoa > Chordata > Mammalia > Chiroptera > Vespertilionidae > Myotis > Myotis lucifugus. The sequence continues at coordinate 2,314,356 of NW_005871120.1, forward strand.
CTGTCAAAGGCACGTACCTGGGTTTCAGATTCACTCCCTGTCCCCGGTTCGGGCTGGTGCAGGAGCCAACCAGCCGATGTATCTCTCTCACATCGATGTTTCTCTCTCTCCTACTCCTCCCTCCCTTCCACTCTCTCTGAAAAGCAATACAAAAATGTCCTCAGTGAGGATTAACAACAAATTTTTTTTAAAAAAGAAAGGTGTTTAGTCCTAGACAGTTTTGCTCAGTGGATAGAGTGTCAGCCCTGGGACTGAAGGGTTCTGGGTTTGATTCTGGGCATGTACCTCAGTTGCAGGCTCGATCCCCAGCCCTGGTTGGGGCACATGCAGGAGGCAACCATTGATGTCTCTTTCTCACATCGATGTTTCTCTCTCTGTCTCACCCTCTCCCTTCCACTCTCTCTAAAAATCAATGGAAAAATACCTCGAGTGAGGATTAACAAAAAATTAAAATATATTTTTAAAAATTTATTTTAAAAGAAAGGTGTTTCTTGGCTTTTTTTTTAAACCAAAAACAGTATTATTTGACAAAAGACAAAAACGAAACTTATTTACAGTAGTTTGCTGCTCAAATTATTTCAATGGGATAACTGTGCTTCTCCTCCAGGTTTATCTCACACCAAACCAAGCAGAGGCTGCCCCACCCATAGCATCCCTATCTCGCACAAAGGGGAGAGGGGAATGCCAACCAGAATTTGGCTTCTTTTTTTTAAATTTTTATTTTATTTAGTTATTGGGGTGACATTGGTTCACAAAATGTCAAGTGTACAGTTCAACGAAACATCGTCTGCATGCTGCATCGTGTGCCCATCACCCAAAGTAAAGTCTCTTTCCATCCCCCTTTCTCCCCTCTTCACCCTCTTTCACTCCTCCCACCCCCTTGTGCTCTGGCTATCACCATACTGTTGTCAAGTTGTCTATGTGTTATTTTTTCCTTAATCCCTTCACTTTTTTTCACCCAGCCCTCTAATACTCCTCCCTTCTGAAAGCTGTCAGTCTTTCTATGTACCTATGCTTCTGTTTCTATTTTGTTTGTGCATTAGATTCCACATATAAGTGAGATCATATGGTACTTGTCTTTCCCAGACTGGCTTATTTCACTTAGCATAATGCTCTCCGGGTCCATCCATGCTGTTGCAACCGGTAAGATTTCATGGCTGAGTAGTATTCCACTGTGTAAATGTGACACAGCTTTTCTATCCACGCCTCTGGCTTCTCTTACGCACCAGGGGTAACTGAAACTGCAGCAAGTAGGACTAGGGATAAGGGGGGACTGCTGTACTGATGTGGAGGACCACCAAGCCTGGCTGACTTCTGTTCTTCCTTTACCAAGTGTGATTAGTCTATTTGTAATGCTGTTACTGGCTTGAGGTTTTGAACAGCTGACATATGTCACCAAGCTTGAAGGCACTAAGGGTTGGGCACAAGAGACTCCCATTTTAAGGTTAGAAGAAAACACTTGTTCTCTGAGAGGGGGCATGGATTATTTCAGCTTGAAAACAAGAACTGAGGATAAGAAGAAATATGTTAAAGAAAACTCAGAGCCTTATCCCACTGGTTCACAACCAAGATGCCTCCTGCTTCTTCCGGTTCCTGCAAAGGGAATGTATTTATCAGAATACAAAGCATGCAGCCTCCATTCCAATGAGGCAATCAGCTCAACAGGGACTACAGGCTACAGCAGGACAAACCACATATTCTGCCAACCACTTGCATGGGAGGAATGCTTCACTATTTGTTCCAATAAATATGGGAAGTCAAATGTCAAGCATCAAAAACATCTATCTGAGCTGTTAGGAATTATGGTGCTGTTGTTCAGAGAACAGTATATAATGGAATTTCCATCAAGGCCACACGGGCACCTCCCTGCGCCCTCCCCACAAGACAGCAGGCAGCATTGTGCTCCTCAGGGTAACGCTGGTGTGGGCAGGAGCGCTGGTGTGAGCCTTGACATGTGTCACCGCGCTTGGCTACGGACACATTACAAGAAATTACATGGGATGCTATCAGAAAATTGAAAATCCGACGAGTGTTTCACTTAGTTACTGTAATTCTTCAATGCTATTCCAATCTTGTGCAAATTAGAAGCCACTTACAACTCTGAAGCCTGACAGAATGAGGTTTTCATTATGCTTTTAATAGGTTTATTGGGAGATTTCCTATTAAAAGGTACTTGAGGAGAATGATGGGTTGGATCTCTGTATTAAAAGAGGTCTTCAAGAGGTGGCCAAAATGGTACCTCAAATTTGCCGCAATGAACAGCCTGGCCCTCTCTGGGTAGGGACAAGATGCTTAATAAATTATCTTTAACAGAAGATTGCAAATTGAACTAATAATTACCTAGTTATGACTCCTGCATCTCATGGTATGGCATGCTAATGGACGTTATGCAGGATGGGGCAAAAGTAGGTTTACAGTTATTTGTATGAAAAATAACATAATAATCTTACCTAATAAAAGACAAACATGTAAATTGACCGTCCCTCCACTACACTCACCAGCCAATCAAGAGAGTATGAAAATTAACCCAACAAAGATGGTGGTTAATTTGCATATATAGGCACGACGACTGAAGGCTATGCCCGGAGCATAGGCCTGGGTCCCGGGTGCCAGAGGAAAATTGGTGCCAGCAGCCAGGGGAAGGGAAGGTCTATTGCACGAATCTCTTCGTGCAACGGGCCTCTAGTAAATAAATAATGATATAAGAATAAACTGTGTTTTGTGTACTCACAGCTGTAAACCTACTTTGGCCCCACCCTCTATGTAAAGTCTAGCCTACTGACCCCAGTAGAGGAATACTTGATTAAAACTAGAACAAACTAACAGTGATTTGTGCATGGGTCGTCTCCTATTTTGTGAGAGTTTGGGAGTAAACTCTGAGATCCTCCCCATCACTACCAGCATTATCACCACCACCATCATGAAATCCTTCAAATTATATAGTAATTGTCAACATCAGCCTAGCCGGCATGGCTCAGTGGTTAAGCATTGTCCTATGAACCAAGAGGCCATGGTTCGATTCCCAGTCAGGGCACATGCCCAGGTTACAGGCTCAATACCATTTCAGGAGTGCAGGAAGCAGCCAATCAATGATTCTCTCTCATCATTGATATTTCTCTCTCTCTCCCCCTTCATCTCTAAAATTAATAACAAATATATTAAAAATAATTGTCAACAGCAAGTAGAATGCATGCATGATTTGGGACAATTATTACATCAAAGAAAGAATGGAATCACAGATGCCTAAGTTAAGTGTCCTTCGGCTACAATAAAAAGGCCACTTCTCAATATCAAAAGGGAAAAAAGTGGTGTAGAGATATTTTCTTCCACAAATAAGAACAGCCTTTACTTTGTTAGCATCGGGATCACTTTCTGCAAGGAAACCACAATAATGTATAGTGATTTGATGAAATAATACTTCAGACCATCAATCTAACTTATGAACATAATAGCATGTTAAGATAAAGCACTTCTCTTCTGATGCACAAACCCATCTACAATGGCTAAGAAAATGTTTTCATTAAAACACTCGTATACAGAAAAGTCAGCTCACAACTCTGTTTCCATGGCAACCTGCAATTCAACTTTTCAATGCACTCGATGCCAGCTCCTTTCTCTTACATGCAATTCCTGAAGAGCATTTGTAAAAAAAAAAATAACAATAAAAAAAATAACAGGGAAATCTCTGGATAAAGTGTTGCTTAGACACAGAAATAAGCAAGACAGGGTGGGACTTATGGGTTCTAACTTCAGCTCTGTTATCCTAGATATTTATTTATGTAATTAATTTACTCACTTAAGAACTATTTACTGAATACCCACCAGGAGCCAAGCTGTAAAAGTAGCATTACCATGCTCCGGGCCTGGCAGACAGTAACTGTGATGCAAAGTAAAAAGTGAAAGTGCTGCTCTAGAAATATGGGAGGGAAGGATTCCGTCCCATCAGAAAGCATCAGGGAAAATTTGAAAAAGCGCTGAAAAATGAGCTAGGTCTTGAATGACACATATAATCTAACAACAAACAGAAATGGTCATGGGTGGATATAAGCAGTTAACAGCAAGTGGGAAGAAGTGGGAAGCTGGAGCAATTTGAATAAGGGCAATGATTCATTCCAGATGATGCCAGGGATTAGCGAAGGGAAATGGATTCATCATTCACTCACTCATCCACTCACTCATTCATTCAACAAATGAGTGCTTACTCTGTTCCTGACTCTTGTCAATATGCAGAGGTAGCCTGGTAAACAAGGCAAAGTCATCTCCCTCCTGACACATGTCCTAGGACATGAAATGATTTCAGTGTTTGCCTAAAGAGTTGGATGCTTTGTAGCAACAACAAGGAGTCATAAAGCTTTTCTGCAGAAAAGCTGGGTTTTAGAGAAATTGATCAGCGATAGAGAAGTAACAGCAAGATCAGGAGCAGGAAGACAAGTTTGGGCTGCCTTAACAACATGCCACAAGCTGCCTTAAACAATAGAAATGTGTTGTCCCACAGAATTCCCAAGGACATAATTCAAAAATCAATATATTGGCAGGGTTAGTTCCCTCTGACAGCTGTGAGGGAGAATCTACATGGGTCTCTTTCCTAGTTTCTGATGTTTTGCTTGAAATCTCTGGGTTTCCTTGGCTTGTGGCAACATAAATCCAAACCTGATTTTTTTCCTGTATGTATGTCTGTGTCCCGATTTCCCTTGTTTTATAAAGACACCCAGTTAGATGGGATTACTGCTCATCCTAATGACTCCATTTTCATTTTGTGATCTCGGTAAAGACCCTAGCTGTAAATAAGATCACCTCCCGAGGTCCTGCGGGTTAGGATTCCAACATTGCTGTTGGGGGAGACAGAATTCAACCCAAACAGAAAGTCTTTGGACTCCAGGTGACCACATTATGGACTTTAAAGTACTTCCCTCCCATCTTTTTGCCAAGTGAATCAGCACACAATAATTATATCATAAAGAAAAGTAAAATTAATTTTAAAAGAGGTTGTTGCAATAGTACAATAGGAGAAATAAAGAAGACTCAAACAAACATAGTGGAATTTGGAAGGAAGGGGAGCTATTTGGGTATGAAATGAACCGAGTTTTGCAGATGATTGGTTGAGGGGGAAAGGCAAGGAGTCACCAAAAAATGATGTAGAAAGTCACAACTGAAACCTACAAAACCTAGAACACAGAGGATGAACAAAGAGGAGAGAAAGAGGTGAGTTTGGCTTCCAGTGTGCATCACTGGCAGATAACCCAGAGGGAGCTGATGAAGAGACAAGTAGAAATCAAAGACAAACGCTGAGCCCAGGGTTGAGCCCAGAAATTTCAAAGCAAGAAACATAAACTCTCAATGTTCCAGTTTTTCTCCTGAAAAATAGTAACACTTTTTTTAATCTCAAAAGGCCCTTGGGAGAATCAGAGTTTGCATATGAAGAGCACTGAGCACAGGGTCTGACAGCTAGGTGCTCCCCTACTGTTGTTCATGGTGATTGGCCAAGATCCTAGATGAACATGGAAAAGGGAGAGAAGGCAGGGAGTTCGGGAGTGTGTTCCAGGGAACTGCCTGCATCAGCCCACGTCTGTGAGACGAGAAGCAGGTAGAGACAGAACTGAGAAGACATCAGAAGTGATGCAGAGACCCAGTCTCAAAATAAACATGGGAGGGCAGAGCCTCAAGTGG
>NW_005871120.1:2320448-2389452 GCF_000147115.1 Myotis lucifugus
GGGAAAAGACTCTGAGGATGTTGTTTACAAAATGAAGGTGCCCCCAGGCTCAGAGGGAAGGTTCCCCCGGAAGGACAGAGGTTGACCATGTCTGTGAGAAACTGGGTAATTCAGAGGGAAAGTTGTAGACGGATGGGTGGAAAGGAGCTAAGATCAAAATGAGGACAGGGACCATCTGCTTAATTATCGCACCCTCCCTCCATAGGAAGAACTACCTGCCCTGTCGAATGGACAGCGCACATTTTTGGAGTGTGAATGAAGGTGCCCATCATGGGCTGCTCTGAAGGAGAAAGTAGCAGCCTTTCTGATGAAGGGATGCAGAACCTTACACATTATCAGGCAGGAGTAGCTTAACACAGCCTGGGACAGATCCGATTCTCTCCTGCGGCAACGTGCAGGGTGATATGGTGGCACGCCTGCCAAGCACCCAGGGCAATTAAGGGGAAATGTACAAGCAGAAGACCATTTCGGAAGACAAAAGAGCACCACACTCTACCTGTTCTCCATGGAAAGCCTGGGAGGAGCATTTCTTCCTCTGCCTTCATCCACACCTTCTTTGAGGAGCCTTACAGACACCCAGAGGAGAGGAGAATGATCGGATTCTATCCCGTTAGTCACTTAGTCCCTCCTGCTTTGCTTTCTTCCACCTTAGAAGGAAGAACTGTTGGTGTAACATTTTATGGGGTAAAAATGGATAATGGGACAGGGGGGGAGAGAAATAAAACATAGAGACATGGAGAAATTAAGAAGAAGATAATGAGAAAGAGAGTAAAGAAGAAAGAAAAAAGATTGGTGGAGAAGAGGTGGAGTGGCCAAGTTAATTGTCATAACGGAAGACTAGAGAAGAGAGGAGGAAGTAGTTATATGGGCGATGGCAAGTTTCCAGGTGGCTTTTGGGTGGCTCCACTGTGTCTCTTTGCATCAAATTCCATGGGAAGCCTGAGACGAGAGCTCTTGAGACTTAGTAGCATAACAATATCTTCACTGCAATAGCATGACCCTATCTGGCTGACCTGGGTGGCACTGCCGTGCTGTACGGGACCTTAACCTTGAAGCAGCCTTAACCACTCCATGCCATCCTACACCTGCTGGAGCATCTCCGATGAGAAACACAGGCATGAGTTGGAGCTCCCTGGGTCTGCAGGGCACTAGATCCCATGTTTCTAATCACTGATAATTAATTCTTCCTGAGATGATCGCATCACTCAGGAAACAAGAGTTGCCTCATGTTTCATTGCCCTGAGAACTTCTCATTCCAGCTGGGACCTTGGGACTCAGCTGTATAAGTCAGTAAGTTAATAAAAGCAAGTCACTTAGAACAAGGCCTGGGACACAGAGAGCTCTACAGAACTGCTAGCAATCACAGCAACAATAAAAATAGTGATAATAACAGTATATAATCATAATATGTAATAATTGTGACAAACAGATCCACGGTGGTCCGCCACGATCCCTGGTGTTCACACCTTTGGCTTATCCCTCCCCCTGAGTGTGGGAAAGACTTGTAACTTGCTTCTGACCAATGAATGCAGCAAAGGGGACGGGATGCACTCCTGTAATGATGCTACCTGATATAAGACACCACCTTGTGGAAAGATTCGCCATGGTCCTTCTCTTGCCCCTTGCTGGTTTTGAAGAACAAAGCACCTCGAACCCTACAGCTACAGGGAACTGAATGCTACCACACGGGAAGTCCAGCCTCCAGGCGAGAACCCAGCCCCAGCTGACACGGTGATGTCAGCCTTTTGAAACCCTAAACAGAGGACCCAGCTAAGCCATGCACAGGCTTCTGACCCACAAACTCATGAGAAGGAGAAAGAATAAATATATACAAAACCAATAATTGTATCAGGACAAGCTACATCATTTGCAAGATCCAGAGCACAATGAAAAGGCGGGACCCTTTGCCCAAAACTTATTTAGAAAGCCAAGATGGCAACAGAAGAACATTAACCCAAGTACAGGGCCCTACTGAGCATAGGGCCTTGACTGCTCCGGTCACACACCCATGAAATTGGTTCTGAATGGCATGTGGTTAAGTTAAAATCAGTATTAACAACAGCACTAGAATTTAAATGTGGGTCCGACTTCAAGGATCTCAAAAATACAGCACAGGGTGGTAAGGATGACCAGTGAGGACACAAGCCAGACTGCCTGGGATGAAGCTCTATTCCATACTGATAAGCTGGACGACCTAGGGAAAGTGTTTAACATACTGAACCCCTGCTCACTTTGTATAAAGTGGAGATAATAGTTTGTACCTCAAAATGCTGTGAAGCCCTGCCAGAGTGGCTCAGTTGGTTGAGCATCATCCTGTGCACCAAAAGGTTGCAGGTTCAATTCCCAGTCAGGGCACATACCCTAGGTTGCAGGTTTGATCCCTGTTCAGGGCACAACCAATCGATGATCTCTCTCTCTCTCTCTCTCTCTCTCTCTCTCTCTCTCTCTCTCTCTCCTCTTTAAGTATGTCCTCAAATGAAGATTTTTTTTAAAAATGCTGTGAAGGATAAGTAATATATGTTAAGTACTTAGAATCGTATCTGGCACATAGTAGAAATTCAATAAATGGCAGATTTTTTAATTAACTTACCGCCAACTCTATATTCCCTATCTAATTATTTTCCAACTGACATAAATTTGTATGCATCTGTTGTAGCTTCAGCAGATCTGGAAAATAATCACCTATTGATGTGATTCATGAAAGTACCTGGGTAGAGGAAATATGATAGATTAGATTCTTCAGAATGTCTCGGATCAGAAGCAAAACAAAAAAGCAAGATGGGAGTTTCCAACGGTGGATGGGGTGCTAATTAACAACTCAATTAAAAAAGGCAAATTAAACTTTATGGTTCGTTATCCTCCACTGCTTGGTAAATTGTTTTGCTAGGAGAATGATTAAAAATGATCATTTCAGAAAACTGAAATAGCTTCCAAGGAACACGACTATTTCTCAGTATTATACAAAAGGTTTCACCGCAAAATAAACTTACTTGATGAAAAGGAACAGTGCTTTTCTGTGTGTGGAAAACCAGGAGTACAAATGTTAACTTGTGATGCATTAGGCATTTTGGGGGGCTGTGGAAGAATTTTGAAGAGAATTGCTTCCTTATGAATAAAACACATCATCATTTCCTTTTGTGCACTTTGTTTTTGCTGGCCCAAAAAGGTTTTTCTAGAACACTACTTGAAAATGTATAATTTACATCAAATTACTTTAGACCTGAGCTCTGCAGAAGTGCACAGAACCCAGGCACTCCTAAAACTGGGCAGTTACTAGGGAATCTGAAAGATGGTCAGAAAACAGACATCATAACAGTTGAAGCCTTAGCCCTCATTCTTGCAATTCTCTGTGTGTATGTGTTTTTTTCTCGTAATGACAGTGGTTTTCAATTTTTTTTTCTATCCCAGAACACATAAGACATGTGGCCCAGTCCCACCAGTAATTGTCCAGCAAACTGGGGGAAGGTGTTTATCAAAAGCATGCCCAGGTTTGGCCATCAGGAGGCGCCAGCATGACGGTGGCACTACCAGAGGAGGAGCAGGACATACACCTTTAGTTGCTGGGGAAGCAAAAACATAGAACCTCTACATCTCGGTCTCAAGGCCTTGCTTTCTTCACGCTTCTAATAGATTTACCTTCATTATCTTAACCACCTGGTTAACACAGCATCTAAAGTAATTGTCCAAAAGGTCAAAAAATGTCATCACCAATAGTCCTCCTGCTACCCTCAGCCACACGTCTTAGTTTTTGTTGTTTCAATCTACCCTCTTTTCATGCTTTACAATAAACCACCGTTTGATTACCTGGCAGTCCCACTGTTTCCTTCAAATATCCTGAATGACCCACGTTTAAATGCAACCATTTCTTGCCTGGCCTGCCTCAGTGGTCGAGCATTGACCTAAAAATCAGGAGGTCATAGTTCAATTCCCCATCAGGGCACATGCTCAGGTTGTGAGCTCAATCCCCAGTGGGGAGCATGCAGGAGGCAGCCGATCAGTGATTCTTTCTCATCATTGATGTTTCTCCCTCTCCCTTCCTCTATGAAATCAATACAAATGTATTTAAAAGAAAAAAGTTTTAAATGAACCGTTTCTTTTCATTTATACTTTTATATTCTGAGCATATACATGTTACTGTTTTAATGTAAATATTAGCAAATTTCATCTTCATACCTGATCTGTTGATTCTTTATCCCTCCCGTTTGCCTCATGATGATGGTATTAGAGAGGACACTGATAACCTCTGAGATACCCCTTCCCCATCCCTCTTCCTTCCTCATTAAAACAAGCAGCATGTACAAAAGCACCACCAATGAGAACCCTGCACTAAGCTCTGGCCCCTTGTCGCCTCATCGTCCTATCGAAATGAGATGTAGAGAATCCCAATATGGAGCTAATGCTTTCCAATAGAGAACGAGAATTTGAACTCAGAGCCCTCTATGCAATGAAGACTTGTTAGTCAGTGCATGGCAATGTAGTCTAGATTAGCCATTTCTGAGCCCTCAGCCAGTCAGAAAGCCCAGCACAGGCTGCTAGGATAGGGTGCTGTGGAATGAACCCCTCCACACTCTTGAAGAGGCTCTAAGTTCAAGCACAGGATGATGGGGCCACAATGAGTAGCAGCAGTTCCCAGATAGTCTGCCCACTCCATCTCTGCTTGCCCCAGACTCAGCCTTCTGAGGAGGGCAGAGCTGATGCCATGCCTTTTGTCCCCATCACCTCTGCAGGCCAGCACTTGTTATGCCTCCCTAGTTAGTAATGAACTACAACACGCCCCCAACAAGGCAATCGTTGGTGCAAGATTATTTGTTGAGCAACTATATGCCAGATACTGGAATAGACTCTGGAGGTGTGACAGTAAGCTAAAACGAGGCAGGCCCCACTTGCTTGGTGCTTGCAGACATGAATCAAATAATCATAAAAGTAAATGTCAAACTGCAACTATTGTTAGGGACTACAGACAAGGGGTGTCTGATCTTGTAAGACATTATCCTGTATAATAAAGAGCTAATATGCTAATTGGACCAGATGGTGGAACGACCTTCCGGAACAACCTTCCAGAACGACCTTCCAAAACAACCTTCTGAAATGACCAGTGGGCGGGGAGCGGGGCCACGAGGCAGCCGGGGCTGTGAGGGCCGAGCCCCTTGCATGAATTTCGTGCATCAGGCCTCTAGTAAACTATAAAAGAGAACTGCCCCTAATTTGAGCTAGTGTCTAAGAAGCTAAGTTGGAACTAGACTAGGTAAACAAGGATATCTGCATGTGTGAGTGTATGTGTGAGTGCATGTGTGTGAATGCATGTGTGTCAGTGTTAATGTGCATGTATGTGAATCATGAAATGGAGCATATTAGTCATGAAAGACCACATGGCTGAAGCCCCTGCTGGGTTTGAGGAACTCTACTAAAGAAATCTGTTTGGATTCTGAACAGTGGGAGCAAGGTGAGGATGCAGAGATATGATCCTACAAAGGACTCAGGCCTTTGCCAAGAGCAACGGGACAACACCAATGGTTTGGAGATAGGGAGTGAAATAATATTTGGGTTTTAAAGAGATCTCTCCTTAAACACTGATGACGAGGGTGAGAATAGATGCATCGAGCTCTCTGGAGGTTAGTCTAGGAGTCAATGCAGCATTGATTGACACTAGCTTAGATCAGGTGGTGGGGAATATGAGTGGTCAGTTTATCGTTTACTTTTTCAGTCAGAAACACATACTGAATACCTGCTGTGTGCCTGATAGGCACTGCAGATACTAAGAGACATAAAGATGAACGAGATGGGCTCTTCCCCTGAAGCGCACATTCTACAACAGGGGTCCTCAAACTTTTTAAACAGGGGGCCAGTTCACTGTCCCTCTGACTGTTGGAGGGCTGGACTATAGTTTTAAAAAAAAACTAGTCGGCTGCTAAGCAACAGGCAGCGGTGGCAAAAACACCCGAGGGCCGGATAAATGTTTTCGGCAGGCCGCATGTGCTCCTCGGGCCGTAGTTTGAGGACCCCTGTTCTACAAGGAGAAACCAACATGGAAGCCAATCATGGCCATTCCAGCAAGGGAAGAAGGTGGCACATCCACTCTGCGGGGCAGGTGAGCCGTCAGGTGAGTCTTGTCAGCATAGGAGATGAATGTTGCAACTATTGAGGGAACAGCGTGCCTTGCCAGAGAGCCAAGCTCCATGAAAAATGAGCCCAGCATCGTAAAAGTTTTCTCTTCCAATCCAATACCTCTCGAGAAGACATTTCTAAAGGACTTGGAAGCTAATAACTTGTATCCTTTGAGGCACTCTCTCAAAAAAATGAAATAAAAATCACACGGCTAAATGCACCACAGGGACCTCTGGGAAAGCAATAGTCTCCCATTGCCTTTATATTTATTTTGTACATGTCATGTATTGATATGCTTATGTTTCTATCCACATTTACCTAGGCTCTTTGAACCAACCGTAATTTATTTTTTTAAATATTTTTAATTGATTTTTGAGCGAGAGGAAGGGGGGGAGAGAAACATTGATGTGAGAGAGAAACATCAATCAGCTGCCTCCTGAACACCCCTCCTGGGGATCAAGCCTGCAACCGGGACTGGGAATGGAACCTGTGACCTCTTGTGCATGGGGCGATGCCCAACCAGCTGAGCCAGGGTTGTAATTCATTTTTATACAGCTGAAGAGAGAGAGCTAACAGTCACTTGGCCTTCCTCTATTAACTAGTCGTCCACCCTTATTTGACATGACACCTTATACAATGTACATGTGCAGTTTAACCCATGCTGCTGAATACCACATTAGTCAGAAGAGAGTAAGCTACCCTGCGGTAACAAATAACCCTAACAACTCAGTGGATTACCATAACTAATGATAATTTCCTGATCAGATCAAACAAGCTTATTAATTCAAGCTGCTTGAAATGGAGAAGCTATACATTCCTCCAAGCAAAGCTAGTCACACACCACCACCTAACCGCACGGATTCTGGAAACAAAGAGGCCCAAATGGCATGTTTGTGGAGCATTGATGTTTCTGCCCCAAGTATCCCCCATAATCATTAAATCTTACAAACCCCCTCTGGGGCGGGGGCAGTTTTCCAGGGTAATAAGACCTTTTCTTCTTCCTCGATGGGTGGTTAAAAACTGGAAAAGAGCATCTGCTCTTTGGTGGACTAAGCATGTTAAGCTTTTATTCGGCAAAATAAAATAATGATAATTAACAATATACGCTCCTAAAAACTAATTACAGAGCAAGCTCAAATCGTCATGCAGCCAGATCAGTGTTAAGTAAAGCTTCTTAAGTGTCATTATCCACTAGACGTGCTTGGAAAGTGTTTAGTGAACTTCTCCCACACCCTGTCTTTTAACCTCTCACACAGCCACCCACAGGGAGCGAAGGGTGGCAGGAGAAGGTGCTAATGATGCCACGCAGGTGAGGCTCTCCACACTTAGGAAGGATGATTGCATAACTACGATGAGAATGAACTTTTCTCACTTTCCCTGGAAAGCTAATAGGGAAGAAATGGACTTTTAAACCCCAGCAAGATCAAATCAAATGAGCCAGTAAAATAACTTGATAGCCACAGAGAGTAGCTGGTGATTGACATGGCGCATCTGGCAGGGATCAGTTCTGCACTCCCTGCCCACCCACTTCCGCCTGCCTTGGAGCCAACTGGGGCGTGGACTAGAACTGCTGATCTGGGAGGGCTCCCCTGGGCAAAGTCCCCTTTTCCGGGATCCGACCCCAAACAGTCCACTTCGGAAGCCACTCCAGTATCTACCTCTTCATTCAGTGAGATGCTCACTCTGGGGCTCCCTACCTGCGCTGCAGCAAGAAAGAGGCCTTCTCCAGGCTCCGTGGCTGCGCTTCCCTCTCCCCAGCATCACAGACCTGCACTGCCCTTTGATCGATGCCTGAAGGAAAACAGCCTCATATATTTTATTTACACGTTTGCAGCTGCTTTCAGAGAACTGGCATCAGGTGTAGCATCTTAGCTAGATGCAGAAGTCTTCGCAGAATGGTGCAACCAAACAGAAGCAGATGCAAGCCACCTATCGCTTCCAGTTTGCTATAGCCACATTTAAAAAATAAAAATAAAAACGAACAGGTGAAATTTTATTAATAACGTGTTGTATTTAACTGAATATATCCAAAGATGTTCATCCCATTGGTTAATCAATAGACAGAGGATTGAGGTGTTTTACATTGTTTCTTAACACTCAGTCTTCAAAAGCCTGTTTTTACACTTGGACCACATCTCAATTCGATCTAGCCATATCTCAAGTGGCTATGGCTACTGCAGTGGACAGCACAGCTCTGGAGTGCCCTAGCGCACAATAAACTGAGGAAACCCTGGACTTGAAAGGTTTTCAAATATATTTCTACCACCCCCGAGAATATCAATCAATGCATGCCTCCCTTATTCAATTCTCTGCAGTAGAAGAAAATGTTCAGGTCAAAAACTTCTTTTGTTTCATCCAAAATATGGGGAAAATGTTTAAGTTTTACACATGCAAAGGAGAGTAGCTATTACCAAAGTAGCAAGGTAATTTCACTCAACTGAGAATTTGTTCACTCCCCGGGTGTGGAACATTTGTTTAATGGTGTGACCTTTCTTAGGTCTTGATTTCTAAACCTATGATGTGAACAAAGCCATCACTGCGCTTGCTAGGATGCAGGATGGTTTAAAGCTGACTGAGAACAGAGTTATTTGAAAAGGTCCCACCTGAATCTTCTTTAGAGGTTTCCCAGCACCTAACCTGGGACTCACTCCTCAAGGTCATCTTCATTTTCGCATTTGGAATTCAAAGCTACGGGTTTCTAAGTCCCACAAACGCGGCGGTTCACTTCTTTTGCGTCCCAGCGTTGCCCACCACGGGGCTTGGCCTATAATGCTCAAAGATGTCTTGAATTGAAAGGCTGGAATTAAAGGCCTTTTAACAACAGAGAGTAATGTTTTTTAATCAAGGGCAACTGGGGCAGGTGCTTGAATTAGGTGAAGCAGGAGCAGAGCAATGCAGAAAAAGAACAGAACATTTTCTTTAAAGGAGAAAGAAAGAGATATAGAATATGTGTGTTCTGCCCCTTTCAGTGAAATTGTTGAAGCCCGATGAGAGCTGCCTCCCTCAACACTCTGTTACCTGGGCTGGTCCTATTGTTTCTCAAACAGATCAGCCTCGTTCCCATCTCAGGGCCTCTGCATCTGCTGTTCCCTCTGCCTGGAATGCTCTTCTCATGGCTGTTGGCAAGGCCTGCTCCTTCCTTCTCCCCAAGTTTCAGCAGAAACATCATCTTTTCAGAGAACTTTCTCAGTGGGCTCCCACCTATTGTTTTTATCTCATGACCATGTTGATTTCTTCCCCAGAGCCTACCACAGTGGGCAACCGGCTTCTGGGGTGTGTACTTCTCTGTGGTCTGTCTCCCCGTGAGAACGTAAGTTCCATGAGGGCAGGGACACTCTGCAGTCTCTCTTCTGTCCCCAGGCCCTGGCCCAGCACCTGTCTCCTGGACTTACTACCATGTTGATGCTACATGAATGTGATGCCTTAAAACTCTGAAGATCTCAACCTGTTCTATTCAAAACCAATGGGGGCAGCCAGACCCCTGGATGGATGAATCAGGTGCAGGGAGGTAGACCAGTGGCAACTCTGCCTGGGCTACACACAGCATCTTGGATAATGGGCCTGAAGTCACATGAAGGTAGTCCAGAACTTCACTGCCTCAATTACTAGCTCTCTGACCTTTGGCACATTAACTGCTCATGTCTCCTTTCTCCTCCTAAACAGAGATTCATGAAAATATCTATTTTAAGGAGTTGTAAAGATTAACTTAAAATTGAAAGAAAAGCACTGGGCTGGGCACATAGAACAACATTCAGTACATGCCACTGCCAGCTATGGTGGTTGTTGGGAAATTAATCTTCCAGCCTCAGCAGGAAGGGAAGGGAGGGACTCCAGGCGGCCAGGGACTCGGGTCACCTTGGCTCAATTTTGTTGGCACTCTCAACGCCATTTGGAAACTTTGAAGTCTTCCTCATTTATTGGTGAGCTTTCCTTTTTTTTCCCCCTTTAACTCTCCATTACATTTCGAATGGGGCATTTAATCCTTTGGATTTGATTTCCTGGCTGCAATGGAAATGGAAAATGCAAGTAAACACCATATTGGAAATCTGACTGTTCAATGAATCGCAGAATTCTCTTCTCATTTGTCACAGGGAAGAAAAAAGGAATAAAGTTAAAGTTGTTTATAAGACAATCAAACTGAGCTCCTTGAGAAGCAATTATTTTGGAGAAATTTCCCCCATTCTTCATAGCGTTGTCATTTGAATACTGAAAAGTATTTAACTGGAAATCATTTTTTAACAGCAGTCTCATAATCCTTTATAAAATCTCTCCCAGCAGTATCAGTAGGAAGGCTTGTACATCTCACAATATAATGGGGAAGAAAATCGCCTAGGAGCCCTTTGCCACTGTTCTGCGCGAACATCCTACGGGGAGCTGGCCAAGGGTGGTAATTGCATTACTCCATTGCCTGCAGATCCTGATCAACCGGACCCATCAATCCAGCTCAGGGATGCACTTCCGCTGACCATGACCATCTCCTACAGCCTTTCCACCTTGGATTCAGAACCACGAGGAGGCTGAAACTGTGTCAGGTGCATGCTGCCCACAAACTTAATCCTTGACCCAAGAGAGGTACATCCCAGGCCTATGCCACTCACATTTTTTAAAGACTCCAGAGTTCTCATTGGTGTAGAGCCCCTTGTAAAATATCCAAGTGTAAGTGTAGATGCTGCTGATTATTAAGGCCTAGCTAACCACGTGCCGGAAGCAGACCAACAATGTGCTCTCTCCTTGTTCTGGCAAACACAAGGTCCTCACTGCCCATTTTACAGCTCTTCCCATCTCAATGGGAGAGGTAAGAGGCCCCCTTAATGAAACTATCTCTTCTTCCCCTGCTCTCCCTCTGTCTAGTGAATTATATTTGAATTTTCAGATAACTAATAAAAAAATAATGATTAGAGGGAGTTGATGGTAATCAAGGGAAAGACATGGCCATGAGAAGCAGTGAGAGACAAGATGCTGGGTTGGGTGGCCCTTGGACAGGGTTGGATGAGAGGGGAAGTCCATCACAGCATGAGACTGTCTGTCTTAGTCAGCAGGGGCTGCTACAGACTAGGGGCTAGACCACAGACACTTCTTTCTCACAGTTCTGGAGGTAGGAAGTCCACGATCAAGGGGCCAGCAGATTTGGCTCCTGGCAAGGACCAGCTTCCTAGCTTGTGGGAATCTTCTTGCTGTGCCCTAAGGCGGCCTTTCCTCAGGAGGTGGGCGTGGGAGGACAGCACTCTTCTGTCTCTTCTCTTTCTTTTAAGATCCTGTCATGAGGGTCCTGTTCTCATGACCTCATCTAAATCTACTCACCTCCCAAAGCCCCACCTCCAAATACCATCACACTGGGAAGCGGGGTCTCCACTTATACATTTAGGAATGACTCAAACATTCAGCCCATACCACTGTCTAGAAGCTATTTATTTCTTTATCTTGTACTTTTTAATATGGTAAAATATGCATAACTGAAAATGTACCTTTTAACCATTTTGAAATGTACAATCCGATAGATTTAGTACTTCCCTATGATGAGCAAATACCACCGCTATCCTTTTTCAGAACTTTCTCATCCTCCTAAATGAAATTCTATATCCATTAAACAATAATTCTTCTCCCCGCAACCCCTCGTCCCTGGCAACCACCATTCTGTCTCTATGACTTTGACTACCCAAGGAATAGCACATGGACTCATATTTGTCCTTTTGTGTCTGGGTTCTTTCACTTACCATCATTTTTTTCAAGGTTATTCTATGTTGTAGCACATGTCAAAACTCCATTCCTTTTTATGGCTAAATACTATTCCATTGTATGTACTAGTATATACCATATTGTTTACCTGATCATCTATCAATGGGTATTTTGCTTTTTTCCGCCTTTTGGCAATTATGAATAGAGCTGCACTAAATACTGTTGTACAAGTATGTGTTCAAGTTTCTGCCTTCACTTTCTAGGGTAGATGCACAGAAATGAAATTGCTGGATCATAGCATAAGTCTATGTTTAGCTTTTTGAGGAATCTCCTAAATATTTACAGTATTTAGGAGATTCCAAATTAAATCCCTAACTTATTGCAAAGATTTTCCCCATAGCCACGTGGGTTCCTAACACTAGTATTCTATAGTGAGTAGCTGTAGTTTATATGTAGGGTGGGGCAAGAGTAGGTTTATAGTTGTTCATATGGAAAATTATAAATAAATAAGAATAAACTGTTTCATATTCTCACAATTGTAAACCTACATTTGCCCCACCCTGTATTTCAAATTTAAGAAAAAAATGTTGCTGAAAAATTGTTTTATTCTCCTTATTGTGGTATTTCAGTATTTTTTACTAATTCTCATCTACTTATCCTGAAGTTTATTGGCAGTAGCTTTGGTGCTTTAACCAGAGGGGATATTTTTTATACTCACACACACACTGCCACACACACACAGCCACACACACACACAGCCACACAGATCACATTCTGCAACCCTGCAGAATGAGCGACAAAGGTCCCCTGGCTTTCTCTTTCCATTAACTGAAAAGATAGAGTTACTCTTCCCCTTCAATGAGGGAAGGACCCGGGAGCCCCTGGGGTGCTGAGTCAGCATGTCGGCCACCCCACTGTCAGTCAATCCTTAATGGGAAGGGGTTGCTGCAAGGAACGCCAGCTCAGCAGAATGTAAGCCTGGGCTCCTCAAATAGTCCAGGAAGGAAGGTGGTTTCAAGGCAAAGTATGTCTTAAGAGATAAACTCAAATGTGAAAATGGTGAAAACAGCAAATCAAAGGGTTAGAGGATTCATCAAATTCATTTGTTCATTCAAGACTCCCCGATGTATAGAAAACTCCTTTTAAAATGTGCATGCATGTGTGTGCGTACGAGTGTGTGTGTCCATGTATATTTGATCACCTTTGAGACACTAGGCTCTTTTATAAGTAAGTAGTGGAGATATAAAAATTATTAAGGAATCTTCCCCACTGGTAAGAAGCTCACAGATTAGCAGAGGAAGCAATCAAATGAGTAAAAGGCATTAACAAATAAAAGCCTTTGCTGAACACTGTCCCCTGCATTTAATAGGCATTGTCTCATTTCAGCCCACAGTCATCCCAAAGAGACAGGTACTGTTAATTACCCCCTTTTTTTCACAGAGAAGGAAATAATCTCAGAGATATTGATTAACTTTTTAAATTCACGCAGTTAGCAAAAAGAGGTAGAGTAGCCCCAGGCACTCTTGACTCAAAAAGTTCCCTCCACATTAACCACGCACTGTGCTAATTGCCAAAGGAAAGAATGCATCCAGGTGAGCTAAACCTCATAAGGACCAGCAGAGTGTTCCTTTTTATGAGCAGGAACACATTACAAAGAAATGGAGGGGGTGCACCAAGGTGCAAGCACCGTGTGCCAGGGTCCTGGGGGTTTTTCTAGGAGGCTGAGGTTCAGGGGTGCTGGGTGGGGAATGGCCTGGGATGAAGGGAAGGAAGTTGGACCTGGGATTTCAGACAGCACCATCAGCATGGACTCTCTCAAAACGTGGTCCATCATGTTAACTCACCTCTCTGCATTGGACTCACCAGGGAAGCTCATTAGAGATGCCAAACCCTGAGCCCCACCACAGATACGCTTAGTCTTAGAGCAGAGCCTAGAGCCCGGATTTTGACAAGCTTCCCTGATTACCTCTTGAACACTGAAGTTGGATGCATCCTTCTTGGGCTGTGCATGTACAACCACAAGGCACGTACTTCAGTGGGCTGGCCAGGTGGTGCAGGGGAGACTGCAGGGCAACCTCAGTGCACCCTCCTGACGCAGCCCACAGGTGGATGCAAAGATAGCTAATATGTAGGGGTTGCATATTGTTATATTAGGACACACAAGGATAGGTAATAAATTCAAATTTAAGATTACAAACTGCATTTTATAAGATGAAGTCTAAGAGCTCTAATAAATCATAAAAAATTCATTTGCAGGAGGAACAAGCTGTCTCATCCAACAGCCCCCATCATCACTGTCCTCTCCCCCCTCTCCACCATCACCTGCCTCAAATCCAGGTGTATGCACCCTCTCACACCAGTAATGTGCTCATGAGGAAGTGAGGGGACACAGTGGATATGGTTAGCAGGGAACTACATTGCCTGCCCAGAAGAATGACAGGGTTGAGGTGCAGAAAGATCATTCAGCCATTGAAGTCAGAGCCAAGAGCAATGTGGCTGCAAGATAACAAAAGAGGCTGAGAAGAAAAGGCAGAATAACAAATAGTCATACTAATGTTCTATAAACTGTCAATATTTATTGAGCCAAGATAAATTGCCTATATCATCCTCACAAAACCATGGTACTGGTACTATAATTTTACCCATTACCCGCATGTGGAAACTGAGGCTCAGACAAATTATGTGACCTCCCAAGATGCCATGAGAAGCAAGACGGCTGGAGAAGAGTCAAGGGAGGTGCGATTCACTCTGGTTCCCCCATCAGGAAAGGACAAGGTGAGTCATTAGCTTATAAGGAATCTGGACCCTTGCACACTGCTGATGGGAACAGAAAATGGCACGGCGGCTGTGGAAAACAGCTGCTGGTTCCTCAATAAGTTACATGTAGGATTACAACACGACCCAGCAAGTGCACTCCCAGTTTCATACCCAAAAGGACTGAAAACAAGGACTACACAGGAATGGTGGCTGTGCAGCACCGTAAATGCACAATTGCACATTTTCAAATGGTGAATGGATAATTTTGTGTCATGTGAATTTTACCTCAATAAAAATGCAAAAGAAAGAGAGAGATCAGGAGTCTGTTTTCTTTCAAAGAAAACCCAGTACCGCCTGCTCAGCTCATTCAAAGGGAGTCAGGTCCTGGCTGGTTTTGCTCAGTGGGTAGAGCATCAACCTGCAGGCTGAAGGGTCCTGAGTTCAATTCTGGTCAAGGGCACATGCCTGGGTTGTGGACACGTTCCCAGTAGGGGCATGCAGGAGGCAGCAGATCAATGATTATCTCTCATCATTGATGTTTCTATCTCACTCTCGTTCACCCTCCCTCTCTGAAATTAATAAAAAATATTTTTTTAAAAGGGGAGTCAGTCCTAACTGTCAGGCAGAAGAACATGGGAACCAGACTCTCTAGACCAAACCAGCATGTTGGAAGTCACAGGTCGCCACAGAGCCAACAGTGAAAGGGTGGGAGATACTAGGTCAGAGAGGCTGCCGCTCATTGTGGACAAACTCTGCAAGGCATTGCTGCTCTCATTTGAATGTCATGGAAACGGCATTATAGACAGATGAGAACAGACTGTATAGATAAGGAAACTGATGTGCAGAGACCTTGGCTGATGTGATCAAGGTCACACAGTGAGAAACACAGCCAAATAAGCACCCAAACTTGTTGAAATCTGGATCATGGACACCCATAACCTCCGGGACTCGTAGAGGTCCCCACAAACCACACAGAAGGAGTTATTGTGAGGTGTCAGCTAGCTGAGGGGTGGTGCACAAAAGCGGATCTAGACGCGGCATCCACACCTCTCATCTCCTCTCCTCATTGTATCCACATACTCAGTGCTCTCAGCTGTTATCTCTGTTCCATTTCTCCCAAGACCCCTGTGTTGGACACAAGGTGTTCATTTCTACCCTCCTGGGGAGATGGAGACTGGTGGCACCTGGGTCCGCTGCCCAGACTTCCGGGCCCTCCCTCCACGCAATCATTCCTGGTGTTTTCTCCCTCATCGCCGCTTATGCTGACACACAGTCCATTTTAATCCTTAATGTCCTAACCTGACTCAGAGAGGCAGTGATTAGGGGGATAGATTTTGGAGTGAGGCAGCTTCAAGATTGAAATAAAACCATCACTTAACCAGCTGCGGGGCCTCCAGACAGCAACATCAGCCTTTTCTGCCTGTCTTATTGCAAATTGGGGACAACTGGAACACTTACATCAGGGACCATTGTAAGGATTAAATGAGATAATGCATGGGGCACGTTTGGACCAATGTTTAGTAGGTGGCAAGCACATAGTCAGTAAGTGTTAGTGATGATGTGAGGAAGTACTATAGCAGTGATGGCGAACCTTTTGAGCTCGACGTGTCAGCATTTTGAAAAACCCTAGCTTAACTCTGGTGCCATGTCACATATAGAAAATTTTTGATATTTGCAACCATAGTAAAAACAAAGACTTATATTTTTGATATTTATTTTATATATTTAAATACCATTTAACAAAGAAAAATCAACCAAAAAAAACGAGTTCGCGTGTCACCTCTGACACGTGTGTCATAGGTTCGCCATCACTGTACTATAGTGTAGTGAGGAAAAGGTTGGGAAAAACGTGTTTCACCATCTGGGTTCAAATAATGCCTTCCCCACTGCCAGCTGCGTGAACTTGGGGGCATGTTACTGATCTTCTCAGGGTCTTGGCTTTTCTCATCTGTAAGGTGGGAATAGCTCTATCAGAAGGGATGAGTGTGAACATCCAATGAAATTGTCCATACAGAAGCTAAGCACAGTATATAACATACATATATGTGCTCAATCGCATTAGTAATCATATGGCTCTTGTTGGTAGCACTCACCGAATGATCATTGCTTCTATGTAAGAAAACAAAATTTGCAAGACAATTAACTCTTTAATAAGCAACATTATTTAGAGGTATAGGTCGGGGACAACACAAGAGGAGCCTGGATCACCTGATGGTGCCAGAAACTTGGGAAGTACTAAAAAATAGTGGGTACGTCTAAGGGGCAGGAGAACCAAACAGAAGGAGCTCTCTAGAGCCAACTGAGGGATAATTTGAGCAACAACAACAATGACAAAATTAACATTCTTAAGTTCACACTGATATAAACAACCAAATAAGTGAACAAATAGAGAATGGATGCGGGAAATAGAAGACCACCATTAGGACACTAAAGTAATAAATCAGTGTGCTATTAAGTACAAAGGGGAAAGACAGCAACCATACAGTGAGGAAACTTGGCCAACACCTCCTCAAGCAAGTGACCAAGGGCGATATCACCGGGAAAGGATGCACAGATACCATGTGCCCCCAACAGGATGCACTGAGAAGGACATCGCTTCTGTGGCATCCTTTCCAACATACAGAACTTGAGTCTAATCGGGGTAAACAGCAGACATCCCTAAATGGAGGGATAGTCTAAAAAAAAAAACAACAACAACAAAATGAGAGTATTCCTTAAAAGTATCAACTCTTATGAATGCTCCAAATTGTATCCAAAACATTTTTTAAATTACTGATAGCCACTAATTCAAAAGTTTCAGGTACCTACCCTGTAGTCTTATCATAAATACTTCACCTGTCACCAACTAAGTTATTGCCCTCACTCTATGTTTTTGTTCCTTTGTATTTAATTTGTTGGAGTGACAATGACTAACGAAGTTATACAGGTTTCAGGTACACAATTCCACAACACATCATCTGTACACAGTAAAATTAATCATGGTGGTGAGAAGAAAATTAGAAAATTAAGAAAAGCAGAATACATAGAAATTTTTAGAGAAAACTTGCCTATGCATTTTCCCCAAAACATATTAAATATTTTAAATCTAACTCCTCTTTGAAAGCGATCACAGATTGCATGGTACTTCAGGTCATTTGAAATGCACAACCAACATGTGAACTAAGGGAACGCTGTTCTTTGAATTTTAAAGGTAATTGTCATATATGTATTTCTTATTTTGTTTTTAGTGTCATTTGAAAGATGTCCACCAATCCCCAAGAACGTACACTTTCATAGTCATTTCTGCCTTAATTCTCTACAGCCCTTCAACTCTTACTCTTCTCATATAAGTTCCCTTTCATTTGGGTCTAACTTACCCAGGAAGAAACTCAGCATCTTAGCCCTGATTTGTGCACAGGGACTCCCAAAGCCTTTGGTGAGAACACAGACTTTCCTGAGGATTTGGAGTGGCAGAGGGGTTTTAGCTCTTGGATATTCTGCTGGGAAGTGAATGTTTGATACTCTAGTTCTTGAAAGTGCCTCACACCTGCCAGTGGAGGTTATTCAACATCTTTACTCCGCAGGCCCAGCATCGCTCTCCCTCTGTCTCCACATCTCCTTTCATCCCTTCTTGGCTTAGTCACTTCTTCAAATTCCTAGTAATATCTTACTCACAGAGGTTCTGTTTTCTTCTCTATCCCTAAGGATATGCATACATGTCCATAACAGGAAGCCTGACTCAAACTTGATCTAACACAAATGCATTGCAGTGGCTCATGAACCCGGAAACCCTGAGGTAGGTGCTTCCATGTTCACAGGACCCAGTGGATCTCTCTGGTTTCTCCCTGACTCCCTTTGCTCTGCTCTTCCCTCACCCGCACTGGCCTCACCTACAGGCAGGTGGCAGGGTGGCTGCAGCAGCTGAGGGTGTCACATCCTTATATGACAACTTCCACTGCCAGACACAGGAGCACCTTCCTGACACTGTCTCAGGAATAAAACTTTAATCAGCAGCCTCTAGAACAGCGGTTCTCAACCTGTGGGTCGAGACCCCTTTGGGGGTCGAACGACCCTTTCACAGGGGTCGCCTAAGAGCATCAGAAAACACATATATAATTATATATTGTTTTTGTGATTAATCACTATGCTTTAATAATGTTCAATTTGTAACAATGAAATTGGGGGTCACCACAACATGAGGAACTGTATTAAAGGGTCGCGGCATTAGGAAGGTTGAGAACCACTGCTCTAGAAAGAGACATGTAGGTCTCATCAGTGCATATTGTGTTGTTTTCCTATCCTTTTGTAATAAGATCTTTTTACTGATTTTTAGAGAGCGATGAAAGGAAGAGGAAGAGAGAGAAACATTGATGTGAGAGTGAAACATCAATTGACTACCTCCTGCACGCCCCCTACCAGGGATTAAGCCCTCAACCCGGGCATGTGCCCTGCCCAAGAATCGAACTGGCAACCCTTCAGTGCACGAGACGATGCCCAACCAACTGAGCCACAGCGGCCAGGGCTATTTTCCTACTCCTAAACCCTCCTGTGAGGGCCAGGATGGTGACAGAGCTCAGGATGGCCAAGGTCTGAGTTTCTGGGGATTGCCACGTGGGGTTTAGAACAGGGGTTGAAGCATCATGGTCTACAAGCCAAACCCTGCCACTGCCTATGCGTGGAAATAAACTTTGTAAATAAACATATTTTGGAATACATCGAAACCCATTTTTTTATGTATTGCCTATGACTGCTTTTGCACTATGGCAGAGTAAGTAGTTATGAGAGAGAATGTGTGTTCACCAGAGCCAAAATCCTGGCTCTTTACAGAAAAAGTTTGCTGACCACGGGCTTAGATTAGTGACACACCACACCTGGGATTCCCCCCGCACCCGCCCCCCCGGCTGCCCAGTGATGGCTGCGGAATGAGATGGATGCACAGACACAACTACGATGCCTACTGCAATGCAATCCCTGCACTAACCAACATTCACAAATCAATGAAAGGGCTATTCAGTTGTACTATTCCACCTATTGTATGCGGCTTAAATTCAGTTTCTTTTATAAGATTACCATGATGATAGTTATTTCTGCCTTAGTGTCTTTCTCTGAAAAAAAATTAAAAGTTTGCAAACCTATAAGAAGCTCTCTAATTTTGTCAAATTTTATTGGGATAGTAAATCCTAAAATTTGGAGATTCTATCCCATAGTATATCAATGATTTCTCATGAGAATCCTAGATGTCAGTCATCTTAAACTATAATAGCTCCTGAAATAAATGTCGAAGGGGTTCGGTGCCAATAGACAAGGTGGGTGTGTTCTCATTATTTCCTGATAAACACAGTATCAGAAAACTTGAACTTAAGGCAGTGTTAGTGACCTGTAAGTTACGCCCCTCTCCAAGAAGGCTTTTGTGCCATTGATTCTATGTGGTTATGTCTCATTCATAAAACTGAATTTAAACAACTGTAAGTACAACTGCAGCAATTGCTATCATTCTTATGAGCAATTCGGTCAAAAAAGCTACTTGCACACCAAAAAGGTGGTACTTGTGTTCTTGTTGCCTTCAATTACAAAGGCAGTCCTACAATTTCATATTGCATGAGATTACCCCTAAGGGCATGAGCTGGAAGTCATATTCATCTAAGAATCTAAGTGTAAAATGACTGGTGAGAGAAGAACTCGCTTGCCAATATTAGATCCTCCTTTAACAATCAACTTTTATTCTTTGTGGTGATGAGAGAAGATGAAGGGAGCAAAAAAAATAATGAGCGTCTGTCTATTATAGATTGACAACCAGGAAGAATGGTACATAAAGACTTTCTCACCGGGTGGCAGGAGTTTGAATACAGTCATGCTTAGGCCTATGAGAAATCTCTTTGACAAAAACCTGCTCTGTTTAGAACAGCTGGATAGCAACCCCAGAGCTTGAGATCGTAATAATAAAATATCATTATTATGCTGGTGGTGACACAGGTTTCTCTGGGGTGCGAGCAACAGAGAATGGCCTGGCTGTGGAATAATAGGTGCAAAGAGTAGCGAGGATCATGGCCCGTCTGACTCCTTTGAATCGATTCAAGACAACAAACATTTCTGGAGTATATATTACATGCTAGGCACTAGGCCCCTCCCGCACTCTAAATGTGGGTGAAACCCAAGGTTCAGCTTCAATTTCTGCTTTTCTCCTTCCTCATACCCTTATTGTGTCATTCGTATTGCTTTTCACTGTAAGTAACAGCAAACGTGACTTCAGGGCTTAGAATATCAATACATCCGGGGGCAGGCAGTGTCTGCCCTTGCTTCAATGGCTGCACAATAGCAAGGCTGTGTCTCCATGGTGCTCTTGGCCTTTCCATCGAGACCACAAGAAGGATACCGCGGTGCCAGTCAACCAGTCTACACAGGAGCCAGGATGTAGGGCCAGCTGCTTCTGCCTTTTTCATGAACACAGAAGCTTTCTCAAAACCCCGCCCACCAGCAGATTTCCTTTGGTCTCTGGTAGAGTGAACCATTGGTCCTGAATCCTTATACCCCTGTGGTAGTATTAAAAGTCACATCCCGCCCTAGCTGGTTTGGCTCAGTGGATAGAGCGTTGACCTGGGGACTCAAGGGTCCCGGGTTCGATTTCAGTCAAGGGCACATGCCCAGGTTGCGGGCTCGATCTCCAGTGCGGGGCATGCAGGAGGCAGCCGATCAATGATTCTCTTTCATCATTGATGTTTCTATCTCTCTCTCCCTCTCCTTTCCTCTCTGAAATCAATAAAAAAAAATATTTTAGAAAAGTCACATCCCTCCCATGGCTCCAGGGTGAGCACAGTGATGCCGCTGGACCGTGGGTTTGGCCCTGCAACTTGCTCTGGGGTCAATGGGCTATTAGGGCATGTGGTGTGAGCCAAAGCTTCAAGTGTCTTTTGCAATTGCCCTGGCCCTCGCCCTCTTGTCATTATGTAATTCACCATGAGAAGAGCATAGTCCAGGAAGTCTCTAGTCCAAGGAGGATGAAAGACACGGGAAGATTTAGATTCAACCTGTCGCTGGAGGTCTGCAATCAGGTCGGGACCAGACAAAATTGCACTCACATTGCTGCAGACCCAGAGATCCATGGGTAAGAAAAAGATACTTATATGAATCATTGTGTTTTAGGATGGCTTGTCACACAGCACTGAGGTGGCAATAGCTGACTGATACATTTTCATGGGTCCAAGGAGAGGAGAAAAGCAAACAATAACCAATAACAACTAAAACAGCTGACAGAGAAACACTTTCCAATTCAAATTCTCACTCTACACAGATGTCCAAGCCAGCATATCCCTCTCTGGTCTCTCAGAAACTAACCATATCCTCCAAATGCCCATTCAGCATTTTGCTTTGAGGTGTGCTGTCTTTATCTCAAACTCTGGGCATGTAAAACTGACTTCACTCCCTCTCTCACCTCAAAACTGACTCCCCATCTATTTCCTCAATATACCTTTATTATTCCAGTGACAAATACTCAACTTCTTTTTTTTATAAATATATTTTATTGATTTTTTACAGAGAGGAAGGGAGAGAGATAGAGAGTCAGAAACATCGATGAGAGAGAAACATCGATCAGCCGCCTCCTGCACACCTCCCACTGGGGATGTGCCCGCAACCCAGGTACATGCCCTTGACCGGAATCGAACCTGGGACCCCTCAGTCCGCAGGCCGACGCTCCATCCACTGAGCCAAACCGGCTTCGGCAATACTCAACATCTTAAGGTTAACTTTGATTTCTCTTGAATCCACATATGGGATAATCACTATAAGTAACATTTATTATACTCATTTATTGAGCACTTGCAAGATTTCAGGCAATGTTGTCAATGCTTTCCATGCATTATCTTGTGTAATCCTACAGTAGAAGCTCTGAATGGATGCATTTAAGTTAGTATCATCTTCATGATAATGAAGAATTCAAAGATTAATTTCCAACATCTAGCTACTGGCTGAACTGGAATAGAACAGGTATTGGGTTCAAAACCACTCCTTCACTGGGACAAGCATTCGAAGTAGATTGTTTCATTGACTCCACACATTAACTACCTTTGTATCAAATCAGTTAATGGAAGATGAGAAAAAGTAGAGTTTACTGAATCTTTACTAATCATGCCTTTAGCAAATTTCTCCCAATTTCAAAATCCTCCCCTGGGCCAGGTGTTTTATGTGAATTATTTCAATCAATCCATATATTTGTCCCTGTTACCAAATTACTTACTGGCAGGCCAGACAGAGTAGGTTATGCTGATTCTTTAATAATCACATCTCTAGCATGCATCACTGGCTTGTACCCAAGCAATTGAAAAGGTCTTCCTTTCTTATATTCTCATTCCAAATTAGTTGCATATTTCTCTCAAGTCAAACTACTTAAAATATTGCCTTTATCATCATAGTTTTCTCCTGCCACCACCAATGACTGATATTAGAAATACCCTATTTATTTAGGAAAGACACCACTCAAAGCCTCAGTCAAGGGTTTTGCCCTATCACTGCCATGGAACATCCCTATGAGAAGATTCAATTACACACTTAATGTCTATTAAAAAGTACACTGACAAGGAAAGGGAGTGAAAAAGAACTATCTTAGAAATTCCTTAATTGAAAAGTTTGTTATTGTTTCACAGCCCACATTGCCTATCAAATTGAGTTAAAATTTCTTATTTGAGAGCCTCAAAGAGACACATCTATCCCAGTAGCGACACTGGACCACTGAGCTTAAAATGTAGAGAGGGTAGCTGTCCCTAGTCTGATATAAGGTCTGGAAGCACAACAATGATGTCAGGGGGTGTGTTATAACGGCTCAGTGTGTGTGCCATACTCATCATTGAGAATTCAGAATATCATTCATGTGTGGCCATTTCTCTTTGTGAAATGCCTTCATGCTCTCTGTGCCCATCTTTTAGGGTAAATTCCACTTCCTAAGTCTAGGATGAGATCTGACCTCCACATCTCACTCCTATGTAACCCACAAGAAGCTCTTCTCTCCTCTGAAACCCCATGAACAGGCTGGGCATAGTATGACATTAAAACTCTTTCCACATGTGCTTGAAACATTAAAACTCTTTCCACATGTGCTTTTTTCCCTTTCTTAAAATCAGGACTTTGCAACCTCAGAATTACTTTTAAGCAGTCATTTGTGAACTGATGTGGACTTAATGGCCGATTAAAACAACTAATGGCTGAGCTGTTTCAAAGAAACAAAACCCTCTACATTTCCCTAGTGTTCAGTAGAATTATTGACATTTGGGGACAGATAATTTTGGGTTGTGGAGGTTGTCCTGCTCATTGTACTATGTTTAGCAGCATCTCTGGCCTCCACCCACTAGGTGTCAGCAGCACCACTCTCCTTGTGACAACCAAGGATGTCTTGGGGGGCAAAACCGTCCCCCATAGAGAACCACTGCTCTAGAGCAGGGGTGGAGAACCTTTTCTCTGCCAGCGGCCATTTGGATATTTATAACATCATTCACAAGCCATACAAAATTATCAACTTAAAAATTAGCCTGCTATATTTGGTCAAACAATTAACTCACCCCTAATGCATTGGCAGGGCCAGACCAAATGATTTTGCGGGCCTTACGGGCCGCGGGCCAAACGTTCCCCACCCCTGCTCGAGATGATACTGTTCTCGGGAAGGAGATGCTTCCCACTCTTCTGTTCTCCTTCCACGTAGCCAGCAGAGTGTCCTTCACACAGAAGGTGCTCGGTGTTACGGTGGATTAATTTCACATTCTCATGGATCCATCTTAATTGGAGGGTTTTGTTTTTTGAAACAGCTCAGCGGGTAGTTGTTTTAATCTGCCATTAAGTCCACATCAGTTCACAAATGACTGCTTAAAAATGCACACTACTTAGGTATCAATTGTGTTTGTGCAGGATATGGAATTCTGCTTCTCCTAATAGGATCATCTTCTGAAAAGGCAATCTTTTTTATTTTATTTTTTTAGTGCCTACCTAGGGGCTCCATGTTATTCTCTAGAAATCATCAATTTCCAGAGAGGTTATTTATGAAGCCGTGGAGGATTGTGATGATGCTGCAAAGAAGTCATGATGACCTACAGAGAATAAACCAGGGCACCCGAGAGCCATTAAGAATAATGGACCAAAAAATAGTCAGGAAAACAGAGAAAAACAAAACCAGAGTGAAAATCCTACAGAGATCATTCTCTTCTACAGAGAAAGCAGATGCACTTACGGGTAAAATATTGATGTTTTTAAAATATTTTTCTTTATAATAAATCACACAAGGTTATTTATTCCATGTGTGATACTAACATTAGTTTGATAAAGTGAAAACTGTATTATTAGGAACGCAAGATATGCAAAAGAATGATTTCCAAATATAAAGGGTAAAATTGCAGGGCTAGAATGGGCGAAACGTTCTCTATTTGATTCAGTTCAACAGGAGTTCTGCTCTTTTTTTTTTTTTTACAATTTATATAATATCCTGTTTGATGTAAAATTGAAGACAAGAATGTAAGTTATCCCTAAGCCAACTTTTTAAACTAAAATGTTGTACAAAGATTCCTGTGGCATTTCAGCTGCCCTTAAATTTTAATAATACTGATAAAATATTCTACTATCCCCAGCCAAGTAATTTTTTATCTTTAATTGGTAAGCCCTCATTTATTATTTCTAAAGCATAAAAATTCTAATATCTAGGATTTATACCTTGCCCAGGCAATCGTGACTGCAAATGTATTTTTAAGTGCACTCAGAAATGAAGAAAGCAAATGAACACTAGGGAAATTTAAGTTCAGACTACAATGGGGAAAGAATTTTTTACAACAAATATATCATCGACTATATTATGCTGTCTCAATGAAAAAAATATGCCCTGGCAACCTCTGGGGTGATAAGAAAGGCTTTTCACAGAATGAGATGATGAAATTAAGTCAAGAGAGAAGGCCAGGTCTTTAGGAATTAGCACAGATCATTTCAAAATTGACAGAGGAGCCACTCTAAAATATGGCATGAAGATTCAATGAAATATAAATATTACATATTGATCCACAGATGGTCCATAAGCGCTTTCTTCTGCAGGCATTTTTATACACAAAATAAGCTTTACTCAAATATTGAAGAGGAGAGGGGACAATGAGTTTGCAGAAAACAAAAAACACTCTTTAATAAATGTCCCCACTGATCCTGACTTTGGTCTTGTAGATGACATGACGAGACTATTGAAACTGCACACACCCCTGTCAAATGGAAAATTAGGCTTCATTTCTAACCTACTGTATTAGGGTGACTAATGGCCACTCAAGAGACCATGCCCTAATCCCTGTAGCCTGTAAGTGGTACCTTATAAGGAAGGGGTCTCTGCAGATGGGATTAAGTTGAGGATCTTGAGATGGGGAGATTACCCTAGATTACCTGGGCGGGTCCTAAATCCAATGACAAGTGTCTTTAAAAGAGAGGCAAAGGAAGGTTTGACCTATTCAGAAGAAGAGGTGATGTGAAGAAGGAAGCATAAAGTGAAGTGAGGCAGCCATGGCCAATGAATGCCTGCAACCCCCGACGTTGGAAGAGGCAAAGGGCAGAGGCTACCCTAGAGTCACAGAGGGAGCAAGGCCCTCCCAACATCTTGGTTTGGACCCAGTGATGCTGATTTTGGGTTCTGTCATCTAGACTGGCGAGAAAATCCATTTCTGTTGTGTTAAGTCATCAATTTTGTGATCACTTGATAGAGCAGCAACAGGAAACTAATAAACCCACCACATTTCTTGAGTGTCTGCTTTCATTCCATCCCCAAATCCACTTTTTAAAAATAATGACACATAACACAGCACCTCCTGACATTTGGTAACACTTACTATGTGACCATAACTCTGTCAATCACGCATGCTGCATTCTTTAATCCTCACACCATTGCTACCTTTCAGGTTTAGGGATCTTTCTAGTCCATTGTCACATGACCATCAAATGGAAGACTTGTCATTAGAACTCAGAAAGCTGATTCCAGGATCCTCTCTCATAACTTCTGCTACACTGCAACATGCATGATTCTTTATCACAAAGAGCAAAGGCTTTGGTCTACAGAAAGACAGAGACAAATGTACTGCACTATATTCATTGACCATTCATATTACACTGTATCCCCATTCACTTAAAAATTCTGAAAAGAAATAATGGGTGTGCTGTTCGTTCTCTTCACTTGATATGTCATTCTATTTGATACATTACATTTTTAAATCAAGAGTGAGCCTAACATTTCCACCAGAATTAATAGCAAATTGTGACATGATGGTTGAGGTGTTTTCCAAGCATAATCCTAATTAATAAGGCAAGTAAGGCATGATTTGGGGGGATAAGCATTGTTAAAATTTTGATTGGAATTTAAGTACCAAACTGGTGGTGTCATGAACTAAGTCTCAATTAACTATTTTCTTCTCATTGCATAAGGTAGGTTATATATATTGTGGCCAGGAAAGTACCATTCACCTATCCATCTGTCCAGCTATCAATTTGTCTACCCATTCACTCATCCATCCATCCGTCCATCCATCCATTTATCCGTCCATCCATCCTTCTATCCATCCACCCATCCTATAATTAGTGCAGCTTGGACACCCATCCTATAATTAGTGCAGCTTGGACTACAATTGCCTGTAAACTAATACCTAACTCCACTTTATTAATACTAAGGGACAAATTTAGTAATAATTTGACACTTCTGAAGTTTTTTAGTTTCGAAAGAGAAAAGAATGCCTTACTAAAAGTAACCACAGGGACCTGTTCCCTTAGAATGTGGATAAGAGCTCATCTCAAAGAAGCAACTGAACTTTTCTCAAAGAAGCAACTGAACTTTTGTGTAAGGAAAGTGATACACCTGGGAGAGCATTTCATGGATGGAAAGGAGAAGGATGATTCCCTGTGGCTATCACCAGGGAGCTGGGAGATCACCAAAACGTGATGAACAAAAAGGCCAGAGATGGGGACCCAGAAGAAACCTATGGCAAGATCCATAACTAGAGACCAAAGAAGCAAAGGACTGTGGGCATGCTGAAAGCAGCATGGGAGGAGCCAGGTGAGCTAGATCTTCTCCAGGGATGCTGATTATAATGTTTAGTCCACTGGGATGCTCTTAATGGCATTATCCATAGTGGTTGCAGTACTTTTTTTAAAGGAGAAGGGGTGTTTTAATTATTTTATGATGTATATGCTTCCATGATTAATGGCCCACACCATCTGGCAATAGAGATTTTCCTAAGAGCTTTCTGAGTGAAGGTCCATGGACCAATACCTCCCTCTCCCATCAATGGTCAACCTCCTTCTATGGGTGGGGACAGTTATGATTTATTGTTGAACATTGAACTAACTACTATTAACAAGGTAGAGAAATCAACAAGGACAACTTTGATCCTTTATAATGTCTATACTTTGAGCCATTTCTTTTACTTTTAAGAATGTGTCCACAGGAAGTAGAGATGTACTCAATGATCTCTGTTCAAGAATTTTCATTGCAGCTTTAACAGTAAATATTTAAAAAACTAACTAGAAGAATATTACCGTCTAAGAATTGGAGAATGATAAGTCTGCTGACACACCCAAATGCTGGGCTACTATGACCATTAAGTTTATCTTCCTGAAGAATATTTAATGACATGGAGGAAAATGTCCACAATAAAATGTCAACTGTCAATAGCAGAGCACAGTAATAGATACAGTTTGAGCCCAATTAGATACCCAAGAACTCACAGCCACACAGAAAAAAATAAATACAAAGGGAATCCATGAAAACGATTTTACCAAGAGTATCCAGGAAGTAGGAATTACAAGGGCATTTATTTTCTTATATTTTTTCTAGTGTCTGACTTCCTCCATTAACATACAGTATATTATATTACAAGTAGAAAAACAGTACAAAATAATTAAGGATGATGTCAGTGAAACTACCACAGAAATGTAATAGACATACAACTGCTCATGGTAAAACATCTTAATTTTTGGTTTGTCTTTATTTTGCTTGTATCAGGACACCAAGAGCCCAACCCTGCCCCAGGATGCCAGTCTTAACTGGGCTAACATGGCATTATTTTCCATTCCAAACAGGTGGAATCTGTAAACATTCTATTGAAAAAAATCTCCCAATTACTTTTTCCCTCCTGAGCTATGGATGTTGTCACAATCTGAATCTCGGTAGGTGTACTAGGTGCCAGGTACCTCCTAGCAACAGATGAACCACGCGTTACAAATGGTTTATGTTTAAAACAAATGATCCGCTTACACATTCCTGCCTCCACCCATTCCCAGCAGACATTCCATATATTCTCCCACACATTAACTTAAAAATGAAGCTTAGTCTCCAATGAGCCCTGAGAAGTCGAGGTGGGGGCTGATGGGCCTCTTTTAATAGGGCTTAAGCCAAGCTTCCTGGCTTCTGGAATTCTTCCCTCCCGCAGACAAAAGGGAAAAGCAAATCTAGGAAAGGACACATTAGCTGTTTGTTTTCAAGAGAATTAGCCCCAGAGACCCAAGGCAAAGACTAGTTTAGGCTCCTAAAACAAAGGAGGGATGCATTTGCCTAGTGGGAGGCAATGGTAACCATCTACCTTGCATTTACCTGGTCTGGGCATTTCATTCTTGCACTTACCTCCTGTTTTTCTACTTGTAAAATAATATGCTGTATGTTAATGGAGGAAGTCAGACACTAGAAAAAAATATAAGAAAATAAATTCTCTTGTAATTCCTACTTCCTGGGTACTTGGTAGAATCGTTTTCATTGGATTCCCTTTGTATTTATTTTTTTTTCTGTGTGGATGTCAGTTCTCGGGTACCTAATTGGGCTCAAACTGTATCTATTACTGTACTCTGCTATTGACATTTGACACTTACAATGTGTGCATAATGCTTTCTGAGGTCCATCCACATTGTGGCTTTTATTAGTATTCTGTTTTCTTCATTTGTCTCTTTGTAGCTTCTTTGTTCTTCCTGAATTGTACCCTATTATACAGGTATAGGGAGTTTTGTTTATTTACCAGTTGATAGGCATTTGGATTGTTGACACTTTTCAGCTATGATGACTAGGGCTTCTTTGAACAGTGTAAATTAGTGGTTTTGTGGAGCTGAGGGTTAGAAGTGAGGCTGACTGCATATGTGGGCATGGAGAGGGATTTTCTGGGGGAGACAGACTAGTTCTAAAATCAGATTGTAACTTTTCTAAATATAATTGTATTTTTAAATGAAAATTGGAGAATTTTTATGGTATGTAAATTATGCCTCTATCAAGCTGTTTAAAAAAATGTATTTGGAATTACCTTATTTCCAAGATGTGTCACATGGCTCTGGAACCAGACATTTATACTTTGAGTTCCAAGGGCCTTTGTTAACATTGTAATAATATGAGGAGTGTTCATAAGGTACAGTCCGCATAGCCAAGGAGTAGGTTTCAAATGGAGCAATGGGGGCATTGAGAGGGAAAGAGATAACATCGGGTAGAGTCAATGCTGGAAAACTGAAATCGACTGTTTCCCGCATTGAAGGTTTGTGACGACAGATGGGTGGTAAAGGTGAGGAGCCAGGGCATCATCCGGGGCCCTGAGCTGGAAGGTTCTACTAGGCCAGTGATGGCGAACCTTTTGAGCACAGCGTGTCAACATTTTGAAAAACCCTAACTTAACTCTGGTGCCATGTCACATATAGAAATTTTTTTGATATTTGCAACCATAGTAAAATAAAGACTTATATTTTTGATATTTATTTTATATATTTAAATGCCAATTAACAAAGAATAATCAACCAAAAAAAATGAGTTCGTGTGTCACCTCTGACACGCATGTCATAGGTTCGCCATCACTGTACTAGGCTGAGTCCCAGAGTGTTGACATTCTGGAGGGTGAAGGGAAAGAGTTAGGAAGTTACCATGAGACACAGTTTGACAACTGCGATTCACTGAATCAAGGCTGGGGTAGGAAACTTGGAATCAAGGCAAAAGTGATTCAATAGCCTTCCTGTAAAATTCACCAGAGGACAACCATATCTGCGGTCTATGGTTTCTATTAAAATGCTAGAGAAATAGGGAGATTGAGAGAGATGTTGATTGGTCGAAACAGCCTTCAAGGATCTCCAGCGTCTACAGAGAAATCAACCTTAAATTCTTCATCCACACCTGCTGTCTGAAGGGGAGTCTTTTCCTAGCTGTGAAAGATGCCCTCGATACTCTACCTACAGTCTGATGATCTGTGTTGTCACCAATTGAGCCCTTCTCAGACTCAGAGGGACAAAGGCCGAGGCACCAACGTAAGTCTGATCATCCAAGACCATTAAAAGCTGGGTTTATACAGTGTTATGGCTAAGGGATGAGCCTTTTCTAGAGGCCCACTGAGGTCTCAACACCTTTCTTTGAGATGGAGGGGGAGAAATGGCAGGAGGGAGGGTGAGCGGAAGGGAAGGAGGAAGGTTTGGACTAAATGTGTTTCTGATATATCCTTTTTGCTGGAAAAGGGCAGATTACCCTAATACTGGCTTTCAGGTCAAAACTTTACGCTGCCCAAAATACCTTAATTATGAGGAAATGAAACGGGGTCATTCATCACACATGTGAGAAACAGAATGCAGCCAGAGCAGCAGCCACAGCATCTTGGGTCTGAATTGTTTGCAATGTAGAGATCTCAAAGAACGTTCTGAAGCCAAAACAATCAGCTCACATGCTGGGCCTCCCAGAGGCCAGCCTATTCCTGGTACTTAATCCTGGGGCTGGCAGAATAATAACCTCCCAGGCATGGCCGCCCTGGCCCTGCAGGTGCCCTGCCCTGGCAGACAGGGCCACAGGAGGCTCTGGACTGTGTGCAGGGTTGCGGGGAATCAGTTTCAGGGGTGTAAAAATAAATGTTAAATTAAAGCAGAGGATAAAGAAAGCCCGTTTATAGCTGCCTTGGGACAAAATCAA
Organism: Myotis lucifugus; assembly: GCF_000147115.1. Classification (NCBI taxonomy): domain Eukaryota; kingdom Metazoa; phylum Chordata; class Mammalia; order Chiroptera; family Vespertilionidae; genus Myotis; species Myotis lucifugus. The sequence continues at coordinate 2,351,872 of NW_005871120.1, forward strand.
ATTCACACATGAACCTCTAGGTTCAGCATAAGGATTTTGTTTACAGGCAAATGCTTCATAATGTCTACAATTGTCTGCAGGCCATTATCCAGTGGTGAAAGGGGATTTGAGACCTAGAGACCCACAGTGACCAAAGGTGACCACTGCTTCAAGGTCTGAGAAGGGGAAAGTGAGAGGGGATCCCCAGGGACCCAGAACTCTGGTGTTCTCATAGGTAGCATCTCTTTGAATACCTGTAACAGCCTTGCTAGGATGTCATTCTTATATCCATTTTACAGAGGAAGACTCTAGGCAAAGACAGCTCTGGAGTTTAGCTAAGGTCAAACTGCCATAAGTGGTGGAACTGGGATCTGACTAAGGTCTGACCCTAAAATTCTTTAGGAGGAACCTAGGACTTAGAATACAAGATTGATCATTTTGAGCGGAAAACCCCCTCCCTTCACACCTGTAGGGAATACTGGCCATGTAGTTATCCTTGAAGAAATCTTCCTCTTAGGCCACTGAAGAGACTCAAGGAACATTCCTTTAATAGTGTGTTGTTTAGAGTATAGGGTTTGGGGTTCAGACCACCCAGGGCTCTAAACTCAACTCTGCTATTTTCACTGGCTTTGTACACTTGGGTAAGTTCATTAAGGTGGATGAGTGTTGGGCTCTTCATTTCAAAAATGGGAGCAATAATAGTTCCTGCATCATAGGGTCGTTGGAATGCAAAAGTAAATAATGCATGTCAAGTTTGGGATGTATATAATAGGGACTCAATAAACATTCTAATCATAGAAGACTAAAATGAATCCAAACTGCTTATTTTAAACTTCAAGTGCACCTTCTGTCAAAGTATATTTACTGCAAGGTGTGTGTATGGGGAATGGAAGGGAAGACTTGACTAGATCTACCAAAGTATCACATTAGAATAGAACTAAAAAGAGTATGCCTGCCTCCCATTGCAATTAACCTTGGGTTGACTATCTTAGAGCATCCCTGACATTCGAGTCTGCTTTTTAATAAAAAAATAGTATGCATTCCTTAACATGCCCACGTCTTGCCTTCCATGCATCCCTTCCCTATCTAAAGACGGCCCCTGGATCCCAAATGATGCTGATTACACCACCTGCCTGTACCACTGATGATTCACACCCATTTTATTATTTCCTAGGAGGATACAGGAGGCAAAGTGAACTCCTTTAATATGGTAGCAAAAGTGAAGGTGCCTTATTAATGTTCCATTGAGTTGAGGTGAGGTCTTTGAGAAGAGGGAGGAGTACACGGTGCTGGGTTAGTGTTTGTTTTGTTTTCATTTGTTTGGTGTTTCTTAAATCATTTTTTTATTGAGGTTAAAGTCACATAACATAAAACTAACTCTAATAAAGTTAACAATCCAATGCGATTAGCACATTCAGTGTTGTGCACCCACCACCTCTACCTAGTTCCAAAACTTTTTCATCACCCCAAAAAGAAACCCCCTGCCCACTGCACCTGGCAACCACCAAACTGCATTCTGCCCCTATGGATTCACCTATTCTGGATGTATAATAGACATAGAATCATACAGTCAAATTGGCTAAATTCTTACAATAGCCACAGAAGCAGTAAGAACTGAACCTTCCATGTCTACACAGGCTACAGGACCATATCTGATGTCAGTCTCACTGTAACTATATCCTTTTTACACACTTCACCGTGGAATGATCTATTTTCTGATGAACATCATGCTGAGAAGCAGACCAACACTGATGGTTCAACTCAAATAAATGATGGACCGTCTTGACATTTACACTGGCCAATTTCCATTTTGACTGAATCACATGGATTTTTCCATTCCTCCAGATGAGTGGTGGCTAATGAAAAAATCAAACTGGGTTCCACCAAATGTTCTTAATGTAAATCCCCAAATACACTGTCCATTGGAGTCATGTAATGAGACAGACTCTCAGCCAGATGGAGAAATATTCTCTTCCTAAGGAACTTGCCCACCCACCCATCCTCTGTTGATTTAAATCCTGCACTATCAGCACCACAGAATGCAGCATAGGGGATGCAGGCCAAGGCTTGCCCCAACCCAGCCACATCCATCCTGAGTATTTACCAAGTGACCAAGGAGGAGGCTACCAGTACTCCTGCAGGCTCATCCACCTGCCTCTACTTCGGAATTTTCCAGAACAGGTTGGCATCAGAATAACCTGAGAAACCAGTTAGTAGATGGGAGCTTGGACTCCAACCCTGCATATTCTGGTCTCTGGGACTGAGTCAGTGTCTCCGATGACCAGCTTTTCAGTGGAAACGAGCACATTGGCTCCGAAGACATGCAGAGGAGAGCAGGGAGAGCTTGCATGGCCTTTGGGAGCAGTCAAAGACATAAGACTCAAGCAGCCCTTCCACAGGACTAATGTTTCTAAAATTAACTGCTCTTAACTTAGAATCATTCCAGAGACCAAGTTCCAAGAAACTCAAAAGGTGCTTCCTTCTAGCCTTGAATGAGGGGGTCTCCTGAGGAGGGGGTTGAGAGACAAAGCTAAGTTTGGAGGCAGTGCAAGTGGGCAATGATAGAGAGGACATGAAGAGGTGGCGCAGGCATGGGGGCTAGAACATTCACGGGAGGAGAGGAGCCGGGCTTCATGGCAAGCGGCACTGTTTCTATTCTGGGTTCATTCAAGGGACTCACTATGTGACCTTGGGCCTGTCACATTCCCTCAGCACTGCTGCCTCTCCATCTGTGAAATAAAGGCACCAGTGTCCGTCACACAGGCCCTCCCGGGGCGGGGAAGATTAATGAGGCGAAGTTTGCAAAGTGTGTGGAACACCAGGCGATGAAGGGCATTGAGAAGCACAAAGTAAATGGTGACCAGCTCCTCCCCCTCCCCAACACAGACACACTTCTTTTGCCTTTGAAAAAACTGTCTGTACTAAGTGAGGTCTACAGAGTAGCAGCAGCAGCTGGGAGCTCGTCAGAAATGCAGAATCTCAGGCCCGCCCCAGACCTGCTGAATCAGACACTCCGGTGGGCCTGGCCATCTGTGGGTAACAGCCCTCCAGGGAGACTGACGCTTGCTAAAGTTTCTTGCAATGTCAAATGGCAAACAGCAGTGAGCAAGCCAGACAAGTCCCCACCTTCCATGGAGCTGACAGTAGGAAGATAGAAAATAAACAAATGAATAACAATTTTGGAGAGTGCTAACTGCAATAGAGAACAGCAATCAAAAAGATGGTGGCAGGATAGCATAACAGTTAAGTCTTTTGGCTCCAGATTCATATGCTGTAGGTTGATTCATATGCCCTATCTTGGCCACTTACTAAGTACTTTGGGAAATGACTCGTCCTCCCATTGACTCATTTGTTTTCATCTGCAAAATGGGGATAATGAAAGATCTCTCTAGAGCAGAGGTAGTCATACTTTTGCATTCATAAGAGTCATCTAGAGAGCTTGGTAAAAACACAGTTTGCACTCTGCCAGTGTGCTCAGTGGTTGAGCATTGACCCATGAACCAGGAGGTCACAGTTCGATTCCCAGTCAGGGCACATGTCTGGGTTGCAGGCTCGATCCCCAGTCTGGGGCATGCAGGAGGCAGCCAATTAATGATTCTTTCTCATCATTGATGTTCCTATGTCTTTCTTCCTTCCTCAGTTTGCTGGGCCCACCCTCACAACTCTGATCCAGTAGGCCAGGGTAGGCCCTAAGAATCTGCATCTCTACATTTGGGTGTGCAGACCACAAATGGAGTCACATTTGTGTAGACAGAGTAAGGCTTCCTAAACTTTAATGCCCATTCACATCACCTGGGACCTCATTCAACTGTAGGTGCTGGTTCAGTAGGTCTTCCTAACTCCCAGGTGCAGCTGATGGAATTGGCCAATCAAGCACACTTTGTGGCGTAAGGTTAGTGTATCTGACACATAATAGATGATCAAATGTATTATCTGGTATGGTTTTTCTTCAGGGCTCTTAACCTTTATTGGATAAAGTGGCAGTGATGGTATATAGATGGCCAATGGTTAGAATTGTAAGCATCCTTACTTGGTAAATTATAAAGTTGATGACACTGTATCAAATCCAATGGAAAGATTATGTTGGTTCATGGAATCAAAAAGCTTCCAGACCAAAAGCCAGAATTTCCTCAAAGACCATTGTAGGGGTCGAGAATTCACAAAGCTGCTCGTTTCTGTCTGGAATTCCAAATCTTTATAACATATTAACTAACTACAGGCAAAGTTCTGCAGAGGATCGGAAGGGAATTAACAGTCCTATAGAGTCTGAGAAAGTGTAATAATGGCTATAAAACCCCCCAAATAACTTTTTAAAAACATATTTTTATTAAATTCAGAGAGGAATGCAGAGATTGAAACATCAATAATGAAGGAGAATCACTGATCAGCTGCCTCCTGCACCCCCCCTCACTGGGGATCGAGCCTATAATCAGGGCATGTGCTCTGACCAGGTATTGAACTGTGACCTCCTGGTTCATAGGTTGACACTCAACCACTGAACCATGCTGGCCAGGCCCCAAATAACTTTTGAGAACAAATACAGTGGAATACACATGGTCCTAAATCATGCACAAATGCATTTGAGAGGCAATTTTCAGAAGGTTTCAGCCATTTGTTTTTGTTTGTTTCATTTTATTTTTCTTTCTTTTCCTCTTTTTTCCTTTTCTTTGGGGCAGATTTTCTCTCCTCTCTCAGGGAACAATTAAGCAGAACTGCGCCCCTCTCCTGGGACTCTCTTCCATCAGGTTATAAATAACTTCGACACAATAACTAAGAGCACATATAAAAGCAATGACAAGGTCATTTACCATGAACAAGCCATGTTCTGTTACCATGGCAACATGAAGCCAAAAGCAAATGCCATAGGATGATGTTTCCATTATACCCCCCATCGCCTTACACCCGAAAGGGGTGAGCTCTGGAGACAGCCAGGCTTCTTTGAAAATCCTTCCCCAGTAGGACTTGGGGGGGCTGGGATCTGAAACCCCAGCTCTGAAGGCAGGGAGCCTGGCAACTCTCTTAATGTCCGTGGATACACTTGCCTGTTGTCCCGTGACAACCAGAGTCTCAGTAACAATGACAAACTCAGGCTCAGTTCTGGACTTGCTCTGCCGTCTCACCTGGCTGTTTATCTGTGTTCCCTTTCCCTTTCAGAAGAGAAGCTCAGAGCAGAAGTAATCAGGGGTAAAGGAAATAAGGTGCCGGCTGGTCCACGCTCCTTGCACAGGCAGAGACCATTCATCAGCGTAGCGTGTTAGAGGTGTCTGCCTCCCGAAATGAATGGCAGACCAAAGTGCCTCCGTTTGCCTCCAATTCCGCCAGCTTTTTCCTCAGTGTGTAAGAACAGGAGGGGGGAGCAAAGGGGTGAAAAGAAGACTCTGATGGCTGTCTAAACCCCAGGGGTCCAATCTGCTCCATGGAGCGTGCATGGACGTTGTCTGTGGAAAAGCGAGGTGGCTGCGTGTCTTGACATTACTGAGAAATGGCGGGGATGTTCTACATGCTCCTACTCTGAGTAGAAATCCATGAGGGAGTCACCCGCTGGACTTCACTTACTTGTACATTCACTTTGTTGTTGTTAATCCTCACTCGAGGGTATTTTTTCCATTGATTTTTAGAGAGAGTGGAAAGAAGGAAGGGGAGAGAGAGAAAGAAGAACATTGATTGGTTGCCTCTGGCTCACACCCTGACTGGGGTGGGGATTGAACCTGCAACCCAAGTATATGCCCTTGACCAGGAATTGATGACCCTTCAGTGCACAGGCCCATGCTCTAACCACTTAGCAACACCAGCTAGGGCTTTATATTAACTTTTTAAAATTACTTTAAATGTCTTACTTTGAAAGGAATCCAAATCTAGTCAAGTTCATTTAGATCATTAAACCTGATTTCTGATTTCCTATATAATAAAAGCCTAATATGCAAATTGTCCCCTCGGGGGATCGTTCAACTGGAAATTCCACCAGGAGACTGGGAGTTCGACTGCTCACTACGACATATGCTGACCACCAGGGGGTGGCACAGAATATAACAGGCGTCAGTGACCCGCTGCAACCTCTCGCTGGCTACCTGCAGGCAGGGGTGAAGGGTACAAGGTGCGGTGAGAATGCGGGGGTGTCCACCAAGCTCGCTCTCACTCCCCCTGCTACCCTCCCAGGGACACCAGGGCTTGCTCGCCAGGGAAGCCCCCCCTCCATGCTTAGGTGCAGGGCACCTGCAAGGAGCCCACCCACACCCACGCAGCATCTTCCAGGTGAGCTGGGCCGCAGCCACCAGGACCGCAGGGGGCTGGTCGGGCTCCCTCTGGGTTCTCGCAGGGGCCGGTGGGCAAGGCAGACAGGGAGAGAGCGTGCTGCCCACCCAGCTTCCCCAACCTGCGCCCCAGCCCACAGCATCTGGCCATGCTCAACACATCTCCGCGTGGGGACTTGGGTGCAGTGACTCAGGTGGAGGGGGGCACACGGCAGCCCAGGGGCCCAGGTGCTTCCCAGGGCCCAGAGGTCAGCTGGGACCTGCCCTTCCATGCCAGATGCGTGTGTTTCAATTACCTGCCAGGCCTAGGGACCACACCCATGCACAAATTTCATGCACTGGGCCTCTAGTCTAATATAAATGGATGGATGATGGAAAGGAAGAAGGAAGGGAGAATAGGAGGGAAGGAGTGAGGGACGAAGAAAGAATAGAGAGATAGACACCATGATTAAAGGATCTCCTGAGTGTCTTGCTCACAACAATGCTATGATGTTGATGCGATCATTATTTCCCATTTGCAGATGGGGAAACTGAGACAAACAGGTTAAGACACGTGCTCATGATCTTCAACTGCTAGAGCAGAGTCTGGAATAAAAACCAGAAGTAGCTTAACTCCAGAGCACTTAGCTATGACCTATATGCTTCAAAAGTAGCCCTTTCTTTTATTTGTCCTAAAATAACTCCTTTCAAGCTTCATATGGAATGCTCGCTATGGCTGGTATTCCACATCCAGTGCATGTCGGTTTCTCCCTTGATGACTTTATAGTCTGATTAATCCTGCCTTTCTCTGTGAGTCTGAGTGGTTATGTTTTACATAGAAACTGTTCCCTTTTTGGCTAAGTGTTTCCCTGTTGCTGGAAATACCATCTGGGGTTAAGAGAAGCGAGGTGGATGATGGACCTCTTCTCAAAATCGCATCCCTAGTGGTCTCTCTCCCCTTGCAATGGTGACTCGGGGAATGATAAAGTGAAAATATGCTGCCGAAGGGGAATGTCTGGTTTTCCTCATCCGGGCAAGCCTGTTTAGGAACGATCTGTCCCTGTGACAAAGTTAGATGTGTCACTGGGACAAAGCTTAGGTCAAAGCTAAAGAAAGATCCTTTTCACCGTGGGTTTCCTGTGCACATTACAGGCCTTTTCAATGGCAGCACGGGGTAATCTGGAGGAGGACTAATTTAAAAGCCCTCCACAACCTGGCTCGTGTGGCTCAGAGATTGCCATGGGTCCATGCACCAGAAGGTCAGGGCACATGCCCCGGTTGCAGCCTCAATCCCCAATGGGGGGCATGTAGGAGGCAGCCAATGGATGTTTCTCTCTCATCACTGATGTTTCTACCTCTCTTTCCCTCTCCTTTCCTCTTTCTAAAATCAATAAAAAATATATATATTTTTAAAAACCCTCTACAGAACATAAATTACCTAAAAGGGGGTGGGGGACATGATTTTATTTTTTGGAAAAGCAAGAAGGGCCAGGCAGAGGGGAGAAGCCACCTCTTCAAAACTCACAGAATTCAGAGTACCCCATATCCTTTATTTTTATGTTATCACCATACAATTAAATTTTATTTATGCAACACATAAATAATTTTCCTTTGTTAAAAAAAATATATAGATGAGATTAAAGTTTCATTCGATCACCATCCTTAACACCACCACCTCTGCCCTCTGAACCTGGAAATCCCAGTATCCTTCCAGACCCTTACGCAATACGTGAGCACATATTATGTCTTTTTTTTTTAAATATATTTTATTGATTTTTTACAGAGAGGAAGGGAAAGGGATAGAGAGTTAGAAACATCGATGAGAGAGAAACATCGACCAGCTGCCTCCTGCACACCTCCTACTGGGGATGTGCCCGCAACCAAGGTACATGCCCTTGACCGGAATCGAACCTGGGACCTTTCAGTCCGCAGGCCAACGCTCTATCCACCGAGCCAAACCGGTTTGGCAACATATATTATGTCTTTAAATTTTCTACTATTTATTGAAGAGTAACATGTTGTTCATTTTCATTGGTTTATATTAAAATCCTTAACCATAAGGACTTAAACTCACCTGTCCACCTAGAAAATGCTCAGTGAGCAGGTCAATTACAGCACCTTTTCATGGGTATCCAACCAACTTCCTTACAACCTGACCTCCAGAACTGTAACCCAATAAATGTTCTAGTACATACTTAGAAGCCATGAAGGTGCTAAGTGGTTAGAGCAGCAACGGGAAACTAATTCACAAACTAGGCCTTTGTAAAATTAAGAGGATTACGTGAGCTCATTTATGGAAAGTGGCTGGCGCCTCAGGAAGGACTCAATGTGGTTGTTCCCTTCTGTGTCTATAAACTGCCAAGTGTGAGGGTGGCAAGGTTTTCACCCATCTTTCCAAGGACTTACCTACTTCTACATCCACATCCCCATGGGCCTCGCCCCCCGCCCAAACATCCACCTGACCCAGTCCCCACATGACTATCGATTCAATCATTGACAGATGAGGCCAAAAACAGTCCCAGGAACATTTGCAATCAAAAGACAAATACATCGAGTCACTCTACTTAACATCTTAAAGTTGCTCAAGGTATCCACCAGATTTCAGTCTAGGATTTACAATGCCTTTCAGCATTCAGTCCTACCAATTTCTACACCCTTCCCTTTATCCATAGACCCTCCATTTAGGTGCAGGTCATCTAAATGATGAACTGTTGCCCTAACCGGTTTGGCTCAGAGGATAGAGCTTCACCCTGCGGACTCAAGGGTCCCAGGTTCGATTCCGGTCAAGGGCATGTACCTTGGTTGCGGGAACATCCCCAGTGGGGAGTGTGCAGGAGGCAGCTGATTGATGTCTCTCTCTCATCGATGTTCCTAACTCTCTATCCCTCTCCCTTCCTCTCTGTAAAAAATCAATAAAATATATTTTTTTAAAAAATGATGAACTGTTTCTTCAATACATCCCACTCTCTTAAGCCCCTTGGCCTTTGCCTGTGTTGTTCCCTCTGCCTGAACAGGTGTCTCCCCAGTCCATTTGTTCATCTTTCCAAGTCCTATTCATTCTTCAGGACTCAGCTCAGTGGTTACAAGCAGCTCCCTTAATATTTGGCTACTCTAGTGAATTAGGATCCACCTTCTTTGATCTCCTATAGCACAGAATCCATGCCTCCGTTTTAGCAGTCCTCACACCACATTACAGCTGATCACCTGATGGACTCTTCCAATAATTCATCCTTAATGTCAATGTCCTTTTAGGATCATGGAGCCTTTGGAGGATCTGAAGAATGAGACCCCATCTACAGGAAACTACACACAGTTTTTATATGTAGCAATGATAGTTTACAGGTAATTTCAGGGGGTTCCTGACTCTCCCCAAAAGCCTTGAACCTCAGCATATTAAAATACAGCATTAAGATATGAGTGCTCTCAGGAAAAGGATTCGGCCTAGTTCATCTCTTTGTCCTGGCATCCAACATATGGTCTGGCACGGAGTTGGTATTCAATAAATGTTAGATGGATGGATGGATGGATAAGAATGTGAATTATTAATTTGTATGTTCTATATCATGGGAAAGACTCATCCAGAGAATTTCTCCTAATAACAGACAAGTGAGGATTATGAAACGACATCAGAGAACAGGATTAATCACACTTCTATGGCTAATCACATTTGTGTGACAAAAAGGCATCTGTGAAAAACACGCTTATTGACAACATGTTCCATATTGTTCAGTAGTTTCAGAAATGTTCCTAAGAAAAACAGATACGGTCCATCTGATACAGCCAAGGCTGAAAATGGAAAACAAAAACAAAAACCATTAGCTAGGAGATAAATTTTCTGGTAGAACAAATCAAAGGAATAGGTTCTACAGCCTGTTACAATGAGGTGGAATTAATTAGAACCCCTTTTCTTCAAAATTCACATGGGGAAAAGGTTTGTTGTGGTTGATCCAGGAACTGTGAAAATATGCTTGCTTCAGAGCAGAAGTTAAACACACAGTCTCTCTCTCCTCTCTCCTCTCCTCTCCTCTCCTCTCCTCTCCTCTCCTCTCCCCTCCCCTCTCCTCTCCTCCCCTTCTCCTCTCTCTTTCTCTCTTTCTCTCTCTCTCTCTCTCAACCTGAATATCCAGCAAAGTGGTTTAATTGAGTGCTATACATCACTATAATGGAACCCTATGAAGCTACTTAAAATAATACATTTTAGAAGGACATTTAATGAAGAAATTATTTTTAATATCGTTTTATTGATTTCAAAAAGGAAGGGAGAGGGAGAGAGAGATAGGAACATCAATGATAAGAATCATCGATCAGCTGCCTCCTGCACGCCCCACACTGGGGATCGAGCTCACAACCTGGGCATGTGCCCTGACTAGGAATCAAACCATGACCTCCTGGTTCATAGGTGAATGCTCAACCACAGAGCCATGCCAGCCAGGCAAGAAATTGGTGTGTTTGTTATCTAAAGTAAAGACAAAATAGCTCACAGTGATACCAAATTTACAAATATGTATGTACTAGTACATATAGAGGGGGGGAAAAAGGCTAGAAAATATTGGCAATGGTTACTATGGATGCTGAAATCACAGCTGATTTTTGAACTTATTTTATCACACCTATATCTATCTATGCATAGATAGATACATATAATATTTACATTACATATATATTGGTGGTAGCTATTAAAATGGAACTTTTACATTAACTAAAGCTTGCCTGTGCGTGTACATTCACATGCACAGGACGGGTGGCTCAGTTTCTAATTTCAGCCTAAGGGAAAGCCTTCTCATTAGACCTAAATTTCCCTAAAAATGTGCCACTTTTCACCTGGCAGCAGTTCCAGCATCAGAATACCTAGGGAGAGCCAATCTATCCTCATGAACCTAGCCTTTCATCTCATAATCTAAATTTGGTGACAACAACTGGATTTCTGTCAAATTTACCTCTCTTCCTTCAGGGCATTTGCATGTCTATACCTTTCTTTTCACGTCACCCCTCAACCTGCACCTGACTGGTGCTAGCATGGCTCCTCCTGCAAGGTTTGCTGGAACTTAGTCCCCGGTCACCGTATTCCTGCCTAATCTTCCCGGTCTTCCCATGAACGTCAGAAAGTCCTTAATGAGCAAAGTGGCTAAGCCCGAATGAACAATGACCCACTGTCTCTTTTGTGTTCCATTCCACTGCAAGGTGCTTTAGGGAAGGGGACTGGAGTTGAGCATTATTCAGTTGACTTTAATAAACATCTGCTGAGCATCTCTTTTGTGCAAGGTGATGGAATGGCTTTAGACACCGATTTAGATCCAACACAAAAAGGATGGTGCTCAAAGGGACAGATCCAAAGACTGAGAAACAGTGATCAGGCTATCAATCCCCATTAGGAAAGTAGGGGAGGGCGGGGGTAAGGGGAAGAGATCAACCGAAGGACTTGTATACATGTATATAAGCCAAACCAGTGGGCATGGACAACAGGGGGATGGGAGCATGATTGTGCGGGGCACGGGGGGAGGTTGGGGGTTAATGGGGGGGATGAGGACACATTTGTAATACCTTAACTAATAAAAATAAAATAAAATAAATAAAACATAAAAAATAAAAAAAATCTCCAAGTCAAAAAAAAAAAAAAAAAGGATGGCGCTCTTTGACATGCCATCTTTTATTGGGAAAGAGTAAGTGATCTTCCTGACATGTGTTGAGATATAATGAGACTGGACCCCCCAATCTTTACGCTCAGCCAAGTGAGTAGGATTATCCCAGGTCAGGTGCTAAAGATTCTACACCCACTCTTGGATTATGTCTAAGCAAAAATCCAAATGACACTCAGAGAGAGCCCAATGAACAGGGACATTATGTCTGCAAGCACCAGCCCATGGTACAGGGAAAAGGAGTTCACCCTCATTCCTCCGTAGAGCACCCCCAGAGTTGGTTAAATGCTCAGTAGAGTAAGTCTGGGCAGCAGAGGCTTGTATGAAAACCCTGAAGTACAGGATGTGTGGGGATGGGTGAAGAGTAAGCAACATAACTCTTGGAAGACGCGGCAAATGGCATAGAGTGGTTCACTTCCAACAATTCAGTTACAAATTCAAATCCAAGAAATGTGTTTATTATTATCTAAGAATCTTACAAAGGAGAAAATGGAAGGTCAAGCAACACAGCTTGGGGAAGGTGGAATTTAGGGTCTATTGTATCCAACACCCACTCACGCACATGCACGCACACCCACCCCACTGTTTATTCGGCCTGTCTTCAGGTGGTCAGATGGAATGGATCAAGGATGCCTCAAACCCAATTAGCATCTGAAAGTTAGATTCATGACCAAGAGATGTGCATGAGCTAAATCAGCAGTGTCCCAGCAGGAGAAGCTAGGGGTTGAGGCTCCTGAGGGGAGAACATGGCCAGTGAGTGACAGTAAGCCCCTTGAAGGAAGCAGTAGCTGTTCTCCCCCAGCACTGTGCCTGAGAACATATTTGAGTAAGTGAATGAATGAAGAAAGCAAGCTCAGGATAGGAGTGGATTCTACCAAGTTGATTGGGGGAAAGGAAACCACTTTTGCAAATGATTTCTGATCGATATCAAGCTTTTTTCCCCCTCAAAGTAAAGTAGTAGAAACTGAGATACCATCTCAGAGTAGTTATCTGGCCATTAGCCACTTCAAGTCAAATAAATAGTTCAAGGTCAAAATGAATTAGGCACTCAGTGTCTCAGACTCCCCATCTGAGGAGCTCCCAGGTGTCTGTCCTGACATAACGTATGGGGAAGAAAGTCGATGCCTGCCTCTGCAGTGGCCAGGAATGTCTGACCCCAGCTCCTAATCCCATAATCCAGATAATCACAGAAATCAAGTAAGAGCAGGCTTACTTTGCTGCCATGTCACTAACTGTTTTTATAAAGGAACTATCAAACCATTACAAAGAGTCCTTTGTCCTTTGAAGACTAAAAGACTTCAGAAATAATACTAATGGGGGAGGGTGATAGAACTCTGTAAAGTTCTGAGCTCTGTGCAAAGGCACTTACATATGCTCTCAGTCACTCCCCAGAACACCTTCTCAAGGGGAGATGCTATGATGAGCCCCATTTACAGAGGACTAATTGGCTTGTCCAAGATCAGAAGGTATCGAGCGACAAAGCTGGGACACCTCAACCATTATACTCTTACTGAACTTCGGTTTTCTTGCTCATTTTCTAAAATTTGACGTCATTTTTGGACAATGAAGTTGAAAGGAAAATGCTGCAAGCTCCTTTCTGAGATTCCCTCATGATCCCATCCTCCAAATAAATTCTGGCTTCCACTGAGTCAATTATTCTGCTTAAAGACTACCAGCATCGCCCTGGCCAGTGTGGTTCAGTTGGCTGAGCACTGTCCCATGCACCAGGAGGTCGCGGGTTCAAATCCCAGTCAGGACTCGTGCCTGGGTTTCAGGCTCAATCCTCAATAGAGGATATGCAGGAGGCAGCAATGAACGTTTCTCTTTTTTCAAGTTTCTCTCTCTTTCCCTCTCCCTTCCCCTCTCTCCCTAAAATCAATAAAAACATAAGACTGGGCTCAAGAGAATGGGAGGGCAGATGGAAAGGGGTTTTTTGGAGTCAAGGAATCAGGCCAAAAAGGGGAGGAAAGCAAGAACCAACACCTGGCTGGAAGAAAAGTCAATTTTAAACAGCCTCTCAAGGGGCCAGTATTTTAAATCTGAATGAACCTGTGAATCTCCATAAATGCCTGTGGCGACAACCAATATAGCACATTTCGCATTATCCTAAAATTATTTCCTTATGTGTCTGTCTCTCTCTCTCGGGAACAGCGCTTGAGGGAATATAATCACCGGCGGCACTGGGGAACCTGCAGGGAGGGATGCTTTGTGCCAGGCTCTGTGCGAAGTGCTTCAGACTTCCTCATTCGGATGTGGGCTGCTGGGCCCAAGAGCATGATCTTGAATTGGCCTTGGTGCATCCAGCTCTGTAGGGTGGACCCTTCTGGCTGCCAACAAAGCAGCCATCCCCAAGGGCATTCTTCTTTTCTGGCTCAGAGCAGAGTGACCACCCTCTGTGGACTCGGAAGGTGGCCCCTTCCCAGGGAGGTGGATTTGATTAATTGGAGGAAGCACGGATCATTCCATTCCTGGGGCCAGTATTAGACTAGGCAGGAGCATGTGATGCAAACCTGACGAATAATATTGTCAGGATTTTGCTGAGGGCTTTGGGGAGAGGTTTCCCGCTGATTGGAAGGTGAGGCGAAAAGGGCCTTTGCTGTCTGATTGTGGTTGTATGGGGAGATGATGCCTGGAGCTGTGGCAGCCATCCTGTGATATGAGGGTACAATCTGAGGGCCTGTAGGTGAGGGTGAGAGATGGAAAGATGTGAGGCACCTGGGGTTCTGGGTGAGATCACTGCACTGCTAAATTACACAACCCTGACACCTGACCTTCAGGATGGTCATGTGACATAACAATGCCTGTATAGCAGAAGCCTCTTTAGAGGGTTTTCTGAAAAAAATAAAACCTCCTGTCATATATTATGTTTAACCTTCATCTTTTAAAACTTCTACTTTCTTATAAAACTAGAGGCCCAGTGCACAAAATTCGTGCACGGGGGTGGGTCCCTCAGCCCAACCTGCACCCTCTTCAATCTGGGAGCCCAGAGGGGAGCCTTCTCCAATCCAGGATCCCTGACAGCTTAGGCCTACTCCCCGTGGTTCTCTGCTCTCTGCGGGGCCTGGCTGCTCTCGCCCGCTGCCCAGAGGCTCTCCGCGGCCCAGAGGCCCTCCGTGGCCAGGGTGGGACGCTTGCCTGGTCGCTGCAGTGACAAAGCAAGCACTCGGCCAGGCCGTTCACGCTGCTCGCTCTCAGCAGCCCCCCACCCCCCGGGACTGGGGAACTCTGGAGGTGCTGAGGGGCCTGGGCACCACCATCTTGTGGCTATGGGCGCTGCCATCTTTGTGATGGGAGTGATGGTTAATTTGCATATTATCCTTTTCTTAGATAGGATGGGGATAATTATCAGACATAGCTCATAGGGATGTTTTTAGGATTTAAAAGATAATGGAAGTACAGTGCTTAAAAATGCACTCACATTGCCCAAGCTGGTATTGCTCGGTGGTTCAGTGTCAACCTATGAACCAGGAGGTCCCAGTTCTATGCTCATCAAGGCACATGCCCAGGTTGCAGGCTCGATCCTCAGTGTGGGGAGTGCAGGAGGCAGCTGATGGACGATTCTCTCTCATCATTGATGTTTCTATCTCTCTCCATTTCCCTTCCTCTCTTTAATCAATAAAAGTACATTTTAAAATGCAGTCACATTAATTAGTAAGTGAGCAACAAGCGGCAGCTATCACTGTAATGATTTCAGTGCTTCTCACAACAACCTCTGAATCAGGAATTACTGTAATTCCCATTTCACAGATACAGAGACTGAGGCTCAGAGAATTTAAATAACTTATTGAAGTCATACAACTGGCAAGAGTTGAAGTCCGTATTTAAAACCATACATAGCCTGACTCCAAAACTCAGAATATTAAACACTTACTATGTGGCTGTACTCTCTCCTTTCTGGAAATCCCCGCAGCCACTGCAGGGCCTGGAACAAACTGGCACTCAGAAGTGGACAGTGTAACTGAACTTGACTCCAGGCACAAATACAAAAACAAAGACCCTAAAGACCCTAGCTGCAAGTGGCTGCACCAAGCCAAGGGAGAGAGGGGCTCACAGATTTATACGTCCTTCTTTTCCATTAACCCTGAGATTCCTGCTGTTGCAAGGTGTCTTCCTCCTTTAGCTCAGCTTCCACTTAAAAGTCAGTTTCACAGGTCAGTCAACCTCACAAGAAACTAGCAACCCAATGTTCAACCTCGCATGAATCTCTTTGCAACCTTATTTTAAGGAAACACCCAGTGGAAAACCAGCTGTTCCCATTCAAAAGCAACAGGGGGCAGCAGAGAGCAGCAAACTGCTGGACCCCTAAAAAGAGAAAGGAAAGAAAGAAAGTGGGGGGCGGGGGGACACAGAACCTTCATCTTCAGCCCAGAGCATCCTAGTGTAAAAATTTCCCAGGGCAAACCTACCTGACCTAATGGGGGAGCAATTCACATTTCCAGTCTTTTACAGGAAAAAATAATAACAGAGGTTCAAACTCCTGAATGCTTTACTGACTAGTACAGCTTCCAGGGAACCAGCCCAGCCTGTCTGGGGAAATACTGTCCAACCAGGAATAATCTTGCATGAGCTGAAAGGGGGTGGCACTTTGCACCTGAACAATTCACCTTGTTAGATTTTCATTTCGTCTCACATTGGAATCCGTCCTGGGAGCAGCCTTCACAGGCCAGCTACAGTGTATCTGAGAGATGCCCAAGGAGAAATCCTTGGTCTATTTTTAAATACCCAAAGCAAAGGGACACTATGTTCTACATTCGTTTCAAATCCAGTTTCTTAGGCCAGGCAACCGCACAGGATGCTGGGAAAGTAAACAAAACTCCCCTGTTAGTGGTTTCAAACTATGACGAGCCATTATAAGCGCTCTTCCAATGGGCATCCTTGGGATTTAGATTTGTAGTTCTTGGTGCCTCTAAGTGGAGGAAATATCTTTGATTACGTTTCTAAATGAATAGATTGGTGTTAAAAGGGAGAGGAGTGGCATTTTCCCATCAGCGGGTCTGCTAGCAGGGCACCAGCCTAAGGGCTCTGCTAGTTGCTGAAGCCCCTTTGGAACCTTTGACCATCATTTCCCTGACACTCGGGCATTCCTTTGTAGTGTTTCTCTTCCTTTTTATATTCAATAAAGTCTTCATTCAGAGGGGAGGAAATTCTTTTAATAAAGGGAAAAAAAGTACCCCTGTTCATACAATATTTTCTGACCCAGCCTGCTCAGCTCTATTTGCTGTTTTATCTCAAAAAAAATGTGTTCTTTTTCCTTCAGAGCATGTGGCTCTGTTTTAATTACGCATCCATTTTGCATGTTTTTGGTCAGTGCTTGTGTTCCCTTAAGAACTTGAAGCTCCCTGGGGATCACGCCTGTTTTGCTCACAGGAGCATAGAGTCCAATGCTCGGCACACGACAGGAGCTCTGTGCAGTGCACCGGTGTCCCGGTGGCTCTGTGGAAGCCTGACCCACTGGCTATGTTTAGGCAGGAGCTGGAGCCCTGCAGGTGAGAGATGCTCCAGGTTCCCTGATCCCGTGAAGCAGGAAAGGATGGTGTTAATAGCCTTACATGTTGGTTGATAACCCACACAAGGTCACAGTTAGCCATTCTGTGGGATGATGAAGGGAGCCTGCACCTCCCACCCCTTTCTTGCATTTCCCAGGGTGAAATTATCCCCTCGTTGCCCCCTTTGCGACATCCCCTCCTGCATCAGAAAACATATGCCTCTCCCTCTCCTTAACAGCATTACCAGACTTAAATTTGCTGCCCGAAGTTAGGCGGATTGCTATGTGGTGTTAAGCCTCAATCACACATGGTTTAAGACTCCAGAAGAGGGTTTTAAAAGCTGATCCAAGTCATATGAGCACTCTAAAGTTAATTCGCAATGGGCTACTCAGGACTTCAGATTGGAAGTTACAGCGAAACGGTATAATGGCAATGCAATTTTAAAAGGACTTTCACACCTGTTCAGTAGATGTATAGTAAAAGTTTGTATAACTGCTATCTGTGGAATGATAAATTAATCACTATTGAGAAGGGATAGACAGCGTTCTTATCACTTTAGCATGACCCACTGTCACAGTTTTAGCTAGGTAGGTCCTGACAGCCACAGAAACATTATTTCTAAGAGAGCAGCAAATGTGGGGACCTGGAAATGCCACAATGATAAAGGAGCAGAAGAAGAATGACAAAGCACTGTGCATCCTGGACAATAAAGGAACAACAACAACAACATTAACAGCTAGCACCCGTGGCACACTTACTGTCCCAGGCATTGTTGTCAGCACTTTGCCTACATTATCTCAGTATCCTCACGGGAATCCAAGGAGAGAGGTACTAACACAGCCACATCTCAAGGAGAAACTACTGATCATCAGAGAGGTTAAGTAACTTTCCCAAGGGCACACAGCTGGGCAGGAAGTAGCAGGGTTAGAACTCAAACACAGGCAGTCTGGCTCCATAGCCTGTAACCTTAATTAATACAACTTACTACTAGAAACTGGGTTTAATAATAGTAATGGCAACAACAACAATAACCCCTTACTTTTACATGATTTGTTATGTACAAAGTGTTTCTCACACATTATATCACACGCTTAGAGTAGGAGGCTTTAGAAGACACACAGCAGCTCTTCTCCTCCAAAAGTTGAGGAATATGAAGACCAGAAAAAGACAAGAAGAGCCAAGATGCCCCAAATGACTGGCATGTCATTGATGGTGCTTCAACCTCAGACCTGGATATTTTTAGCTGTGGCTCAAAGTTCTTTCCATTTTACTATGACACCCCTCATTCTCCTGTGATCACATCCCACCGAAATCATGAGAGCAGCCCTTCCAATGTCAACTTCTTGGTTATCACTAACATTAGTCACGCTCACATCACAGGCACGCTCAGGAGAATACTGGGTAAGCACTTCCTGACCCACCCAACACCATGTGTTTAAATATATATTAAACATAGGCCCAGAGAGCAAGGGCCCTGCCATGTCGGGCTCTCTCACCATCACGCATATACATACATGGCACGGAGCCCAGGGCTGATACATAGTCTCCTTTAATCAGCCTTTGCTGAGTGAGTGGATGTCTGAGTTGTAAACAGCATGTGATTAATGGAGAAGGCTGAGGTCCATGAGACTGACAAGTTACTACGACTACTTCAGTTGCAAACCAGCTCTTTCCCTCTCTTGCACATGTTTAACTTCAATGTGCAGAGCAGGTCAGGATATCCTGGTTCTAGAAGTCTGATTCTGGTCCATTCAGACCCCTCCAATTTTCCAACCCCAGCAAGGATTTCCTGCTGGGATTATCCAACACAACTCACTGCACCTGCAGAATAAGAGTGACCATGAGTGCCGCTCTTGGGCTCCACCACAGGACACATCGGGCCATGAAAACAGGTTAAGTTTGCCTTCTGGGTAGAGCAACTCCAGCTTCATACTAGGGACATTCAAAACGCTACCAGTCCACCTACATGTGGGAGTTGCCTCTAGTAACATATGGATTTATTTCTTCTAAATCCATTCCAACCTAAACATCACTCATTACCAATGCTATGCTTTGAAGGACAAAGAAAAAATCAACAGCAAAAAACCAACAAAATTCAAATAGCAAGAACCACAACAGCAACAAAGCCCCGCTTTGTCTCCAGGAGAGCACAACACAGCCGAAAAGGGATCTGGTGGTGAGGTTATGAGCAATGTTCTTCCCCGCTCTCACTCCCCAGCACTCCGTGTTGAGGTGCTATCACTCTCCTCATTTGAAGAATAATAAATATGCTTGCCCCAGACTATTTTCAATGTTCACACAGTTAGTATAAACCACCTGACCTTTTAAAAATGTGATTTATTTTTTGACACCTAAAGCTATCAATGCTGGATATGCAAGCCCGTACCTGGCTGAGTTGCTGCATCAGCTACAGCGCTGCGTGCTCACCCATCTCTGAAACGCCAGCAGAGAGCTGGGCTGACATGCGATACATTGCAAGAGGTGGAAATCCAGTGCCCAGAAGCCATTTACCCTGAAAGGTATTTAATGCCGTCATCCCGGTTTTGCTTTTCCCCCTAAAGGACACACGGAGAATTAGCAATCCTGGCTTACGAGGCTGTAAATAAGACTAAATTCACCAAGTGCTTCGTCTGCACTCTCTGGCAGGCTAGATATTGGCTGTCACTCTCCGAGGAGGGTGCTACTCTGGATTCCAGCATCCTTATCAATCTTCTTCAGTTGGCTTCTGGGTGAGAGGCCTGCCCATCAGTGTCCGCGTTCCCACCTCAGGCCAGAGCTACAAGGCCCACTCACTGCTTCTTAGTTATTTCCTCTCCTCTGGTTGGGCCTGATGGTTTTTCTTTTCAAACCTTTGCTGAGAGCTCTATAGGTGACCTCATCTGTCCAGCTTTCTTTACTGTGAGGAACCCGACATGACCTTGTCCATCTACTTGCCTTTCTATACCAACTCTGTGCCTTTGAGTCAGTAAGGCAAGGAAGAAAATCGTTCTTACTTCCAGATTCTAGAAGAATTCTAAAGACTTCTCAGGTTAAGAGTCCTGAGACACATGACATAGGCCTTGGTTTCATCACCTGCGAATGGGAGTAAGAATGGTACCTACCTTGTTGGGTTGTCATGAAAAGTAAAGGACAGAGGACAGGATGGTCTACACCAGGGGTGGGCAAACTTTTTGACTCGAGGGCCACAATGGGTTCTTAAACTGGACCGGAGGGCCGGAACAAAAGCATGGATGGAGTGTTTGTGTGAACTAATATAAATTCAAAGTAAACAACATTACATAAAAGGGTACGGTCTTTTTTTTTTTTAGTTTTATTCATTTCAAACGGGCTGGATCCGGCCCGCGGGCCGTAGTTTGCCCACGGCTGGTCTACACAGTGCCTGAAGAACTGCACATACAGAATACACAGTGGTTACTATTGTGCATGCTTTTTTGAGACAGTTTCAGTTCATTCCTGTCCTAGAAACAGAGGCACAGGTTAGAAGTTCCCTAAATTTCTTCAGAGACTATGATTGAATCATCTTAAGGAGAGAAGAATGACCTCAAGACCAGAATACTCAACTCTATGTTGAGTGGACTGGATTGAACAATGTGTGTGTGTGTGTGTGTGTGTGTGTGTGTGTGTGTGTGTGTGTGTGTGTGTGTTTGTGAGAGAGAGAGAGAGAGAGAGAGAGAGAGAGAGAGAGAGAGAGAGAGAGAATTGCATCTTTGTTCTATGGTACAAGTCATATTACGTAGTTTTCACACCTCAGGAATAGCAAGGTCCATTCTATCACTAGAAGGCACAGATATTTCCTAAAGCAGTAAATTATTCTCACAGTGTGCAAATACATAAGACCCATGAGGACACAAACTTTTGTCCATTTTGTTCTCTGCTCTATCTCCAGAGTCTGAGACAGCACAGGGAGAATACTCAATATGTATTCATTAAATTGATGAATGAAAGAAAAATTTAACTACTATTTTTCACCTTCTCAGAAAACTGATTGAAAGTTTGGTGATCTTATTTCTCAAAGCCAGTCAAAGCACATACATCTGTATTAACATGGAAAGCATTCATTTTAAACTGAAATTTTAATTAATTTCACCTCAATTCTTGTTATCTGATTGACTTTGTTCAGGTCCATCACATTCTCCGCATCGGGTAAATGGGAATATTGGGTGCATAGCCCTCTTTGTTATTGCGGCCTCAGCTTCCTTCACCTTCTCTGGTAATGGAACCCCCTCTGTTCTGGGGTACATGCTAGAGGGGTTAGGGTGGGGACACCAGGCTCAGACAGGAATTGATGCATGATGCAGACCCAACCAACCAGATTATACCTCGGTTGATTCAGGGATGGACCATGATGACACCTGGGCATTTTCAGTCCTATCTGCTGAGCGACAGGGGGAGTTTAACTTTATAGGTAGGGATTGCTCAATCATCATGGCTAAGCATGCTCCACAGACACAGGGAGTCTCTGCAACTGTGCAGGAAATGAAAAGAGGGAGGGAGGGACAGAGGGAGGGAAGATGGAGAGAGGAGGGACACTGAGACTGAGAGAGCCAGCCCTGACTACATGGATCCAGTTCCTGGATACAGCTGTGCCTGAAGCCAGTTTTCCATAATGTAACACCTTAAGCCCTATTTCCAATTTCTATTCTGCTGAACCCAGTTGAATTGAGTTTCTATCACTTGCAATGGAAAGAGCTCTGACGAATTTAGATATAATGTATATTTTATTTTTTTTAAATATATTTTTATTGATTTTTTACAGAGAGGAAGGGAGAGGGATAGAGAGCCAGAAACATTGATGAGAGAGAAACATCAACCAGCTGCCTCCTGAACACCTCCTACTGGGGATGTGCCCACAACCAAGGTATATGCCCTTGACTGGAATCGAACCTGGGACCCTTCAATCTGCAGGCCGGTGCTCTATCCACCAAGCCAAACCGGTTTTGGCAAATAATGTATATTTTATAGTTCTATTTCAAATCATTCTAGCTATTTTTAAATAATTAATGAGGAAGAATGAGTGATCTAAGAGATTGAAATGCATACATGTTTATAATAAAACTAGAGGCCTGGTGCACGACATTTGTGCACTGGGGGGGGGGGTCCCCCTCAGCCCAGCCTGAACCCTCTGGCAGTCCAGGACCTCGTGGGGGATGTCCACCTCACGGCTTAGGCCCACTCCCTGTGGACATCCCCCGAGGGGTCCTCACTGCTGCAGAGGTGAGAGAGGCTCCCGCCACCGCCACTGAGCTAGCTAGCCATGAGCCCGGCTTCTGGCTGAGCGGTGCTCCCCATGTGGGAGTGCACTGACCATCAGGGAGCAGCTCCTGCGTTGAGCGTCTGTCCCTGGTGGTCAG
This sequence comes from Myotis lucifugus, assembly GCF_000147115.1. Lineage (NCBI taxonomy): Eukaryota > Metazoa > Chordata > Mammalia > Chiroptera > Vespertilionidae > Myotis > Myotis lucifugus. The sequence goes on from NW_005871120.1 coordinate 2,374,554, forward strand.
TGCACATCATAGCGACCAGTCATTCTACTGTTCAGTCGATTTGCATATTAAGGTTTAATTATATAGGATAGGGTTCTAGAAAGCTTATAGGTTCAACTATAACAACTTTTAACATATTTTAGACTTGATATTTTTAAACATTTTAGTTCCCAAACTGAAGTATATTATATTTTAAAGCAAACATGTAAGAATTGCATTAGCCAGTTGAACATGATAAAAGAATTTTGGGCTAAGCAGCTGAAACCAGTATTTCTTTTTCCTTGTCCTATTAGCATACACTTGAAAAGAAAACAACAACAATAACAATAACAGCAGTAACTAACTTCCCAGTTTTTCGGTTCTGAAATTATTTGCTAAACTAGATTGAACTGGTCCAAAGGCAAAGGAAGGCTTTTCCTACAATACCCGGATATTAGTGTGCATTCCATCAGCTCCTCAGCATCAATTTTCCTTGAATAAACATGTTTTGAGTGGTTCATCTCAGCCCTGGAATCTAGTGCTGTCGGTAATATAAAGGGACCAGGGCTTACTTATAACTCCATTATCCTTGAGTTCTCAGAGTATCCTTCTGAGAATTAAGAATATGAGTAAAGAAATAATCTAGCCCTGACCCGTGTGGCTCAGTTGATTGGGTGTTGTCCTGAGCACCAAAAGGTTGTTGGTTCAATTCCCGGTCAGGACACATGCCCAAGTTTCAGGCTTAGTCCTCAGTGGGGGGAGCACAGAAGGCAGCCAATGGATGTTTCTCTCTCACATCAATGTTTCTCTCTCTCTCCCTTTCCTTTCCTGTCTATCTAAAAATCAATAAAAATATTTTTTTTAAATATTAGATTCAGATTCATTTAAAAAAAGAATCTAGACATAGCTTCTGACTCATTATGGCAATCACAAAATGTTACTGAGAAGCATCCATAAATATGCTAGACTTACACATGAGAGTGACAAAGATGTCTAAGTATTTCAACTTTGCACTGTGAACTAAAGAGTAACTGTTTGGGTAATTTATTAAAAAAGCATTTATTTTTATTTAATTAAAATGGATTTCATAAAAATTTCTTCCTGCCCCTTACATGGCAAGGTACATTTTCCTTCAGCACACGCAAAAATCAAAGAGCTTTTCTAATTTAATGACAAAGATATAGAAAATACTAGGTAATCAAAATAAAAGAACAAGATGAAAATCTGACAAATAACTTAATTAGATATTGTGCTAAATTCTGAGTATTAAAGGAAATATGTTAACTTCTATGCCACTGTTAGATAAAAAACTGTAAATAAATTAGTACAAATACAAATATATATGTAATATATATAATTATGTATAAGTTGCTTCCAGGTAATAGAACTTTATATACAGTATATAAAATACATTTATATATTAATAGTTTTAGATTTATAAATTATATATATAAATCATACATAATTGTAACTATAACATATACTATTTATATTTATAATTACAGATAAATATATAAATCATACAGGATGGGGCAAAAGTAGGAGCAATATTGTGAGTATGCAAAACAGTTTATTCTTTTATTATTACTTGGTGATTATTGTATTACTTTCCACAGGAACGACTGTAGATCTCCCTGTATTAATTTATAATTATGCATTATAATTATAATATGATTTATTACTACATATATAATTTTATTACCTAGAAGCAAACATCTTAGGAAAACTAGGTTGCAAAAATGAACTGACCTGAATTATAACGCCTCACAAAAAGGAGAAATTGTGTTGTACAATTTATGGCGAAACATATCCATGAATTTGCCTCCCCAACCAGCTGCTTCTTCGTGTTGATTTGGGTTGTTCTGTACTGATTTATCTGGACAGAGTTGATCTATAAAACTGAGGGTGACTTCTGATCAGACTTTATTACAGTGTGGTGTTTGATTCTGTCCTAAAAACCATGAAATCTTGGCTCTGCTTATTTTCTTACATGCCTGAGTTTGATAACCTATATATAAGCTGTGTTTGCAAAGAGTGGGAACTCTGAAGTATATATGATAATACATGCTTCTAGTGGAATTTTTAACTTTTCACTCCATTGCCTTGTCATTTTGAAATCATTTGCCTGATGGATTTGGATATTTTGAAGAAACCAGAAGTGAAATATTTACTCAACATCCTCCAGTAATATTAACACCTCTTTCCACATTAGGTCTGTTTCTAAAAAGTTTAGTTATGCAAAGTTCTAATACTATTACTGCTTAATCACATTTCTTAACAGAAGGAAGGTTTTCTATGACAATCCAGTAAGATTTTTTAAAAAATCCCTTTCATTGAATTTGAATTATGAAGATTTGCTTATATTTAATTACTTAACATTGAATTATAACCATAGTATTATTGCACTGAAATTTTCTACAAATTTATAAAATAGCCAAGTTTTAGGGGGATTTATATGACTTTGAAATTCACCAGAGAGACAATTATGAAGTTCCTCATGAACAAAGATTCCCAAAACAACTGTTTATTTTTTTATTGAATTTATTGGGGTGACATTGGTTGCAAAGCCACAAAGGTTTCAAGTGTACAACTCAATAAAACATCATCTGCATGCTGCACTGTGCTCCCGTCACCCCAAGCAAAGTCTCTTTCCTTCCCCAGTCCCCACCCCCCCTTTGCCCACCTTCACCTACCCCAACCCTCCTTTCCCTCTGGCTATCACCACACTGTTGTCTGTGTCTATCTATATAATAAAAGCCTAAGCAACCATTACAGCAGAACGAACAAAACAACCGGTCGCTATGATGCACACTGACCACCAGGAGGCAGATGCTTAACGCAGGACCTGCCCCTTGGTGGTCAGTGCACTCCCACAGGGGGAGTGCTGCTCAGTGAGAAGCCGGGCTCACGGCTGGCGAGCACAGCGGTGGTGGCGGGAGCCTCTCCCGCCTTTGCAGCAGCGCTAAGGAGCAGTGAGCCAAAGGGTAAGGAGCAGCAAGCAGGCGGGTGGTAAGGAGCAAGGGGTTTGAGAGGGTGTAGGGCGGGCTGAGGGACCCTCTCCCCCAGTGCATGAATTTCATGCACCGGGCCTCTAGTGTGATATAAATATATCTGTTTTTTGGCTAATCCCTTCTCCTTCTTTTATACAGCTCCCCCCACACACCCTGACATTGTCAGTCTGTTCCATGTATCCACACCTCTGTTTCTATTTTGTCAGTTTATTTTGTTCATTAGATTCCACATGTAAGTGAGATCATATGGTTTTTGTCTTTCTCCAACTGGCTCATTTCACTTAGCATAATAACCTCCAGGTCTATTCATGCTGTCGAAAAAGGTAAGATTTCCTTCTCTTTTTTTAAAAATATATTTTATTGATTTTCCACAGAGAGGAAGGGAGAGAGATAGAGAGTTAGAAACATCGATGAGAGAGAAACATCGATCAGCTGCCTCCTGCACACTCCCTACTGGGGATGTGCCCGCAACCCAGGTACATGCCCCTGACCAGAATCGAACCTGGGACCTCTCAGTCCGCAGGCCGACGCTCCATCCACTGAGCCAAACCGGTTTCGGCAAGATTTCCTTCTTTTTATGGCTGAGCAGTATTCCACTATGTGAATGTACCACAGTTTTTTTATCCACCCATCTACTGATGCTCACGGGCTGTTCCAGATCTTGGCTATCCTATATAATAATCCTATATAATAAAAGGGTAATATGCAAATCAACCAAATGGCAGAATGACCAGATGCTATGACCACCAGGGGGGAGACACTCAACTCAGGAGCTGCCCCCAGCCCACAGCCCCGATAGGGCAGGCTCTGATCACCTGATGGGGGATGGGGAACCAGGGGTGGATGGCGGGAGGATGCAGGTGGCACCAGGCCAAGGCCCCTGCTCCGCCGGTCACCTCACAGAGGGTGACTGACATCAGGGGACGGGGCCAGCAAGCAGGCGGGAACGGCCAACCTCTTGGTCCCTCCCCCTGGCCTGCAGGCTTTGATAGCCCAATGGCAAATGGGGAACCAGGGGTGGGTGTGGCGGGGGCAGGCCAGCCGCCGGCAGCCAGGGAAGATGGCCCTGATCGCAGGCCAGGCCTAGGGACTGTACCCATGTACGAATTTCGTGCTCTGGGCCTCTAGTTGTAAATAACGCTGCATGCCAAGGGAATGGCAGGCCTCCAGTTTCTTCAAGCTGGTCAGATAATTTTTCTCACCCTCCCTCTTTCCTTCCTTCTTTCTTGATCAATATGTTGGGTGCCTACTTTGTGGCAGGGATTGGGGCTGGAGGTAAGGGAAAAAGCAAGACACAAACTATTTCTGCCCTGCTGGGGACCATAGGGCTACAGGCTGCTGGAACAACCCATCCCTAACCCGCCTGCGAGGCTGTGCTAGACCACCAGGGAGCCGTGTACAAGCTCAGACCCAAAGGGAAAGCCAACCCATCAGAACCACGCCTCAAATCCACATAGAACATGGTTTCCTCAATGAAACAATTAAGGGAGAAAAAAGTTGTGAACAGCCTAAAGTCAGAAAGATTGAAAGTAATTAAAGAAAATTATGGAAATGCAAGTAAATTGAAGAAATCTTGGCACTACTGATAGAAAGACTATGTTTGTCCCATCAAATTAATCCAATAGACATATTCACCAAAAGGTTAGAGGGACACTGCTCAAGTACTGGCATTTCCAACATGAGTTTTCCCCAACTGACAGGATAATAAATGCACATATCGTTGTGTTAAGTATCCTGAAAGCTTTGGATGTATGTTTTCAGCAACTGGTGCAATTAAACATTGTCAATTTCTTAGTCCTGAAGCAGTCATGTTGCTCTGGGTAATGAGCTTTTTATTTATTTATTTTTATTTCCTAAGCAAATATCAGCACTTGCTTCAATTGCCTGTAATGGATTCTGCCCTGAGCAGCCCCCCCACCTTGTAGACAAGCTCTTCAATGGAGAAAGATTTCTCTAGAAAGGCTGAGACTGTGGCTTCAGGGAAAAGCAAACTTCTTTCTGATGAAAAGGAAAATATGTCTCACCCAAAGTATTTCCTCAAACTAGCTCAAATGTTGTTCTTAACATTAAGCTGTGAGCTATCTCCATCACACAGGTAACACTGACTATAGGTAACACTATAGTGAGTTATTTCTACTTTCTTTTCGATGGAACTTTAAGTTCTGATCCAGGCATGCACTTGTCTTCTCAGATTTTTCACCTCTATTCACTCTTGCTATTAACAAAACGAAGTACTAGTATATCAGACACAGGTTGTCTTTGAGAAGGTGTTTGCCCCTAAATAGCAGAGCACTCCCCCCACCCGCAGTGAGAAAAACTAGATTAAAAGGCAGCTTAATGTCTGTGTGTACATTTTTGGCCTGGATGCTCTCTAGGCTCAAATTGAAGATGTAAGTTCTATTTTTAATGTCTTCTTACGGAAGGAAGCACCATGAACTTAGCAATGCACGGAATTTATGACATACTCAATTTTATACCACGAGGGAGAGGGGGGTAGAGAATGACTTTTCCATCACATTTCCCATGAATCTCAGATCACTTGTAAATTGCAGAGCCTGACATTTAAACTGTGCCATGTTGATAGCTCAGGCACCACTCCCTCCCCCACCCAGCTCCACCAGGAGACCACTGCTGATGCCTCATTTCATAATGCAGCATGATGGTGAGTCAAGGGGCAAGATCAGCCTGTTAAGTCCAAAGCAATTACCTTCTCCTGCAGATAAAGAGAAGCCCAAATCGGAGTGGAGGGCAGAATGAGCAGAGAGACTCCAAGAACCATATGGCCAGCTTCAGCTTGTATCCTTGACGTGACGGCGGGCACCTGGGCAAAGGCCAATGCTTGGCGCAGTGCACCCACAGCCATTTCTGGCCAAACGCTCATCTATTTCTGGAAACTTACCTGCCCTTTCCGGTTGGCTATCCTGAGAATCTAAATTCTGACATGAGTCCCTGCTGTCTCAAATCATATGTTCTATTTACATTTTTAGAATAGTGTATTGAAATGGCATCCGTTCTGCAACCTTGTACTGACAATATCCCAAAAGTGCTGAATAACCATGGTGTGTGTAGGCCCACTTCCCGGTAGCATCTAGTTTAGCAGCACTGTATTTGAATAAATGCTTTTTTCCCTCTTGATGTCTACATTTCCAACAACAGCTGAGGTTTTTCAGTCTTAGAAATTGGACTGCTTTTTAATTAGTGCTTTGCACTTAACCTCTCAACTGCCATGTCTAGGTTGTATTTCTTAATATTAAAGTGAGAAGAAAAGAGGACTCTATCTCATTCCTAGCACACTTTCACATGATCTGGATTAGAAACCCTTCTGCTGACACGGGCAGGCAGCATTTTACCCTGGAGAAATCCTGGATTTTGGAGACAGGCCTGAACTAGTAAAATCTAGATCCCAAGTATTGTTTAAGTCATCGAGTAAATGACTTCAACTCAGTAAGCTTCAGTTTTCTCATCTGCAAAACAGGGACATCCATCTCATAGGCATGACATCAGATGGCACTGCCTGGAACTTAGGTCTTCACAGGAGGGACACGAATTCAAAGCCAGGTCTCAGAGCCACATTCTATCATCTCCCAAAGATGAAGAGAGATGCAGGCCTGGAGGTTCCTGAAAGCCCCGTGGAAGGATAAGAGTTTGCTCCTGGAGCTGCTGACAAGTTTCTGAGCAGGTTAAGGGCCTGTTGAAGTAACTAAGACTAAAGCACACAAGGGATGAGCGCCTTGGGGGCTGTGAAACAGTCTAATGCTACAGTGAAAGCCAGCGTGGGGCACAGAATACCCAAGTCAAGCAGTACCTGTAGCAGCATTGAAACCACAACCCCAGAACAAGAACATGTCTGGGCATCTATAAGAATCACATGGGTCAGGTGCTTTAAAAATATTTTAGCCCTGGCTGGTTTGGCTCAGTGGATAGGGCGTCGGCCCGCAGATTGAAGGGTCCCCGGTTTGATTCCAGTCAAGGGCACATGCCAGTTTGATCCCAGGTAGGGGGCGTGCAGGAGGCAGCCGCTCAATGAGTCTCACTCATCATTGATGTTTCTATCTCTCTCTCTCACTCTCCCTTCTTCTCTAAAATCAATATAAATATTTAAAAAATATTTTAAATTATAGATATTGGGGTTTACTCCAGAACTATGGACTTAGATTCTCCATGTCTTGGGCTCAGGGATGTGTGTGTGTGTGTGTGTGTGTGTGTGTGTGTGTGAGAGAGAGAGAGAGAGAGAGAGAGAGAGAGAGAGAGAGAGAGAGAGAGATTGATTCAAATACAATGTCAACTTTGGATATGACTGATCAAGGGTGAAATCTGGGCATGTATTACTCAAACACATACACATAGGGCCTTCCGAAAATTGTATGTATTCTATCCGACTGAGTATAAAATATAGGAATGGATTTCCTTATTAGATTGTGCACTTGGAGCCCCACTCCATCAAGCATACAACCAAAGGTAAATGTAATGAAATTATTCACAAATTCTGAGTAATTCTATGGAGGTAAGGAGAGGGTATGGAAAAGTACATGTAAGCATTTTGCACTGATGCTTGCACTATGAATGCTCCAGATATCCTCAGATCTACTATATCTAAAATTACACACATGGGAAGGTTATAGATATGGAATAAATCTACAGTTTATAAGTTTTCAAGAATTTATATCCCATCTATTCCAACTTCTTTCATATGCAAGAACAGCCCAGGGAGATGATCACGTAACCAGATACCTTCAGTGGTGTACGCTCATTATTAATGGGCATATTGATCATAAGGGAAAGTATCATACTGGAGGAGGGAAATGCATGGGGATGTGTAATAAAGAAATAAACTGTTAGACTGTTAGAGGTCAGTGTTTGTAATGGTATAATCATGCATTTAAATATGCTTGGAAATATTATGTGCTATGTTTGCAGAAATGAATGACAATAAATTAGTGGATTCTGAAGAGCAGGTCTTGGCCAGTAAGCTATATGAAGACAGACAAGTTAAGGGTGAGGAAACTGTCAAGTGTCTACATCCCATTGACTATATCCTGTGAATGCAGACATGGAATGGTTCAGACACAGTTGCAATCCACCCAAGAGGGAAGGAGACATCCGCTAAGGAAGGAATGTACCTGCTGTGCTTTTGGTTGCCCTGGTGACAGAAGCCCACTATTCATGCTGATGTCATGGTACTGCATACAACACTTGGAAATAAAATAAACTATGATATCAATAGCAGAGTAAAGGTAGTCCTGAGAGCCTCAGTGTGTGGGGGGGTAATTACAATGGAGTTTGAGTGGTGGTTGTTAGACGACATGTGATCAGGATGAAAGATATTAGGTGAAAAATAATAAAAAATGTAGGAAGTGTGTGTGTGTCTGGGGTGGGCGGGGGAGAGAGAGAGAGAGAAATGCTAATGACAGGATAAATAAATACCTGGACAAGTAATAGGCCTGTCATTTTTCTTCCTGACATACTCCACACTAGAAACCCTAAATTAAATGTTAACGAGTCCACATTGATTTGTCTATTCTTGTTACCCTACTATGTGGGAGGCAGTCTGGCCTGGGAGACTCAACTGAAACTCCACCTCTTAGCAAGTTGGCATTTCAGGTGGTGAATGCAGCAGCCTCTGCTCAGGTGTTTTCTTGCCCGACTGTGGCTCCAAAGAGACCCAATGCCTTAAGAGGGTGCAGAATGATACGATGGTTGCTTGTACGTGTCAACTTGGCTAGGCTATGGTGCCTAGCTGTGAAAGTGTGTTGTAGAGGTGATGAATATCTACAATCAGTTGACTGTAAATAGAGATTACCCTCTATCATGTGGTGGACCTCATCGAATGAGCTTAAGGCCTTAAGAGCCAAGCCAAGTTTCCTGGAGAAGGAATTCTCCTTCAGGTCTGTAGCACAGAAATCCTGCCTAAAATTCCAGTCAGGAGGCCACAGATTTCAGTCTCAACGCCTACAAGATCAACTCCTGTCTGTTTCCAGCCTGACAATCTGCCCTACATATTTCAGACTTGCCAGACCCCATAATCACATGAGACAACGCCTAAAAATAAATGTATTTCAATAAATAAAGACAGACAGACATAGAGATACTTCACTTTAAACAGACATTTTGATATGGATATACAATATCTATCTATAGAGAGGGAGATCAACCAAATATATATAATAAATTTTTAGAAATTCCTTGAGAATTGAAATCTGACCCTTTGCCACTTGCACTATTGGTTCTACTTCTGTCCTCAGACATTATGAAGAACAAGTTGAATATAGTCTAATTATTTGTGCAAATACATTTGGTAACTTGATTAACCTATCAATCAATTGGTCACAGTGGATCCCTGATTTTCTAAAAGCCCTTCGAGTAGATCTGACTACAATTTCTTTCCCCAAGTGTCTCAGACACTATGACCCCACTCCTCTAGACAAGTGGGTTGTACTAGGGATGATTTCTGGAAAGAGTGGGGCCAACCAGATTCTTCCTTCAGTAACTTTAAAAGAATACACTGATTGTCTCAGTCCGTGGGCAAAGCAGGATAAGGCTCAGGGTGGCCATGCCTGCCCATGTGCCATAGGCAGGGAAAAGAATCTATGAACAGAAGATGGAAGGATAGGTCCCAGTATAACTAACTGCAGTTTTCAATTCTTCCTGAGTAACTGATTGAACTGTCTCTCTGGTGTTCTCTGATTGAACTCTGTGCCCTTAGTTTCTGGAAAATAGCTCTGAATCTTTCCAAGATATGCTCTTGTCTAAGGATAGCAGAGTGGTTTTAAGTTACTCGTAGCCAAATGATGGGTAACACTGATGCTGATTCTGCATGGCCCGGCAACAGGACCATGTGGAGGATGTATGTTTACACCCTAAGCAAAGCATGAAACAGTCAGCAGAGCACACTGAGCTGCTTGCTACCTTAGAAATTGAATTTGAAGAGCTGTTTTTACAAAAGGTCAAGCTAAATTATTATAAGGAGAGCCATTCTTATAAGGTTACTGCCGTGAGCTTCACCCAACAGTATGATAATAAGCAAAAATAACAGGTAATCTGGATAGAGCCTTCACAATGTGCTAGTCATTGTGCTGAGAGTTTTACTTCTACTTCATTCTCACTTCAACACTACGAGGTATCTGCTGCTATTATCACCATTCGACAGAACAAGTGGTGACCATCCTCTTTGCCAAATTGTGGCTAAGAAGAGAATTTGAGATCCAAAATTCAGTACATAGCAGCAACAACTTTATTCCTGTAGAGGGGGATCAAAATAGGCCGCCCCAAAATATATCACGTTAGCATACTGATTAGTTTGAGTTAAAGTACTTAAAAAACAGCCAGTATAAGGATACTCTGACCCTCCCATGTCCCCCTGAAAGCAGGAAATAAATATCCCAGGTGCAAGGCACCCTCCCAGTACCAGGAGGGGGAAAGGCGTCCTATCGCCAGAGATAGGGAATTTGGGGCCAATAGGCTGGATAAACAGGCTTTGTTATTTCCTCACCAATTTACTACCCCAAACCCAAACCCTTTGCCTTGTCAATTCTTCACACTTTTATTCTTTCTTTGTCTACTCTAGAAGGTGTAAAAGATGCCTGCTTCGATCACTTCTTGAGCTCCCATATATATGAAATTAAATTTATTTTTCTCCTGTTAATCTTCCTTGTGTCAATTTAATTATTAGGCTTTCCAAAGAACCTAGAAGGGAAGAAGGAAAACGCACCCCCTCCCCAACCCCGCCTACACTCCCAATTAGTAAGCGAGATGTTTTACCATTCTTGTTATATGTAAAAAAAAAAAAAAGCTAATCTTAATTTTAGGTCCAAGTGGTGCCAAGTACCTATTTCTTTCAACACTGTGTCCTATATTTGTTTCCAAGACAACAAATAGAGTGGGGCAGTACAGCATCCAATCATTTATGTCAGAAATTTGGAGTGGCTTCCTCCCTTCCGGAGCCAGAATGCCCTTCATCTGTAAACACAGGGTGAAGTTGTTATAATTTCATACTTGCTGAATAACAAAGCGTCCTTATTCTCCCATCAAGTCATTGTGGATCTCAGGATCCACTTTCTGTTCCTGGAATCACGGCTAAATGCTCTGTAAGTGGGGAGAGCCATCTCTTAAGTGGGCTTAAGTTGTGAAACGGGCATTGTCTGAATGGCGAATTGGCTGGAAGAGATAAACAGATGGCCGAGGCCCTGTTTCAGCTTCTCAAAGTACAACAAAATAGAGGGAGAAAGAAGAACATACTACATTAAACCAGAGATGCTCAGTTGGAATAACCTCATGTGTCAAAAAATATATCTATTTACACAGAGCCTGGATTTAAACACCAGCACTCCCCCTACAAGCAAAAAGGAATTTGGAATAGTTCTCTTTTAAAGCAATCATTTTCTCTTAAAAATACCAAAAAAAAATGCTGAGTAAACAGAACATTGAAAAGAATCAAATAATATGAAAGAGATTTGAATGGGGCCTTCTCTATAGAAATCCCTCCATCCGCATCCCCGGATGAGCGGCAGCTATCTTTCCCAGATGCCTTTCAGGGCCTCCAGATTTAATTCATTCTTACAGCTACCTCTGTTTAGTGAGGATTCTTTTTTAGAAATCGGGATTACTGGTCTCCTTTTGTCTTGGATCCTCCTGTAAAGCCACCTGATTTCCCACCAGCATCCTGTGTCCAGGGGAAAATCAGAGCCTTTGCTCTAACTCCACAGGATTTTTCACCTCTTCCGCCCGCCCTCCCTCTGGCCAAATACTGACCCAAGTGTGCAAATTATGACTCTTCTAGGAACAGTATGAAAACGGAAGGCGGTGTGATAATTAGTAGTGCATGTGGTGTTTGCTTTTGCAAAGATGTGACTTCACTTACTAAAGTCATTGTTTTTCTTGGTTTCCCAGGCATAGTTGGAAGGAGTTGTTCCGGGTTCACTGGTAAGAATGTAGAGGTGAAGCAATTAAGCAAAAAACCTTGCTGCTGTCCTTAATAGAAACATTCAGGATGGAAGGAAAAGGAGGGAGGGAGGAAGGGAGGAAGGGGGAGAGGATGGGAGAGAGGGAGGGAGGGGGGAAAGGGAGGAAAAGCAGGGGGAGAGAAGATATAGATGGGGAGGGGGAGGGAGGGAGGGCACAAGACTGATCTCAGTATTTTCAGGTGTCATCAGGGACATCATAATTTGTCATATAGATCGATCTTCAGAAATCCAGGCCAGCAAAGACAACAGCCCAGTCTAAGGGTGGTTCTCAGCTGGTGTGAGAAGTGGGTGAGGCTGGCTCTTTAGCACATCCAGGGCTGAGAAAGAGGGAGGACTAATGAAAACAAAGCAATGCCCGTATTCCTGCCTGAAAACCATCTTACCAAGAATGGCTGTGATGAGAAAGCACGCACTTGCATTTTTCCATTCCACCCCCAACCCTATCAAGTCCTCAAAAACTTGACTTCAAACATAAGCCCCCTCTTCACAAGCCTCCCGCACGTCTGCCTTGGCTCCTCCCGCACTCCCCTTTGAAATCTGCAGCCTTTCAAGTGTGAAAACCTGGGTCAGGCCTTTGTCTAAAGTGAAGGCTGCGGGCTTTCATCCTCTCCAAGATTCCCCCTCCTCTTTGACCCCAGCACCAGCAAGACATCTTGTCCTGTATCTGAAATTCAATTGCCTGCTCCTGGTAACCCGAATAACTCACGTTTGCCTCAAAGGAGCACAGCAAACCATCGCAAAATCTCCACAGTGCCAAGCGGGCTTGGCAAAATGAGAAAATTACAGGACATTTTCCCGCCGTGGTCTCAGGAGACACGCCTTCCACTCCAAATATGCCCACTTTTTTTTTTCAAATATCCTAAACTTTTATCTCTCCCCAAATCTCAAAATCATTAAGTTAGACAAACAATATAGGCCCTTCGATGCCTGGTCATATTCTTGGCTCGGCCTTTGCTCCCGGTTTCCCTCTTGGCCTGTCCCCGTTTGCAGGCGGAGACCCAGCCTGCCTTGTTTCAACATTTTATTCCCCACGCCCAGCCCCATGCCTGTCACCATAGGAGACCCTCAATAAATATTAGTTGAATAAATGAATGAATGAGGCATATGCAGCAGGGAGAAGAATGAATCTTATTAAATTGAGTCTGATATTAGAATAGGATTAGAAAAATCCTTTGGGGTTTGGAGCTTATTAATAAACAGTTGCATGATATTAAACTATGAAGACAGGGAGGAAAAACAGCTCATTATTCTGATATTTCCTTCATAGCAGAAAGCCAGGGAAGGAGCCGCATTGAGAGGAGGCAGGCGATACATTTAAGCACCGTAAATACCAACATTAGCACACAGCCTCCGTGCAATCTAATTTACTCTCCAACACAATCCATCATAACTGAAGTATGTTTTTGCTTATAGGGATCATAAAAACTCACTTGATTTATTGCTTTCGTTCCCCTCCTGTGTTCTCTAGGAAAAATTATACATGGATCTCCTTCTTCAGGGAAAGAGAGATTCTTGTCACCAGGGCATTTACAAACACAAACTTACTTTTCCTCTGGAGGAAAGGTGTCATGAAAGGGGAGTTTAATCAATTGTCACATCAGTGCTGTGGTGACTGATCTGCACTCAGTCCTCGTTCTTTCTGTAGGCAGCTCACCTGCAGGGTCTGAAAAAGTCTCAATTCGTCATGAGATGCTCCTTCAGCCACAGCCTCCAATGCTTATTGCTGGTGATCCTATTAGCAGTCAAAAGGATAACCGGAGATGTGGTTTCATGACGTACCTCTCACAGCCCATTTTATTTAGGCATCCCTAATGCTTATCACAACCGAGACCTGCAAATGGAGGCTCTAAAGCAGTGGTTCCCAACCTTTTCTTGGGCCATGCCCCACCTAAGCATCTCTAAAATCCTGATGCCCCGTCCCCCCATGACATATAATTCCTATTATTCTAAAAGTGAACTCTATTCACATGGAGGAAGCCTAAAAGGCCATTAACTTGGTCTAAACAAGCTTCCAAAGAACATGGCATCCATGAAAGAGAAACATAAAAGAACGAAAGGACAGTTGAAGTACTGAGGAAGAAATCACTAAGGAATTGTTAAAACATAATAATATGAAGTGATATGAATATGAAAATATAGTAAAGTATAAATGTCACAATATATATTTATATACTGTATATGAGGCCCCTAGAACCAACAGAAATGCAAAAAATTCACTGTTAATAACTCAATGCAAAAAATTCACTGTTAATAACTCATTCTCAAATTGTCCCCCTTAAAAATCAAATTGGGCATGTGCCCCACGTTGGAAACCACTGCTCTAAAGGGTCATTTTCATTGCTTTGGTCCCCAATCATGCCAGCCCCTCTCCTGGCTACAGTACAGGGGTTGGGAGGTAGGAAGATGTAAGAGGTGTCCTGATGGGACCTCAACCAGGGACCATTATTCAAATATAAACGAGTTAAGGAGGGAGAGAGAAGGAGGGGAATGGGAGGAAATAGAAAGAAAGAGGAAGAGAGGTAGAGGAGAGGAGGGAGAGAGAGGTAAGGGGGAAGGAGGGAGGGATAGAGAATGAGGAAAAGAAGAGATAGAACAAGAGGACTTAGAGTCAAGGGAAGAGGAGAATGAGAGTAAAGAGAGGAGCTAGAAGGAAAGGGAGAGAAAAGAGTTTATGGGGAGAGGAGAAAGAAGAGGAGGAGATGGGAGAGAGGGAGGGTGAGAGAGAGGCTAAATCAGAAAGCTCGTTCAGATTCAGGCCCGGAATCTTTTACTTACCAGCTTCCAACACTTAACTCTGAACACCATAGTTTTAATAGGTGAATCTCAGACTTACTGTGCTTCATCCCAATACCCCACACATGCACTCTGTCCAAAATGTGGCACTGTTAGGTGAGGTGGGGGCTGTAAGAGAGGCTGCAGACACTGACAGTACCAGAGAGCTTCTGTAACAACAGGAGGACTGGGCAGATC
>NW_005871120.1:2390181-2448222 GCF_000147115.1 Myotis lucifugus
AGTGGGCAACAGTAGCGTTATGTCCAGTGACAAATGTTAGGGGAATATACAGGCACATCTGTGAGTTTCATGCTCAGAAACATCACAAAGTTCAACAGCAGGTGGGAGCGCAGGATTGGAGGAAGAATTTTCATTATACTGACTAGTTCTAAACCAACAATCACAAAGGCATCGTCCTCCGGTTCCCCGTGCTTGTCCCCTGCAAAGTCTGGCCAAGAAGTAACACGGTGTTTACCGTGCAGGGACAGACTGCATCGGAGCCCTCTTTGACCTGAGACCTGTCACATCAACTCTCACAGCCGGAGTTTGTCTGGCAAGTGGGAAAGTCAGCACCCGAACACATGTGTGTGTGTGTGTGGGGGGGGGGGGGTGGTTTGAGAAGTTTACAGTGTTCACAGCAATATGTAATGCTTGGCACACAATGAGAGCTCAAAGCATGCTAGCTACTATTATAACCATAAAATTATACTTTTATCCACATGTTTATGTAAATGCTATTAAGATATAAACTATATAATACATAATTTATATATAATCTTCTATCTATATAATAAAAGCCTAAGTGACTGGTATGGCGGAACGACCAGAACAGTCGCTATGATGTGCACTGACCACCAGGGGGCAGACGCTCAATGCAGGAACTGCGCCCTAGTGGTCACAGGGGGAGCACTGCTCAGGCCAGAAGCTGGGCTCATGGGTGGTGAGCACAGCAGCAGTGGCAGGAGCCAAGCAGTAAGGAGCAGTGATCAGGCAGGTGGTAAGGAACGAGGGATCCCAGATTGTGAGAGGGATGTCCGCCTGCCGGCTTAGGCCCGATCCCCGAGGGGTTCCAGACTGTGAGAGGGTGCAGGCTGGGCTGAAGGCCCGCCCCCCCCACCCCCAGTTTTAGAATTTCGTGCACCAGGCCTCTAGTTATATAAAATATGAGACACCATATATTTTACATAATATGTAACTATAAAATAAAATGATGGAGAATGGGCTGAGACCCACCCCGGTGCATACGGCAGCCTCGTGGCCGCGGCCCACAGTTCCTTTCAAGGTGCACGAGTTTCTGCAATGGGCCCCTGGTATTTTCTAATAAGCAGATCAGTACCAACCAATATATGAAACATAAATCTGATGTGCTGGGGAGGAGCCTGAGACTTCAGCTTCCTCCACGTACAGCTGCAAGTTCCCTCAGTTACCAAGGGGCGTCACTGGGAATGGACAAGCAAGGCACAGACTGAGACACTGGGAAACGCCATCTCCGACCAGAAGACCTCTCTGTGTGTAGGACAGATCACAGGCAGAAGAGGGTTTATTGATGTAACTGTATTGGGGGGTCGGGGGAGGGTACAACGTTGAGATCATGTTTATGTACATTTGAGTTTTCTATCTTTGACTCCCTAATATTCAAATGAACATTTTCTTTATTTAAATCCAAACACTGAGGGTACAGCCTCCTATCATGTCTACACTAATGTTCTTACCCCCTTTACTCCCCTTAGAAACCCCTGTGCCTCTTTATTCAACCCCTTAAGGCCAGACTCCCCTTTGAAAGAATGGCTCTGAGCCATTCTGTCCTCTCTGCTCTCTCAGGGTCTCTCTGCACTTCCTGCACTGTGGCACCTTCTGATACCAGATATTATTTAATTGTTAACTGTTTCCAACAAGATGTAAGATTGGGAGGCAGGAATTACATCAGGAGCCCTTGTATAATTCCCCTTATCCATGATATTAACATTTGCGAATAAGAACTGAGGGCTTAGACTAAAAAATAAAAATTGCTAAGATGAGACCTTGTCCTGAAGAAGTATCCAATTTAAAGGAAAAACTAGACTCAGGCAAACTGCGGGATATATGGTACTAATAGAAGCATAAACAAATATTGCCACTGCGAACATTATCACTGCTAATAATAACAATGGTACCATCTTCTTCTAATATATACGAAGGACTCACAATGTTCCCAAGCCCACTTCTAAGTGCTGTAAATGGACAATCTCATCTAAGGCCCCCACAACTCCATGTTGTTCTCATGTTGTTCTTATTATTCCATTTTACAGATTAAGAAACCAAGGCACTAGAGGTTGAGGAAGCAGAGTGTTACAGAGGCAAAAGAGAGGGAGCAAGGGAAGTTGGTAAAAGGCTTCACAGAAAGCAATCAATTACAAAAAGCCTTGACCTCAGTATCTGCCTGTTCTTGGGTGAGGTGGACACAAGTATCATATGTGAGCAGTGTGAACAAAGTTAGAAAACCTCCGAAGAAATCCCTATGGAAGGAAGGAGTGGGTTATCGGTTTGGAAAAAGAGGAGCATCAAGAACTGCAGCAGCTTGAATGTCAACCTAGAGCGTGGAGGTGTCTCTAGGCAGTATGGAGTCATAGAAGGTTTTAGAGCAAGGCCATGGCAAGAATACTTTTGATTTTGTATTGCTTTCACTTTTCTTCCCATAAAATAGACTTGGGTACCCTTATGGGGACTGGACCAGACAAGAAAAAGGCCAGAGGTGAAGTGATTTGTGAGAAGTTAAACTTGCCAGCGGAGGCAAGGGAATGTAGAGGTCTGCCACTGACATCGCAACTGGGAAGATCAGGGAGAGCATGCGCTGTGAGGGAGAAAGGTAAAGAAAAGGGGTTAATATCCAAAATTTATCTAGAACTTATACAACTCAATACAAAAAATATAGACAAAGAACCTGAATAAACACTTCTCCAAAGAGGACATACAGATGGCCAATAGATACTAAATACTGAAGAAATGTAAATTAAAACCACAATATTATATCACCTTACACCTGTCAGAATGGTTATTATCAATGAATCCGCAAACAACAAGTGCAGGCAAGGATGTGGAGAAAAGGGAACCCTCATGCACTGCTGGTGGGAACGCAGATTGGTACAGCCACCGTGGAAGGCAGTATAGCATTTCCTTAAAAAATTAAAAATGGAATTGCCCAGTTTTATGACCCAGCTATACCCAAAGAAACCCAAAACACTCATTTGAAAGAACGAGTGCATCCCTATGTTCATTGCAGCATTATTTACCATAACCAAGATTTGGAAACAGCCTAACTGCCCATTAAGTAGATGAATGGATAAAAAATCTGTGGTACATGTAGTACACAATGGAATACTACTTGGCCATAAAAAAGAAGGCCATCTTACCTTTTTTGACAGCATGAATGGACCTGGAGAGTATTATGCCAAGTGAAATGAGCCAGTCAGAGAAAAACACCTATATATGAAATCTAATGAACAAAATAAACAAACAAAATAGAAAGACTCATAGAGAACACACGAATAGCTGTCAGAGGAGAGAGGGTTGTGGAACTGGGTGAAAAGGTTAAGCTATTAAGAAAAAAAAAACCAGACAACATATGGTGATTACCAGAGAGAAAGGGAGGTGGAGGGCGGTAAAAGAGGGTAAAGGGGATAAATGGTGATGGAAGGAGACTTGACTTGGGGTGGTAAACACAACACAATATACAGATGATGTGTTATAGAACTGTACACCTGAAACCTATATAATTTTATTAACCAATATCACCCCAATAGATTAAATATAAAACTAAAAATAAATAAATAGCCCGACCGGTGTTGCTCAGTGGTTGAGGGTCGACATATGAACCAGGAGGTCAGCGCACATGCCTAGTTTGAGGGCTTGTTTCCCAGCAGGGGGCCTGCAGAGGGCAACCAATCAATGATTCTCTCTCATCATTGATGTTTCTAACTCTCTCTCCCTCTCCCTTCCTCTCTGAAATCAATAAAAATATATTCAATAAGTAAATAAAAGATAACTCCAGCTCTAACCGGTTTGGCTTAATGGATAGAGCGTCGGCCTGCGGACTCAAGGGTCCCAGGTTCAATTCCGGTCAAGGGCATGTACCTTGGTTTCAGGCACATACCCGGTGGGGAGTGTGCAGGAGGCAGCTGATCGATGTTTCTCTCTCATCGATGTTTCTAACTCTCTATCCCTCTCCCTTCCTCTCTGTAAGAAATCAATAATATATATTTTTTTAAAAAGATAACTCTGCAGTTTCTTGCCTCTGGACCTGGGTGGATGAGGGACTGTCATTAAAGGGAACACAAGGAGATGGCTGTTTGGAAAAGAGATGATGAGATTCTTTTAGGGCTCATAGGGCATCCCTAGTACCCAGAGTATGATCCTGAAATACTAGACTTCCTTGGAAAAATAGATTATTCCAGCTCTGGGGTAGGATATGTGAATAATGAATCTGGAGTATCATGTCAGCCTAGATAACAAGAACACCATCAAAGACAAGCCAGTCATGTTAAAAAAGACTCATGAGGCAACTTGAAGAGACTTCTGCTAGTCAAAGATTGAATTATCTGAGCATCAGTGGAAATGATAACTTTAGTTCTCGAGTTTAAAATATTAAAAAATACCTAGTCACCATTGGAGAATGCAAATTAACCATTTTCATAAATTGAAAACATACAAGCTGCATCTCTGAATATCTTAATAGTAGACTGGAAAACCTCCTTTTAAGAATTATCCCAGTAAAACCATGCAGAAGGAAGGATAAACTTAGAACATCACCACTTTGCAAGCCCTAAAGAATTAAGGGATCCAGATGTTGAGCACTAATGGTTACACCTTCAAAGTAACACGAGACTGGGGAGGGTGAGGGCCCAGGAAATAGATAAAACAAGGTTACCCATACCTTGATAGTTACTGAATGCAGTGATTGTTGTATGGCAGTTCTTTCTGCTGGTCTTTCTACTTTTGTATGTGCTTTAAGTTTTGCATAATAAAAAGTTTCTTAAAAAAACACACAGAAGAGGATGTAAGCTGATGTTGAGCAAAATGATGATCAACTATGGGAGAGCCTGGTTTTGTTATCCCAAATCTAGCCCCCGTCTAAGTAATGCTGTAGATCTCAGGGTCTAAAGATGATGGAAACCCACTGTGGTCAAGATAGCCCGTTACATCTGTGCCTTAGGAAACCATCCCAGCCTGTGTCATCGGAGAAATAATGCCGTGCCTTTAAAGCCCATGAATTAATTATCAGTGGGAAAGAATGAAAACCATCTCTACCTCTCACAGGTATTAATGCCCAAAAGCTGCGGCGACTACCCTTCTCAACTTTGGAAAGGTCACTGGGATGTAAGGGATGAGAAGGGTCACTGAAGGGCACCGTATATTAAAAGTGAGCTGAATTTTAAGAGTTTACTGCAAATAAAACTTCCTGCAGTGGATTTATTAAGCCCAAGCAAGGTTACAGAGTTATTTGTGGCATCTTAATGCTACCTTTATTAATAATAACCTTTCCAGGGCGCATCCTTTGAGAAGGCACACACTTTAATCCAGAAATGTGTGTCCAGTATTATTACTGGGATCATTAAATAATGAAATTTCAGTGGCAGAATAGAAGAAGCCACAGTCGGGTAGGTTACTGGTATCTGGCCAAGATGAGCCACTCTTAAAGAGAAATAAGCATTAGAAAGTAAAGAGAATTCAGAGGCATTGACCACTGGAAAGAAATGTGAGGTATCTAGAAGAAAAAAGTTACTATAAATTAGAACATATACTTATATTGCTGTGTCCAAAAGATCAGTGAACTTCCAATGGTAGATTACTAGGATTAAACTTGAGGCTGGATTTGGGAGGGGAAAATAAGAACCTTCCTACCCCCCACCCTGCACTGACCAAGTGCACTAAGCAACCATAATAGACAGAGATCAGAATTCAAATCCAAGTTTTGCTGCCTGACCTTGACCAACAAGCTTTTCTGAGCCAACTTCCTCAGACGTAAAATTAAAATAATAATATACCTGTCCCGTGAAGCTGTTGTAAAGATTAAATCAGATTCTCTGTGGCAATTGTATAGTAAAATTCCTGGCACATATTGACCAGAATATAAATGACTATAATTATTTTAATTAAAACCATTCCAAAATCTTACAAAGACCTTGCCCTTTGTTTCTATGTAGTATTCTTTCTCTCTCTCTCTCTCTCTCTCTCTCTCTCTCTCTCTCTCTCTCTCTCTCTCAATTCCTTCTATCTTGTACCAAATGGGGCTCTGAAGTGCCTGCGTTCCAATCCCAGACTCTAATCTTCACTGAATGTGAAACCCTCAGGTACCCCCACCATGGTTTTTGTGGAGTTAAAAGAGGTAATGGATGCAAAACCCTTAATACAAAGGATGAAAGTAGCAAATATTCAATACATGAATACTACAATAATTGCCCCCTACCTTTACAAGTGATTTCACTCACCCTAAACCAGTTCATTTGGGGATTAAATAATCCTATCTGTGAGGAAGACATCCCATAGCCCTAACTTCCCTTTCTTTCTCTGCCCTCTGTGGCCACTGGTTCTGCCCTTGGTGCAAATGGAAGACAGCCAGGCTTTGCATTCCCATCACCCAAAATCCCGGAGTTTTCTAAAGCTTTGGTCACGTGGCACCTGGCCTCTTTCCTGGGGAACACAATTCAAATGGATGAGCGTTTCAGAGAAATTTCATCTTTCATCATCTGCCAATATGATGAAAGAACAACCACAGGGAAAGGCTATATCTAAAAGCCAAGTCGCATCCTCAGGCATGGTATCGCGCTCATGAATCACTGGAGAAGGGGGCATTGGAATATTTGTGTGGGGTTGGTTCAAATACGTGGGCTGGTACACACATACACTGACATGATCGCTTGTTTATAAATAACATGAGAATGTCAGGTGCTGGTTTAATTTGTTCTGTAGTCAGTTTTCCTGCCCCTCAAGGCTCATTAGCCAAGTAATCATTCCATATGATAACATGTCCTCTATGTTTCCTCCCCTAGTCCAAGAAACCATCTTCAGCTCCATCTCCAACAGCAGGAGTCCTTCCTCAAGCCCAGCTTGGCTTTGCTGAAAGGATGCCAACACAGCACGTGTTTCTCTGTCTGTTTACCATATACTTAGACATCTGGCCAAGGAACCAACAAGCATGTTTGTCCCACCCTCCACAATAATCCAACATAATGTCTGTTTCCTCACAATTTGTCCCTCTGAGAGAGACATTTAGAAAAAGCCAACATCATTTCAAATTACACTGTCTCTGGCCAGATGTTCTATGTCTGGGAAATAATGTTTACTGGATTGTTTAGATACCAGTTATTATTAAAACTAGAGGCCCAGTGCACAAAATTAGTGCACAGGTAGGGTCCCTAGGCCTGGCCGGAGATCAGGGCCGATCGGGCCTTCAGGCTGCCGGCCAGGGCCTTCCTTTGTTCTGCACCGCCCCCTGGTGGTCAGCGCACATCATTGCGAGTGATTGAACTCGAAGTCTCCCAAACTCCTGCAGGGACACTTTGCATATTAGCCTTTTATATATATAGATAGCTGCAAAGGGTGCCTTGAGGCTAAGGTCTGGGAACTCAGGCCAAGATGAGTTTTAAGAAGGACACGAAATTTTCCTTCCTAACTTTTGGCCAGTCTTTTGACAGAACCATGATATTTCCTTCTATTAGTTCTCCATCAGCCTCTAGCTATAGTCTCCATTCTTAAAAACTCATTCAATAAGATGAGTTTTAATATGAAGTGTTGACAGCTATCCCCCCCCCAAAATTCTATCTTTAGACTTGACTTCTTCCCTGAGTTCTAGACTTGGGTGTAATCTCTGTTCTTGAATTTATCCTTGAAAGTTTCATTGGCATCTCAAACCTGTCCAAAGTGGAGCTCTTCAGTCTGATGTGCCCTATGGATCGGTTCTTCTGCTAGTCTTTTCCATCTCAGTAAATCACTGCCATTTACCCACTTGCTAGGGGGTCACTCTTACTTCTTCCTGTCCCACCATCCCTCTGTCTGTCAGGGTTACCACCCCATTATATCCATCCCCACTGCCACTTCTAAGACTGGCACCATCATCACTCGGGTTATTCTGAGTCTACTAACTGACCTTGACCTACTAACCTCCCTGTGTCTGCTTTTGATGTCCTCCCCTCAAATATCTGCCACATAGCAACCAAAGTGATCATTTTAACTCACAAATCAGAATATATCTTTTTGCTTAAAACTATCAAATGGTTTCCCTTGGTCCCCAGGGAAAACTCAAAGTCCTATGGTGGTATACAATCCCATGCATGACCTATTTCTCTATATAAGTCCCTCTCTCACTCGTGACACCAAGGATATAGCAGTCCATGTTCTGCTCCCCAATCAATCAATCAACCTCACTCCTACCTCATGTCTTTGTCCTTGCTCTTCTCTTTTCTTGGAATGATATCCCCCAGCAGTGGTTCCCAACCTTCCTAATGCCGCGACCCTTTAATACAGTTCCTCATGTTGTGGTGACCCCCAACCATAAAATTATTTTCATTGCTACTTCATAACTGTAATTTTGCTACTGGTATGAATCATAATGTAAATATCTGATATGCTATATGTGTTTTCTGATGGTCGCGACCCACAGGTTGAGAACTGCTGCCCCAGGGTATTCGCATGCCCTATGCTCATCCTTTAAGTCTTAGCCAAAATGTCCCATCTTCAGAGAAAGCAAATTAAACTCATAACCCACACCGTCCACCTAAGACAACTCCCTAACACACCATGCTTCATGTCCTTCATGGTGCATATCACCTCTGCCTTTCTCTTGTTGACTCTTATTTACTTGGGAAGTAGCTCTTTCCACTCCCTTCCCTGGAATACTATAGAAGGGCAAGAATGTCATTTTTCAGTCTGCATAAATATATTCTAAGAAATGGACTTGCATAGGAGAAGGACAAGTATTTACTTATAAATGTATGTACACGTAATTGCATCTTTGCATTGTTTACATAAATAGGGTCATAGTTTATATATCATTGTCTTTGTCTGTTTGGGCTCCTATAACAAAATACCACAGACTGGGTAGCTTATAAACATCTGTTAATGTTAAGAAACATTCAAACCTATAAAGAATTTTTGTGAGTTTATTTGAGCCAAGCTGTTGACAACTGCCAGAAAGCAGAAACTCAATGGATTAAGAATGCTCCAGAGAATGGTGGTTTTCACCTTGTTTTATGCATTACAATCAAAACGGGTTACATGAAATCCATTGGTGATAGATTAGGGAGGTGGGAGAAAGCAAAGTGGGGGGGGCACTCGGGGATTGGATAAAAAATAAAATGATAGACACATGCTTCTTTTACATAGGTGGGTACAGGAGAGTCAATAGTCAACAATTAACAGATAACAATAACAAGGAGAGAATTTGTGGCATCTGCCCTGATGCCCTAGTACATTGTCTGGAAAAAGGAGAGTTGTAAGTTACCTTTAGATGCAAAAAGACAATAGGCTCAGTAAAGATGGAAGTTGATCTTTGTCAGGGAAGATACTTGCCCAGGACATGACTACACACCATAGACTGCTTTTTAATTACAGTGGGGCCTTGACTTACGAGTGTCCCGACTAATGAGTTTTTCGAGATACGAGCCGTCTCCCAGCCGATTTTTTGCTTTGAGTTGCGAGCTAAAATTCGGGTTATGAGCCAGCTTCAGACACCCCACCGCTAGTTGACACAGCGAACGTCACAATGAACGCCACAACATCAGCCCAGCATCACGTGTCTCACTCGTTCACTTTATAATTTGACATATGAGTAATTTGAGTTACGAGCTCCGTCACGGAACGAATGAAACTCGTAAGTCAAGGCCCCACTGTCGTTTTAATTTCAGACCATCCCTTGTGGTTACTTTAGGTCTCTTGAGTTTGCAAGGCCACCATGCAGGTCTCTCCTGCACTAGTCAGGTTAGCATGTGGCCCCTTTTCATTGACACAACAGAAATTTATTTCTCACAGTTTTGGAGGTTGAAGTCCAAGATCAGAGTGCCCACAGGGTAAAGTTGCAGACTTCTGCTTGTATCCTCAGATGGTGTAAGGGGCTAGGGAATCTCTGTGGGGTCTCTTTCGTAAGAGCACAAATCCTATTCATGAGAGGGCTCCACCTCACCACTTCCAAAAGGCCCCGCCTAATAATACCATCATCAGCTTTTGGGGGGGGGGTTAATATATGGATTTTGGAGGACACAAACATTCAGAAGACCACAATTGTTCTGCAAGTTCCCTTTTAATTTCATGTTGCTTATTCTCTTCTGACTCAGAGTGTGTTCCATGGATCAGAAGCAGCAGCATGTCTCTGAGTTTCTTATAATTTCTGAATCCCAGGCCCCATCCCAGACTTACTGAATCAGCACCTGCAATTCAACAAGATTTTCGGGCTGTGCCTGTCCGTTAAAATTTGAGAAGCCCCATTTTGGTCCATTGGTCTCAACCCTGGATGCTCATTAGAAGCCCCAGCCCAGACTAATCAAATCAGCTTCCGGGGCAAGACCTGGGTATCACTGGTACATTTTAAAGCTCTCCCGGTGTTCTAATGTGCAATCAATGGCTAGAGAAGTACCCCAAACTCTTACAAATTCTGGCATGTGTGTGCAGAGGAAACTGTGGTCCTAACGCGAAAGATGCACAAACAGGAGGGAATAGTGGGGGAACCCTAGCTTTGTGGGTCATGGACCAGACTGTGCTCAGAAGGAAAAGCCAACTTATGGCTTAAGACCCACACCAAGGAAGGGTTTTTGTGGGTGCTTTGTGGTTCCCATAGCAAGTTACATATAAAGCCATTTTATCACATTTCCTCCACCGTCAAGAAAAAGAAAGCAAAAAAAACCACCTGAAGTACAAGACCATCTTCAGATGTTACCCAGATCTTCACACCTTTCTCACAGGCAGATGCTGTTTACCCGTGAAATGCCAATGTTTTGGAAACTGCTATCTGTAATTAGCTCATTAGCTCACCTGTGGAATAGCTTGGATTTTTTTAATGCCTTCTTTTCTTTTAAAATTTGAATTAGACCTTCTACTACAAGGACAATCATTTATCATAATTTGGGGGATTTTTGAACTCCTCACTTTTTGTAACATAGACACCAGGAGAGACCCAAAGCCAGAACACTTGACATTGTGAGAAAGCTCTTGGTTAAGTCCTCAAAAGGCATTGCCTCATCCTGGAAATTCACTTGGTTTCGGATAGCAACCTGCCACCCCAGGATTCTGGTTCCATGTCAGCCTCTCTGCCACGGGGTTTAAGATCTGTGTGCGTCTGAGAGGGGCTGCATACTGAATCGTTGGTGCTTGCCCTAATGCAAGACACACACTTTGTTTCTACTTTAAATATGAATATCCTTCGTCACTGTATCAGTCAAGTTCTCCATAGGAAACAGATGGCACACTCAAATTGGGATTACTTAAGGAGATTTAACTTGCAGAGGTACTATTTTCAAAGGTGTAGGCAGAGTGTAAGAAAAGCGAACAGGATGTGAAGGAACCCCAAATTAGAAGCAGGATGGCTGTCACCATCTCCAGGCAAGAGGGGGTGAGGGGAAGGAACAGTGTGGAACCCCAGGAGGAAAGGGGGCTGCTTAGTGCGGAGAGCAGAGACCTGTTTGGAGGGCCACTCAGGGAAGGCACCAGGACCTACATGCCTTGACCTCATCCAATGTCCTGCCTCCAACCTCCGGCCAAAACTCCCCATAAGCAGAACTCAAAGGAAGGCCCAGGGGCAGAGGAATCAGGACTGAAGTTCTCATTTACCAGCTTCCGGGGGAAAGAACAGGTGTATGAAAAAGACAGAATAATGCCTCCTCCAGAGATGTCCTGACCTCGGCAACCTGTGAATACCTGCGAGTGAGATTTGTGCGGTGAGTGAATGGAGTCTGCAGGTTGAATTCAGGTGGCTCATCAGCTGACCTGAAGATAGAGAGAATGTGCTGAGTCATCTGGGTGGGCCCAACAATCCTGCCAGTCCTCAGGGTGGAAGAGGGTCAGAGGCTATGTTGCTGGCTTTGAAGATGGAGGAAGGACCCCAGTCAAGGAGGATGGGTGGCCTCTGGCAGCTGGAAAAGGCCAGGGAAGGGATTTTCCCCTAGAACCTCCCAGAAGGCACATAGACCTGTTGACACTCTGTAGCCTAATCTGTTAGACCTCTGAACTACAGAACATTGAAATAATAAATCTGTGTTGTTTTAAGCTCCTATGTTTGTAGTTATTAGCTATAGTGGCAACAGGGTACTAACACAGTAAAGTAAAAGAAAAAGGAAGAGAAAAAGAAAAAGGAAAAGAATGCTTTTGCAGAGGCCCCTGGCATATGTCTGTCATCATCCCCCCTGGCATCTTCTAATATTTTTAGGGGTCATGCTTTGTCCCCTAAACCTAGATCTAGATTTCCCCCTAGACAAGGGGAAGCAGCATGATATAATTTTATAACACAGGCTTTTGTTTAGGTAGACCTGAATTTAAATCCTGGCTAGGGGGAAAAAAGTCCTGGTTTTGCCACTTACGAGATATGAGACCTGGGAGAGTCACAGTCTGTCACCTACAGCATGGAGATGACAAGCAGACGCGACCTCATGGCATTAGTGTAAGGGTTCACGGACAATGTGCATGGAACACTAAGACGGTGCCCAACACAACAGTGATGCTCAATAAATGGTGCCACCTCTATGCTCAACTGCTTAACTGTGGTAGCATAAATATGTCCACAAATTCTGTGGTACTCCCCACTCTAAGCAGTGAAGTTAGCTGCCCTTGCCTCAAGTGTGGGCTGGACTCACTTCTAACAAAAGAAGGAGGCAGAAAGAATGCTGTGTGCATCTGAGAGGGGCTGCATACTGTATGCCGCCAACTACAGAATGTCCTAGAAAAGGCAAACAATGAAAAGATCAATGGTTTACAGTGCTCTGTGGTTTGCTGGGGGTTGGGAAGATAAAGCTTGGGGGATTTTTAAGGCAGTAAAACTATTCTACGTGATACTGAACTGGGGTATTTCTCAAAATCAATGGAATTGTCACAAAAGTCAAAATGTGGAAGCAACTCAAGTGTCCATCAATAAGTGAATGGATTAGTGTGTTATATACATACAATGGAATATTAATCAGCCTTAAAAAAAAAACCCTGACAGATGCTACAGCATGGCTGAACCTTGAAGACAGTAAGTGAAATAAGCCAGCCACAGAAAGACAAATACTATATGATTCCACTTTTATGAGGTGATTAGAGTAGTAATTCATAGAGACAGACAGGGTCTGGGGGAAGGGGCCACAGAAAGTTACTGATTAATAGGTTCCAGTTTTGCAAGATGAAAGGCTCTGGAGACGGATGGTGGTGATGGCTGCACAAATAGGAATACACCTGATACCACCGAACTATGGAACCCAAAGTGGCTCACACAGTCAATTTTATGATATGTATACATACCTTCCCACAACTTAAAAATAAGAATAAACATTAACGTAATCTGTGGACTTTAGTTCATAAAAATGTGTCATCGGTTATAACAAATATACCACTCTGAGGCAAGATGCTAATAATAGCAGAAGCTGTATCAAAAAAACAACAACTCATTGGGGATTTCCTTCTCTCTCTCTTTCTTTCTTTCCTTCTCTCTCTCTTTCTCTCTGTCTCTCTCTGTCTCTCTCTCTCTCTCTCTCTCTCTCTCTCTCTGTCTCTCATCTCTTGCTCTAGGGGAGAAAAGGTGCCAGGCCATAAGCAACTCTATAGAGAGATACATGAGCCAAAAAATGGAAGCGTCTGGCCAACAGTCAGGGAGCTAAAGCCATTGAGCAAACACGTGCATGAGCTTGGAGCAGGCCCTTCAGCCCCAGTTGAGCCTTCAGATAATGGCAGACACTGCCACCATCTTGGCCAAAACCTCCTGAGAGGCCCTGATCAGAACCAGCCAGCTCAGTTGCTCCCAGATTTCTGACCTACACAAGATCTGACATGGTTGTTGTTTTAAGCTGCTAAATTTGGGGTTTATCTGTTAGGCAGTAATAGATAACTAATACATTAACAACAAAAGGAAGAGCCCTAAGAACACTCTGAAATATTTAGAGATGAGTGAATTTGAAAAGTGTGTCATTTTCCTCACAATAACTGGATATGCCCGTTGTGGAACCTGGGGTTAGAAACCATGGTTGCTGAAGGAAATGGCAGTCTAAGAAATACATAATTATTCAGTGGCCTGGAAAGGTTTCACTTTAAATGGGAAAATAATGCACGTTCCTTTGGGATCTAAATCACCCAAGTCGTGTGCCCTTATCACAGAACCTCGATCTCCAAGCTGTGCTAACGCAGGGCAATCTGGTTATTTCCTGTTCGTCAGCATTTTACCCTCCAACCTTCTGTCTCGTTGGCATGCTTTTTTTGTTGTTGTTTTTGGGTTGTTTTTTTTTAGCAAGCAGGAAAATAAGAGCTTATCCTCGGGTCTTTTGCCAGCTTCCAATCCAACTCCTATTTGTCCAAGGGTCCTGTGAGCCAGACAGAGGTCTTGACATTGGCACTCTTTGTCCTGCTCAGAGCTCCAGGCCCTGCCCTGACCAGGCTCCCGGGGAAGTGAAGGAGGAAATGCCCTCGCATGCATCCCAGCTGGCTCTCTGCTGATTCAACCCACCGACCATCTGGTCTCCTCTCCCTGCTATGCACACAGCTTGGTCTAGGAAGTGGAAACTTTCTGCAGAATTCAGCATTTCCCCCCCACTTTTTTGCAAACCAGGATGCATGGAGAGAGTAGAGACCACTGGTTGGTGTGTGATATTATGTTGCTGCCCATATATAGAAACCGGTACACAGAACATTAAAGATTCCACTTGGCAAGGGTCCAGTAGAGTCTGTGTGTGCATATTGAAAACCATGGCCATTCAAGCCTATGGGGATTGCTAGGTGTGACTTCAGATACAGGGGATAGCCAAACATCCGGCCAAAGTGGTAAATCATCCTGCCTAGTTTTTCTTCAGAATTTGTCCAAATCAAAAATCAAAGTGGTAAAGCAAATGAAATGGGTTTCATTTAAATGAATTTATTTTGCTTAATAGAATAGTGGCTCACAAAAGTTCCTCCTAAGAGCCTCATAAATATATATGCTTTGCCTAAAATGGGCCTCTCTCAAATCAGGTTGGCCAATGAAGAGGTTTTGTGTGGGAAACTGTTTATTGCCTTCACTATCTGATAAGGTAGACAGAGAACCCCCCCTCACCCCCCCACCCCCCCCACCCACCAAGGCTGGGTGCCTTTGAAGCCCTAGCAAAGGTCAGAGCTAGGAGCCACCTCTGTCCAGACAGTGGTAGCTGAAACTACTCCCCCATTTATTATTATGTAAATCCTTGCTGATGGGCTAGTCTGCCTGTTAATGGGAGGTCGCCTGCCTAAGGGCTATGCTATGGGTGCATCCCGGATCAATAAAAGCTTGGTGAGGCCTAAGCACAGGAGGAAGTCCTTCCCCTCGAGTTGGACTTACTCGCCTGGTCCCCCAATATTTCCAAATTATCTCTTGTCTTTTCATATTCATTTGTGTGCGGCTCTGCTTCCAGTTCCTGAACCCTCATCCACGAGGGACGTGGGAAGGAAACACTCAATAGTTTTGGAAGACCATTAAATTTCATTTAATACTGATATTTTAGAATTAGGACAGATAGAGATATTGACATACAAAATGACCATGTATATAAATACAGGTCCAACATACTCACAAGTAAATATATGTGTGCATATTGTGTATATATGTATGTGTATATGTGTGGCATGTTGATAATTTACACAATAAAAAAGTTTAGAAAATATGGATTTTAGAGTCACCCTGCCTGACAAAACTATGGGGATATCTGTAAAATGGGGACCCTCTGGGAGAGCCTCTGTGCCCATCTTCCCAAACCTCCCAGGACAATAGTTTATGATGTTTACGTACATAGGCCCAGACAGCCTTCAGGATGGGCAGTGACTGAAGCCCAATGCAAGTTTTCTCACTAGTATTGTGCATCCTTGAAAAGCAATCTACAAACTCACTTTTTATCTCATCCCCCATAAATAGCCAATGCTAGCATTCCACTCAGTAGTATTGAAAAATAAACATAGGCTATTATTACCAGAGTTTACGGGGGGCTATAATTCAACCTTGCAGAAAGAAGTCTAGCTATCAAGAACTTCACAGAAATGTTGCAAATCTTCTCCTGCAAACAGCCAAGCACGTGGCTGTAATTCCTGTAATTTCCAGAAAGGACTTTCTGATTTCAAGTTATCATCAAAGTTGTTGAGTTGAGTGGTATCAATTCAATGTTTTATGGCACTGTTATTGTGATTTGTATAGATGTTTTGGTTAACACCTCAGCATTAACCGTTTTTCTCTGATAATTTCCCAATAATTGGACTTGAATACATACAGGAATTGAGTGCGATTCAAATAAACAGTATATTCCTACTGCTAAATCAGAGGCATACATATACTTGTACCATGACCCTTCATCATTGCTACTACATTTTCTGCCCCTTCCCCATCTTCCCTCACCCCAACTCCACCACAAAGTTAAAATAAGTGGAGGAAATAATTATTTTCCCTGCCTGATCTGGTCATGGCAAAACAGTGTTTCCATTATTATTCTAAGGTGAGTTCCTAATTTTCTGTACGTCCCACAGCCCTTTGAGAATCTGATTTAAAGAATAAGAAGCTACAGACCTTCTGACTAGATTTTAAAAAATAAACATCAGTTCCTACAATTTTTAATGCGATTTCAGTAAGCCCCTGAGGGCCACAGGTGGCTCTCAAGTTAGGAATTCCTTTCATAGAAGAGGAAATAGGAGACAATTGTTCTTATTTGTCCCTGTCTCACAGAGATTAAACCATCTAAAAATGTAGACAGAAGAAGCACTGCCACCAGTCCCAACATGAAGACAGATGTCCTCGGACCAAGGGCACTGTCTTCCCAGGCTTGTTCTTACCTGTTTTCCTGGGATCAGAACTAGGAAACTAGTTAAACTGTTCCCATGGTGGGCAATTCGCCTGTAGGTTATTCAAGGCACTAAATCTATACAAACAATTCTGTGGGAATTCCCCACCTCTCCCCAAAAGCAAGGAAGATATAACACATTATGCTACAATGGACAGTGATAAGGCACCACCTGAAAGCACCTTCCATCTTCAGCAGGCTCTCCTTTGTCAGAGCCACCTGGCTCGCTGCCTTTGTGAATCAGATCTACCTTTGGAAGTGTGGGATGGTCCAGTTCCTTTTCTCTTTAAAGTCCCCTTCCACGCCCCATGCTGAGAAGTGACACAGTTCCAGGAATACCCACAGCTCCCGCATGTCCTCTGCGAGGGAATTGTCTCTGTTCCCATTGTATACAAAGCATTTCGTTTCACACTCGGTTGGCTGCCTCATGGAGCTTTACAGGGAGGGGGCCTTCTCTCCAGTGGGAGAGAGAAAGATGCTACAATGCAAGCAACAGCCTACAAGAAGGCACGTATGTAAAATGCCCGGGACAGAGATGCATTCCCAGGTGCCCAATTATTGTTATGAAATGGGATATTAATTCCAAATGCCTTAACAATAGACATGTCTCCATATCCATCAAGCACTTTTCTCTGAGTAACTGAAAAATAAGCTAATAGCTCATGAGAAGACTCCCTCTTTGGAGGCGTAATCCTTCTTCTTGGCCAAAAAGGCACCAGGTAATAGGGATGACAAATAAATTTCCTGTCACATAGTAATTCCAATCGACTGAGAGTATGAGCCTAAAGTGATGCGTTGAGGATTCTAAGGAGGTGCCTCTGATGGGGGTGTGAGGATTGATTACCGATATCCACCACACATACAGAAGCGGGGTGTCACGGGCCTCACACGCACCATGCTAATGTAGAGCATTACTGAACGCTCAATAAAAATGCATGAGTAGAAAGACTACATAATATATAAGCTGGCTGTACTGGAGGACATGATTTTTTGTAAGTCTATTTTACCAACCAATTTTCCCACGGACATTTCTAAACTGCATTTTAAAAGACAACACCGTGTTGGGAGCATGACTGTGATCTGCGTGGAGCATGACTGTGACCGTGGCTGATCGTGCCCTCCATTTCCTCCTGACTGGTGCTTGTGGTGAGGGGCAGGCCACCTGCTCCTCCCCTGGGTGGAGCTACATGAGTGTCCCTGAGCAGGGACAGCTGAATGAAGGGCGCCCTGACATCAGCCACCAGTCTTCTCAAATCCACGGCTCCAGTGTCACAAGACAGACCCCAGAGCACAACGCTCTTTGTCTGAGTCAGTGGTTTCCAACCAGGGGCAATACCCACCAGGGGACATTTGGCAATATCCGTAGACATCTCTGGTTGTCATAGCTACAGAAAGGGGTGTCACTGGCATGTAGTAAGTAGAGACCAAGGATGCTGCTCAATACTCTGTAATCACAAAAAAGCCCCCCCCTCCACACACACACACACACACACACACACACACACGACTAGAAAATTATCCGATCCCGTATGTCGAGAATGCACAAGTATCAGGCAAAATCCTGGTAATCAGTCAACAATATAGCCTCTGCTGTTGAAAACACGGTGCAGCATCACAGATGATGGCTAAGCCCGGGTCTCTGAGCTTGAATCTTCACCTGACCACCAGCCATGCTCTCCGCAAAGCCCTGACCTCTCTCAGCTCCCTTGGCCCCCTCACAGAGACAGGCTGACAGCAGGGTCTGCTCTATGGGACCAAAGGTGAAATGGAATTAAAGCTCTTAGCAAAGTATCTGGCAGACAGAAAGTGTTAGCCAAAAACAGGAATGGCCCAAGTGCAAACATTCCAACAGAGCAGCAGCATGTAACAGCCATGCACCTGGCACCACGGCCACCAGATCAGAACCAGAACCGTCATGTGTCTTCATCTCAACTGTTCACCCACCGAGACGTAAAGGCACATTTCAGCCAATGCATAGGGCTTGGAGTGTCTGTAAAAATGAAAGGCCCTCCACCCTGGCCAGTGTGTCTCAGCAGATAGAGCACCTGCTCATGGACCAAAAGGACTCAGGTTTCTGGTCAAGGGCATGTACCTGGGTTTTATGTTCAGGTTCAATCCCCAGCCCCAGTAGGAGTATGTGTGGGAGGCAACCAATTGAAGTTTCTCTCTCAGGTCGATGTTTCTCTCTCCCTCTATTCCTCCCTTCCAGGCTCTCTGAAAATCAATGGGAAAAAATATCTCAGATGAGGATTAACAACAACAACAAAAATGGAAGGCTCATCTCCTTCACCCCAGCAATTTCATCTCTAGGAATTCATCCTACAGACAGACCTACCTGTGCAGGAAATGATGGCGGTCACGGATATTCAAAGCAGCACCTTAATAACAAAATATTGGAAATAACATAAAAATCCCCCCCAAAGGAGACCAATTAAATAATGTAAGTAAATATGCACAATGGAATATGATATACCCATTAACGAAAATATGGGGGTCTGGAAAAATTCCTTAAAATATGCCCTTACATTAAAATTAATAAGGCAAAGAGAGGAACTACGAACGCCCTCTGCTCTCTGGTGTCGACGTAAGCGTGTATGTGCATAATTGAACTTTGGAAGAGAGCATGAGAAATCGCCACAGTAGTTGTCTCTGGGGAGGTGGGATCCAAGTGGGAGATATGGCTTTCTCAGCTTACTTTTCGCATTTTTTAATAGTATTCCATTTTCATCTATTCTAAACTATTAAATGAGTGAAGCCTCAAATATGCCCTGCCGAAACTAGCCTACTTCTCTTCCACTTGACTATATAAACATTGGCAAATCATCACTAACTTAAAATGAGTAATTTTTAAATACATTGGTCAGATCCTTTTCTGCGCCCATTTTTAATCCAAAAATATCTGCAGAGGAGCTATCAGCATGCAGTTAGTTGTACTCAGAACAAGGAAAGTGGCAAGAGGTTCTCATTGTAACACAGACTACACCCAGCCTACCCTCCCCCCACCCACCCCACCATCCTTTGCAAACTCCAGCTTCTCAGTGAAGGGCTGCACCAATGGTTCTCAGACGCTGAGCTGGATCCGGGGCTATTATTAGTTTCCGAACAATGGCTTGGAAAAAAGCGGGGTGGGGGGGAGAATAAATAAAACTTGCACTGGGCTTTGAATTTTGACACCACTGTTCTGGGAAAAGGCAAAATTATCTATATATTCCATTTTCTTCTTTGGGCTTTTTATACCACTTTCCAGTTTTTGACAATGAACATGTATTGCTTTTGTAGCAAGAAAAAAAGTATTATTTCAAAAATGGAACTGGAGGGTGTTGTGAAACATTTATCATTATATTGCTGCGGATGTGATTTTCGGTTTTGGTGCAGTTTTATTTTGCCAAAATAGTGGACGAACGCTTCTGAATTCCATGAAGCCTTTCTCTCCACGCTGCAGAGAGGGCTGGCAGGTTAACGTGCGGCTGGCACCCACCATGGCTTCCACAGCCTGTACCAGTCCACAAGCCCAGTGCAGCCCAGAACTCTCCTCACCAGAGGAAAGTTCCCTCCACCCTCAGCTTCTCTGCACAATGACAAGGTGCAAGCATACAGGTCCCGGGGCTTGGTAAGAGCAGGCTCCTGTCTGCAAAGAGAAAGCAGCCCAAAGGTGTCCCTGTGTTGTCAGGTGGGCACCCAGCCCCTTAGGACGCTTTCAAGATGACATTCTATTTCACAGTTAGATGATTGAGAGGATCCACCTTATGAAATGCATTCTGCTGCCCTCCCTCCCCAGATCTAAAAAAAAAACGTTACTTCATGGTCTCGTCATTTATACCTCTGTGTGTGTGTGTGTGTGTGTGTGTGTGTGTGTGTTTTACTACCAAATATAATTAATGTTGCTTCTAAAAAGTTAAAAGGGAAAAATAATAAAATGGCAAGGGCACACTGACATCTGCTGGCATTTCATAAACTGTTTTTAAGACAAGCATTCGTTCCACACACTGCTCTCCATTCATCCTCGTGCGCCCAGCCACACTCGTGGCCTCCAGAATTAATATCCCCAGAAAGCCCCCCACACGCTGGGAAGAGAAAATCAACAGGGACAAAAGTCCGAGGGCCTCTTCCCCAAAGTAGATTCCTCCCTCCTTTCCATACAGCAATCTGGAGCTCCAGGGAGGGAATAATTTTACTTTTTTCCCCTAATAAGTAGAAGAGTTAGGCTAGAGGCAAACGAAACCCTGCAAGCTGCTCCCCTGACCTTATTTCTGGCGTGGCTATGCCTCCGGTCCTCGTCTCCCGATGCGAACCAGGGAGGGGCGCAAGGACAGCTGTCTCCCTGTGTTGGAAGAGCAGGGAGAGGAATCTGAGCTCCCTGTTTCCAAGACTCAGAACCACAGAAGCAGCAGATGAAAACAGGAATAAAAAGGGAGGGCGCCTAAAATATGAACTTTAGAAAAGAGGCAGCGGCCTCGCTGTTGTGGTAATAAAACACTGGAAACCAGAGTCCGAAATGCTGAGGCCCGAAAGGCGTTTCTCTCTAGTGACAGAGCCCATGGTGGGAGATTAGGGTGGCCTGGGGTGAGGAAACAAACTCCACTTTCTCATTCAAATTTATGGACAGGATAGAGGTATGTTCATAAAGATGGGGTCTGGCCCCACCTCCTAAGAAGCTGTTGCTCCGTGAGTGAACCTATAGGTGCAAGGCTGACTTGAGTAGAAGGACAGACACTGCTCAGAGCTCCACTCTGCACATATGACAAGAGAAGGTCCAGCACCACTGCTTGTCCCCTTGCGGGTGCTGAGTTAAAGCAGAACATCACTCCACCATCATATTGCCCTCCGCTCCCGCTCCTCCTCCTCAACACACACACTCACACCCATGCACACGCACTCTCCTCATGCACACACAGCACACTTATGCACACTCACACCCAAGGACCCACAGCACACACACCCATTGACCCACAGCAAACACGTGCATTCACACCATGCACACACACAGCCCACATGTGCATTCACACCCATGCAACACTCACACCCATGCACGCACACACAGCCCACACATGTACACACTCACGTACACACTCACATCCATGCACACACATACACACACGCACTCACACACACACATACCTTTAATACATCTATGAGTATCATAATGGTACACACAAAGGTTTTATCCGTTTCAGAAAGAAAGAACATGGGTTCTCAGCAACAGGCTGCCTGTCTGGCCTGCACTTCTCCAGCTACATCAATGCACTTGATCACGGTGCTCCAGGCACGTAGGTCACCTTGACGTTTTCAGGGTGTGCAGAGCGCCGTCCTTGCTAGGGCTTCTGAATGCACTGGTGCCTCTGGCCACCGCCGTCTCCCCTCTTTGCAGAGCTTGATCCTCCCCATTCTCCAGGTCTCAGCCTAAATGTCCCCTAAATGTCTCTCCTTGGAGAGACCTGCCTGGCCCTTCTACCTAGTATGGCCATCAACCCTTTTATCACATCAGTGCCTGTTTGTTTTCATCTTAATACTAATTATAATGGGTAATTACATTGTCCCTTTATTTCTTTTCACGTCTTGTGTTGGTGTCTCTCACTACGGGCTAAGCTTCATGAGGCAGGGATCTTGTTGGCCTTGGTCCCTGCTCAATACATCATCCCACGTACCATGTCCCCAGTGCCCAGTACAGTGCCTGACCCAGAACCTGGGCCTGGAAATGTTTACTGGGTGCACGAGAAAAGCAGTAACTTCCCCCATACAATGGAACCTACAAGTCATAAGCAGTGCTCCAGGAAACAAATTACAGAAAACATGGGAGAAAAGAAGACAGACTGTCCCGTTGGGACTCAAAATACCAAGCACTGCACTCTCCTCTCCTGTTTTCCAGGGAATCTGTGTTTCCAAGGGCTGTAACTTATTTATGCGTGCCTTGCAACTTTCACCTATGTACATATATTTATTGTAGGTACCTTAGAAAGGCAATTTTTCTTTAAAAAATGAAATAAGCAATATAAATTACAAGAAGCCCTGGCCAGGTGTCTCAGTTGGTTGGAGGGTCATCCCCAGGCACAAAAAGTCATGGGTTTAATTCCCAGTCAGGGCACATATCCAGGTTGCGGGTTCAATCCCCAGTAGGGACACGTGCAGGAGGCAGCCCATCTATGTGTCTCTCTCACACCGATGTTTCTCTCTCTCTCCTCCTTCATCTCTCTCTAAAATCAATAAACATATCATTGGGTAAGGATAACAAAATAATAATAAATTACAATAAAAGGTGAAAATTAAAACAAAGGCAGAGAAGTCAAATAGATCAACCGTGAGGTTAATATGCAAAACCCTACAGTAACAAATCCTATACATTGTCGAGATTGGACTGTGATATCAGCTGCGAGCTTCCTGGCAGGCTTTGTGAAAAGGGCCTATGATCAGTTGTTCCACTTACACTGTCTGGTATATAAATACCAACCAATACATCAGGAAAGGAAGGACTTTTTCTGATCCCAGAAGCAGAGATAACACAGTGATAGCCAACAGAGCCCTCGGAACTATCATCACAGCCAGTACCAGCAGGAAGCGTGGATTCTTCACAGTTTGCTGTCTTTCTTGGTTCCCCTCATTTGCTTTCAACAACTTTATGGTTCCTTTTCACTTCAAGTGTTAGACTTCGCTGTAACCACCCAAACTTTAGTACAAACGGTTATTCTTTTCCTGTGTGTATATGTAATATCTAGTTTTTAAAATATGGGATCATATGGCTTTGTTAAAATACCTCTTGTTATAAGCTGACAAGAGCAAAGCATAATTCAGTAGAACTGAATTTATGGCGTGGGGGTGAATGATTACTTGACCTTATTATGAACTTTCAAAGGCTAGGGGAAATTCACACAGACTAAAGCTATGCAAGTCTCCTGCACACAACAAATAAAATTCACTAGAAAACAAAGTATCTTCCCAAGCACCACGGGTATGTTAATAACTAAGCTTGTTAACTAAAGAACAAAATGTTTCTATCAAAGAGGGTTGGAATGAGTGCCAGAAGGTAAATAAATGGACAAGCAGTGACCTCTCTGAGCAGCCCATGTGACATCTGCTTCCCTCACTCACTCTGTAGCATCAGTCCTTGGTCAGAGAGGCAGAATCCCTGCCTTTTAATAGATAGGGAAATGGAGGCTCAGAGAGGTACACCCACTTGCCCAAGGTCACACAGCTAGACAGTGACAGAATCTGGACTTCAAGGTTAGACAGGTCTGGCTCCAAAGCCTGTGTCCTCTCACGCCTCTGCTCTCAGGGAGTTTGAACTCAAAGTTCCCGTGACTCAAAAAAAACCCAAAACCCATTACCTTGGGTCAAGGTGCCATCATCTCCTTATTTAGCCAGCATCCCACCTGCTGTAATTCACACTGACCTAACTCCCCCAATCAAAAATGAGAAATTCACCCACAGAGAGCCTCATGTACCTAAAGAGAGAGATCAATTATCGTCTTCATTCACCCCAGGGGAAACTCCTGAAATTCCCCCACCTGTGCAAACAAGAACTATTGTCCTTCCCTTTGGGAGTGTCTCCATCATTTATCAGCCTTTGCCATTGGCGGCCGCCTGAGCTGGACTCACCTTTCTCAGGCTGCGGAAGGAAGAGACGTGTTCTCCACGGGCCGCCTCCCTTCAGAAAGACCCAGGAAGGTGCGCCTCACTCCCAGGGCATCCCTGAGGGACTCAATGGGGACACAAGCAGCAACGCCAGCACCAATTCCAAGGGCTGGTCCCAGGGGGAACAGACGCACTAGTCCCACTGGGATCCGGCCGGGGCTGCTGCTGCTGAATCAGCCTCTGGACTCCCTGCTCTGTCACTTTTCATAACGAGTCTAATAAATTAGTGTTTCTCTCTGCCAATCAATCAGAGCCGCGCATATGGCCACTGTCAGCAGTCCTCTGCAGGCAGAGCTCCATGGAGAGACTTGGGTCTGGCAACTCCCTCCACTCCACATTTGCAGCTATTATGGGTTCTTCCTCCTTCACTCTCAATTCATCATCTTGGTTACAGTCAAGAGGGAAACGTAGGAATCACAGTTTGGGGCCAATTTGCTAACTAGAGAAACTGAAATTCTAGGCAGCAATAATAATGTTATTATTATTGTTGTTATTAAATGATAACAGTGTCATTATTATCATAGCAAGCCCTACTACTGAAAAAACTATGTGCTAAAATAATTTACAAGGCTGATTAGTCGCCAAACTGACCCTGCAATGTAAGAATAATTATTTCCATTTATAGGGGAAGAATGGGGCTCAGAGAAGATAAGGCCAAAGGCCTGGGGCTAGAACAGCTGTGGGCAAACTACGGCCTGCGGATTAGACCGTACCCTTTTATGTAATGATGTTTACTTTGAATTTATATTAGTTCACACAAACACTCCATCCATGCTTTTGTTCCGGCCCTCCGGTCCAGTTTAAGAACCCATTGTGGCCATCAGTCAAAAAGTTTGCCCACCCCTGGGCTAGAATGTGATGAAGCTGGGATTTGAAGCCAGACAGTCTATCTCTGAAATCCTAACCACGGCCCTGCATTGCCTCCCACCACCTGAGAGTCTTTAACAGCTCCTCTGTGACTCCCCTCA
The DNA here is from genome assembly GCF_000147115.1 of Myotis lucifugus. NCBI lineage: Eukaryota > Metazoa > Chordata > Mammalia > Chiroptera > Vespertilionidae > Myotis > Myotis lucifugus. The sequence continues at coordinate 2,415,512 of NW_005871120.1, forward strand.
ACACTCAACATGCACCTTCAGTGCAGAGTAGATCTGAAAGCAACTGCTTCAATGTACAACTCAGTCTTTGGGTCTCAGTCCCCTTGCCTGTAAAATGGGGATAAAATAAAAGGCTCTGCAATAAAGTATTAATGAAGCAATGTGTGCAAGGTATTCTTCCCTGAGCCCAGCAAATAGGAGCTCTTAGGGAACTGATGATGATACAAAGACAATTTCAAAAACCTAAGTCCGTATCCTTGTCTCTGACTCTAATCAAAAATTCAAGGAAGAGACATCTTGAGAAAAGACAAGTCCTGGCAATGAACAGGTGATTGTACAAATTGATCTATTATGCTGCCAAAGCTCTAATTTTGTCCTCGAAAAAATGAGAAGGGAGCTGATTCAGACGACGATGCTTCGATGGAGAGGCAGTGGTTTGCCAACTGCACTCTGAGTGATCATCAGAGCAGCACAAACCCTGAGTATATGATGCCCAAGGATGCCCATAGCCCGACAGTGGCCGGTGCACTCAGAGCAGGAGCCTGCAGACTCGGGTCAAGGGCTCGGAAGAGAAAACGGCAAAACGAGAGTCAGATTGCACCACTGCAGTATAGGCCACTCTTATGCAATAAAGAAATGTGTGGCATTAGAAACAGGTGCCCTCTTTCTTTTCGTGCCTCTGATGGACTCACTGCACCATTGAGCAACTCAAGCTAAGCAGCAAGGCCCCCTAACCACTGCGCAGCACAGCCTCCTCCCTCCCGAGCACCACAAAGGCAGAAGAGGCAGTGTATGTAGTGATTCATATCACGGCTACCGCTACCGACTCAGACCGTCCAAGTCCTGGGCGTGCCACTCACCTGCTGTCCTGAGACAAATTGCCTAAGCCGCCTACACCTAGCTATCTGCCTGCACAGTGGGATATGAAACGAATCCACCTCTAAGTGTGCTAGAAGGATCAAATGGAATAATCCATTATTTCCACGTCAAGTGTTGACTCTGTGCCAACCACTGCGCTAGATGCCAGGGATACAGTGATTCAAAACCAGGTGTGTCCACGGTCCACTGAGTTTACCATCCAGGGAGCAGGGGAAACAATAAGACACAGGCCCTCATGTAAATACAAAGCTGCCCCGAGGGTGGCTGTAAGGAAGGAAAATCCACACAGGGAAAGAGGGAGGGTTTCTCCGAAAAAGGGCCAGTTGAGTTGTAACTTGAAGGATGAGTAGGAGGAGAAGGAAGTGAACTGTGGAGGGGAGGGTGATCGCTTGTCAAGAAAACATGGCTGCTACACAGGAATGATGCAGGTAGAGCGCTTAGCACAGCTTGCGTTGAGTAGGAAGTGTTCAAAACATACAAACTTATTATTGTTACCACAGCATATCTAACAGGCAACCACAGGATCCCTGGGTTGTGGATAAAGAGACAGGTGCAGGGGATCAAACCTGGGAAGAAAGTTGAACTCTCCACACATCCAAACCCTCCATGTTCCATGCACCAGGAGAGCCTCCCAAGACAGACGGTGGCAGGTGCACTCAGCGCACAAAACAACTCACCTCTTCCTGCCAATATCCACCATCACACCTACCAACAGGAGGAACATGTGGCCACACTCTGAAAGGGAACCTACTGGCCTGGCGGTGGCCAGAGTGGCTCAGTTGGTTGAGCATGATCCCAGGCACCAAAAGGTCACCTGTTGGATACCCGTTCAGGGCACATGCCCAGGTTGTGGGTGCAGTCCAGAGTTCGATGCCTGGTTTGGGAACATACGGGAGGCAACTGATCACTGTTTTCTCTTTCACATCGATGTTTCTCTCTTTCTCCCTCTCCCTTCCTCTCTCTCTAAAAAAATAAATGAAAACATATTTTAAAAAAATATGAAAGGGAACCTACTGGAATATGATCAATAAAGAGGATCTGTAGTAAGCAATGGTAAACCAATGGAGACATGTCAGTCAAGCCATAGGAAAGAGAGTGGGGGTGGGGGGGAGGGTGGGGGGGGATGCAGGAGTGTTGATTCTTTGAAGGGACCCTTAGGGAAAAGAACCACTAATAGGACATTGTATGCAGATGCATACTCAATGTCCCACCCACACACAGCAGAGTATTACTGAGAAACTTGAGGTTCTTCTTCCCTAGAAACTAATCTCTCTCCTTGAATGAAAGATTTTGTTTTAAGTCCCCAAAGGAGGTGAGGAAACAAGGTTTAATTTCTTAGGTGTTAGAGGGCTTACCCATTGAGAGGCCAGGAAGTCCGTGGACCAAATTTGGTTACAGAGATGAATCAGAACTTTAAGACAAAAGCTGGCTGGCCTGGAAGGCATGCTTGTTTATTGACTCTTCTCAAAAACATCAGTGTTTTCCACAATGTCTAAGCCGAAAATAGATCAAGGTAATTCTCTGCATTAATCCTTCCAATAGATTCCCACTGAAATAATATCCAGACTCCTTACCAGGCCTCAAAAGGCCAATGTGAGCCAACTTCCTCTACGAGTGTTATCATTATGACAGCCTTAGGGCCTTTGCACCTGCTGTTTCTTCCCTCTGAAACTCTCTTTAACCATCTCAGAATGGAAGCTACATTGGCTACAGGGTTGTTTGTTTGTAATATAACTCTGTATTTCAGGTGTTTGAACAGGATTTGACACATAATAGATGCTCAATAGATACAACAGGAATGTCTAGCTTGAAACATATCAGCTACTTCTTTTCACTCAGATCTCAGCTCAAATCTCTCCTCCTTGGAAAGCCCTGCCAAGTCACTATAAAATTGTCACCTAATTTTTGTAACCCTTGTCATTATCCTTATAAAAATATGTTTCTATCCCTTGCTTATTGTCTGGCTTCCCCCATGACAATAGAAGCTCCAAGATGGCAATGTTCTCTTTAGCCTTGTTCCCCGAGCAGAACTCTGACCTGTGGTAGGTTCTGGATAAACATTTATTGCATTAGCCACTCCTTCTCCCAAGACAAACACTCCCATCTGTAGTAGTCACCCATGTTTCTTGTGTAGTAAGCAATGACAAACCAATGGTGACCACAGTGCTCAGAGCAACTGCAGTGCAAAGCATGACGATGCTTGTCTCTCCTTATAAGAACCCCAGACCCTACAACCGAGTCCAACCATGTTCTCTGCTGAAGTCATCTGAAGGTGCTGGGTGTCCCTCATGCTGAAGTTCATTCACTGATTAATTCTTTAATCAAAGTTTTAATATTTACACTCATGCCTTGAGGTATATATGAAATAAGGGAGGGAGGCATTAAGGAGAGCCTCACAGCTTCTTTAAGAACATCGGAATGGCAAGAAATATTCAAAGTGATGAAAAGCAAGGACCTATAACCAAGATTACTCTATCCTGCAAAGCTATCATTTAGAATCGGTGAACATAAAAAGAGCTTCCCAGATAAGAAAAAGTTAAAGGAGTTCATCACCACCAAACCAATATTATATGAAATGTTAAAGGGTCTTCTTTAAGATAGAAAATATAAACAATAAAATGGCAATAAATACATATCTATCAACAATTGCATCTACAAACAAAATAAACAAGTAGAACAGAAACAGACTCATAGATACAGAAAACTTTTTCTTGGTTGCCAGATGGGAGGGGTGTTGAGAGGATGGGTGCAAAAGGTGAAGGGATTAAGAAGTACAAACTGGTTGTTACAGAATACTCATGGGGATGTAATGGACAGCCTAGGGCAGTGATCAAACTGTGGCTCGTGAGCCACATGTGGCTCTTTGGCCACTTGAGTGTGGCTCTTCCACAAAATACTGACTTCTGCACATGGGCCATGAAGTTTCCATCGCATTGTATGTGCGCGCCCGCACGTGGTATTTTGTGGAAGAGCCACACTCAAGGGCCAAAGAGCTGCATGTGGCCCACGAGCCGCAGTTTGCCGACCACGGGCCTAGGGAATACAGTCAATAATATTCTAATAACGAGGCGTGGTGCTGGATGGGTGCAAGATTTATTGGGGTGATCACTTATTAAGTTATGTGAAACGAATATAATGATGTATGTCAACTGTAATTGAAAATAAAAATGATTTTTAGAACACATGAAAAGATATTTTTTAAAATCATCTCCAAGTTTGAAGACTTAGGCACAACAAAATTTTGTTTCGGGCAATATGGGGGATGTGAATGGGATAAATTACCAGATGGGTTTTGAAACGTCAACCGGTATGAAATTGTGGAGCAGGCTTACTGCCTAGCTCCAGCCTGGGAGGCCAAGGTGGGACTAGCTGGGCTGTGTCCTTCAGAGTAAGTGCACTTTAGGTTCCAATAAGTCTCCATTCACGATGCTGGGAATCCCCGAGTCCCCAAGGTCTTTTCCATGTCAGATCCGATTTCCCTGTTAGAATGTGTTCATGACTCCGCACATCAGCTTAAAGCATGCAGATAAAATGGTCTAATTTTTGGAAAGGTGAAATATCAGACATATTTATGCAGGGCAGACTCAGTTTTCTAGATTAAAAAGAAAGGTATCTAAAAGAAATTCTACAAAATTTAATGATTTGGTATGGTTTGAACTGAAAAGGCTAAACTTGTTTTAAAAAAAACAAGTCATCAGAGACGTGAGGATGTCTAAAAGGCCTGTGCTCAGACCTGAGAGGAGCAGGTAAAAAAATAGCATCAATTATCATGAAGAGAAAATAGGGCAGAGCGGGTCAATTCCAGGAGGAGAGATCATCTCAGACCCGCGCGTTGGCTGGTTTCTGAGTGGAAGACTCTGGGGCCACGGGGTGACGGTAAAGACAGTGTGTTCTGAGGAAAGTAACATTTACTAAGATGATACTTTCATCCCAGGAGGCCGAGGAGAAGCCGGCCTTCCCAGTGGTTAGGAGAAACGCACACTTGTATAAACTCAATATCAGTGTATTCCTGCTTGTTGAGATGGTGTCAAATGCCACCAATCTACATCCCAACCAGGGGGCGGCATGTTGCTGATCCCTCTTAGAACTTGTGGAGAGTGGAGGAGGAGAGGTCAGACCAGCTTTCTCTCTGAGACTGGGGGTTCTCTGAGCATTCTCCCTTTGAGGATTAGCCTCCCTTTTTTGTTTCCATTTCATCCTTGTTAAAAAGCAAGTGTGTGTGTGTGTGTGTGTGTGTGTGTGTGAGTGAAACTGCTTGCTTTTTCTATCCCACCAGGTGTCATAAGACACAAAAATATAATCGATTTGATTTTTTTTAAATAAAGAGAACTAACATTATGCAGGCACTTACCATGTGCCAGACCCTTTTCTAAATGTTTCCTAATTTATTTCATTCTCCCCCAAACCCTTTAGGCTCAATACTATCACTAAAACTCTCATTTGACAGGTGAACAAACGGGCACAGAGGTGTTAAGTAACTTGCCCAAGATCACACAGCTAGCAGGTGGCAGAGTGAGAAACCCTGTGCTCTTTGCCATAAAACTACTCTCTGAACCCTTAAGGGGTCCTCAGAAATAAAAATTGTACCAGATGATGCCCATTTCTTCATGCCCCAATTCAACCATGAGCTACTTTATGGGAAACCCAGTGGATTCCTCTGGGCCCAGTGCTTCCCAGATGAGCCCCAAAAGCAGGAAGGTTTGGAGTCAGCCCCTGCCAGGGCCACCTTTACCCTTCACAGGCCCCAGGTCCTCTGCCACTGAAGAAAAAAAGACCTTGGCCAAAAATAAATCTGCCAATGGCTCCAGCCAGGCCCTCTGTGGTCACTTAAAAATTGAAAGGATCCAGGCTCTCTCATCTTTTTTTTTTTCTTTTATAACAAAAATAAATGGGAAATGGAAGGTGAATGAACTAGGACAGGGGCAGGGCGGGATTACTAGCTGGGGTGAGTCCTAAACTTGGGCCAACAAGGCCAGGCCTCTTGGTGCATTGGACTTTTAAAAAATATAAAATAAATAATCATTATTATTGTAAAAGGAAACTCAAAGTATGGCACATCCTATTTCAGCTCAGACAAGGCTATTTCCAGACACCTCCCCCAATTTTTTCTAAGTTCAACTGAGAAGAGCCGCTGTTGGGTGCCAATTCCCTGAACCACCCTGCAATTTCCAAGCACGTGAACAGCTCCACCCCAAAGGCTCCTTGCAGGCAAGCAGGTGCACCCCAGGCTTTGCCTGAGCAGGAGCAAGGAAACCCCCATGCCCAGGCCACAGGGACTGGAGTTGGCGACTACTGGTCCCCACCAGTCTGGGTCTTGCCCTCTGCTTCTGCAGGCAGCTTCTGATCCCTGGAGTTGGTGTCTCAGAAGCATCAAGCCAGGTGCCTGCCCCCCACCCCCCACCCGCCCCCCCCCCCCAGGCGGCGGGGATGTGGGAGCAGCGCGCGCTAACCCTGTCCTTGCCTCCATTCCTGGATAGGGGGAAATTGGAGCGGACAAGGGTTGACTCCTGGCCTTCTCCCAGGACTCCTCTCCTCCCTGCATGGAGGTCTGCTGTCTCGGGGTCCCCTCCCCCTGGACCTGTTCTAAAGCGCGGAAGGAACCCAGGGCTCAAGCTGGAGTTTCCAGGTCCTGAGTTCCCAATCTGGCTCCCTCTCCTGGGGTCTAAAGTGACGTCTCGGGGCACCGGTGCCAATAAACACGGACGCTCTCCCTCCAGCTCAGCGACCCTCCTCTCCCTTTCCCCGCCTCCTACCAGGGGTTCCCCATGCCCAGCCACCCAAGTGCCCCCTCCCTCCGACCTCGCAAAGGGCTGTTGAGAAGGCAGGGACTAGGGCGGCGCGAGGAGTGCCCGCTTCCAACAGGCCAGGGAGAGGAACCAAAGTGCGCAGGCAGCTTCCAACCGCTCCGGGCACCTGGGACTCGCTCCCTGGGGGGCGGACGAGGCAGCCTGCGTGTTCCTGGGGTGCTCTGAGGCTCCGGAGGAAGGGCGTGCTTCTGGGAGCGACGCGGGGTGGGGGACACAGGGGGCTCAGGATCTCAGGACCCCCGGAGTACATGCAGGGAGACCGCTCCACCACGCTGAAAAAGTTCCCAGTCCAGCGCGCCCACCTCCGCTCTGGGGGGAAGCCATCTCTCCAGCAAGCACCCAGCCCTGCCCTTTGTGGGGACCCTCTGGTTAAGGTCAGGGGGACGTAGGGAGATAACTCCGCTTGGACTTACCTAGAACTCCAGGCCCGCCGAGCTCAGGTCTTCTTCCACTGGACCCCAGCCCCGCGAATTCCCGGCGCTTTCTGCACCCCCAGCCACTCTCACCACGAGCTGGAGGCAGCGAAAGGGGGGTGCTGGCTTCTCCCACGCTGTCCGCAACTTCGCTGGCAGGTCAGCCCCGCCCTGGCGCCCCTGCCTGGGCGGCAGACTGGGCGCAGCTGGGCGCGGCGCGGAGCCGGACAGCCCGGGCCCTGGCGGCCGCGGCCACGGGTCAGGAGCGCCGGGGGTCGCAGCCCTGGGCGCGCCGTCCGCCTTCCGCCGCTCCGCGCTCTGCCTGGGTTGGAGGCTCGCGGTCCTCCCGCTCGGGATGCAGAGGCGGGGCGCACGGCTTTCCCCTCCAGATGCCGGTGTCCTCTTCACACTTTCCTCCCCCTGCCCTGAGGCGGAGGCACTCGCGTGGGTCCGCTACTGCTGCCTCTGCCGTTCCGGGGCTGGCAGGGAGCCCCCGCCTCACCGAGGGTGCCGCGGGCGAAGCAGGAGGGATTCCCTTCTTGAGTTGGGGTTCCCCACCCTTCGCGGCCCCTGGGCTGGGTCCGCTGCCGCTGCCGCTGTGAGAACCACTTCAGGGCAGCGCAGCCTGTGCCACGGGCTCCAGCGGAGGAGGCGGCGGTGGCGCGGCTCGCACGGGGACAGGAAAGGAGGTGACCTTCAAACCCCGAGCTCGGGGAGACCGGGAGGAGGGCTGGGGTGATGGAGGGGAGCGGTGTGCGCCCGGCAGGCCCAGGAGAGCACTGGCGGGCGGGCGGGAAAGAGTGAGGAGAAGATCTTCAAACAAAAATATAGATTAGAAAATAAACAAAGGAGAGCGCAAGAGAGCGAGCGCAAAAATGTGTGCATGCGAGTGCGCGTGTGCGCGCGCGAGTGAGTGTGTGCGTGTGTGTGTGAATGTGTGTGCGTGAATGTGTGTGCGCGCACGACAGGCGGCGAGCAGCCCAGGCTGCGGAGCCAAAAATAATCCGGTTCGCGAGGGACACCCCCTCCCCCTTCGCGTCGCTGGCGCTGCCTCCGCCACCATCACGCGTGCAGTCCCGCTTCCAGCGGGCGGCAGCTGGTGCGACTCAGAGCTCCTGCTTCTGGCCTAACGGGTGAAGGGGGAAAAGTTGGCAGTGGGGTCAGTGAGCCCAGGCCCTTCCCCTCCTGAAGACCTTTTCTCCCAAAGTGGGCGGGCCATTGAGCATGAGTGCCCCACTCTATTCCCACCCTTCACCAGGCCACCACCCCCAGAGCAGACAAATACCCGGGAGAGATGGTGAGTTAGTAAGCAGAGGCAGTTTTTGGCCCATACTACTCTTGGTCTAAGGAAGTTTTCTGGTGAATCTGTAAATCTGGAGCAATATCCAAGATGCAAAAAGTTATCCAGACCCAATGCAATGCAGGGAAAGAATGCCTACAGGCCTGGGCCTCCCTGCCCTGGCCTCTTACTGGCCACCAAATCTGCACACATGGTGCAGGCTCTAGAAGGTTCTAGAACAGTGGTTCCCAACATGGGGCACATGCCCCATGGGGGTTGGGGGGCAATTTGATTTTAAGGGGGGCAATTCCAGATGAGTTATAAACAGTGAATTTTTTAGTATTTCTTATTGTTCTAGGGGCCTCATATATAGTATATAAAATATATTGTGACATATTTATGCATTTCAGTTCTCTATTATATGTTTTGAAACTTTATTTGCTATTTTTATATCACTTCATAGTATTATTATTATTTTAACAATTTCTTAGAGATTTCTTCCTCAGTACTTCAACTGTCCTTTTGTTCTTTCATTTTTCTCTTTCATGGATGCCATGTTCTTTGGAAGCTTGTTTAAACCAAGTTAATGGCCTTTTAGGCTTCCTCCACGTGAATAGGAGTGTGGGGCACGGCTACAGTGTTTGGACAGGTTCAAGCCTTGGACTAATGAGAGGGCACAATCCTCTCATGACCACGTGCAAGTCCCAGCTTGGAGGGCAGAGCCCTCCCAGCACAATTATAGCCAACAGCTGTAGTTGTAAGCTTGAACCTGTGGTCTGAACACGTGGCCCCACGTGCCTGAGTGATGTAGTTCAGGTGCATGTAGTTGAGTAGGATTGAAACCCACAAGAATGTTGTAAACATCTTGATTACACCCTTACTTCGCCTCGTGGCATCTGCTATAAAATAAAGACATGGCTTGTGGGCGCTGGCTCTAGGTCTCCATCAGAGAGGATCAGCGTCCCACCGAGACCCAGCTTTCATTCTCTTGTCTGTCTTTTCTAAGCCTTTCACCACCCCCACTCAGGGTCACTGAACCAGGCTGAGCTGGCATGGCACATAAGGCGCCCTGGGGCTAAGTATGCCATGGCCATGCCAGCTCGCCACATAGGAGTTCACTTTTTAAATAATAAGAATTATATGTCACAGGGGGGCATCAGGATTTTAGAGAAGCTTAGGTGGGGCATGGCCAAGAAATGGTTGGGAACCACTGGTCCAGAGGTTGACCTCTTAGCAGTTGCCGTAGAGCCTGAAGGCCCGTGACTCCTTAACAAGTACTGACCACTTGGTAAGCATTTACTTTTCACCAGATGCTATTTTAAGCATTTACATTAAACTTTCCCAACAACTAGTTGAAGTAGGTACTGTGGGTGTATTCATTTCACAAGTCACAAAATGAATGCTTAGAGAGGTTCAAGGGATGTTTCTTCTTCCCTGAGCTCCGCCCTGGACTCACTTGCCTGGGCCAGAAACTCTGTGTTTTTTTAAAAAAAGAAGTGAACATTCTAGGTGATTTTGTTGCACAGGAAAGTTTAAGGTCGTGGGAGTTAAAGTTTGCTCAAGGGCACACAACTGCAAGGAACCAGGATTCCTGGGCAGGTCTTCCAAATTTGGTGTGATATCCTAATACCCATGCTGCCTTCTGTGTGCCATTGGACAAGGCCAGATCAGACTGAGCATTGGGTCTGAGGCTGATGTTCATTTTCCTATTCTTTCCTTTTTTGTGTATTTTTGTTTGTTTGTTTGTTTGTTTCCAGCATGGCCCCTCTTCCAAGTAGGACTGCAGATTTCCAAAAGTAGAGGACATGTTACATGTATTGCTTTGTATCATATGTATTGCCTTGTGCCTAACAAATAATAGTATCAGAGGAGTTCCTCTACAATCCTGTCAGGCTACATATCTTCCAACATTAGAGTAAAACAGAGAAAGGGAACTTCTATCAACAACTGGAAATTAAAATATATGTATGATTTTTTATTGATTTCACAGAAGAAAGGAGAGGGAAAGGGAGAGATAGAAATATCAATGATGAGAGAGAATCACTGATCAACTGCCTCCTGCATGCCCCACATTGGGAATCAAGCCCGAAACCTGGGCATGTGCCCTGACCCGGAATTGAACCGTGACCTCCTGGTTCATAGGTCCATGCTCAACACTACTGAGCTACGCCGGCTGGGCTGGAATTTTTTTTAATGTGCCATTTTATCATCATTTGAGAAAATAAATTTGAAAAACCCAGAAAGACATCTTTTATCATTTGGCCCCAGTAGGTAATTTTGCAATTAGGGTTGGTTTTACCATATGCTTTCTTAGGACTCTCTTTGGTAATAATATATTTGTATGTAAACAACTTTTTTCCCTTTCTACTGGTCTCTTATCCTTCAGTGATAGCACAATGAAGCCATAAATCTGGGTTACTAACATCATAATCATTTCCCCTAGAAATTGTTCACAATGGGAAAAACCACGGAATTTAAATGTAATTGTCTAGCCGCGCAGGGAGATGAGATGGGTTGTAAAAGAGGTATTCTCAATTTAAAAGCAAATTATCAATAATGAGAGAAGAAATAAATGGCAGTTAATGGGAAGTTCTGTTGAAATATAATGTTTTGTGCAAATTCACCAACAGGAATTGTTTCTCTCTGCTCCTTCTTTTTTATTCCTGAAGGGGAAAAATGCAATCATTCAAGGCAGAAACACTGGCTGTTGTTTCATTAAAATGGGTAATCTCTGGGTGCTTTTATTATTTTTTAATATATATTTTCCATTGGAAATGCAATAAAACATATTCAACTATCTCGAAATCAAGTAGACTCTGACTTATTTATTTTGGAGTAGAAATAAGCTTAGTTATATTAGCAATGAGTGTCAGGCATGACTCACTAATACCTATGTTGCTACGTGGCTTAAGAACACTTACCATGAGTAAGGGAGACATCCATTACAATTTAAAACAGAATTAGAGTAAAGATCAATATAGCATGCTATCATGCTATTCATTTGGAAAGTATTAGTTTCTTTTTCACAAGAACCTTTCCCATTCTAGGCAGTTTTTCTCTTTCCTCTATGTTGAGCCACTGGTAGGTAAGGAGAGGTGCTGACATAAATAACTAGGACAACCTAGGGCCCAGAAGCGCCCAGCTCTAACTGTGAAGAACATGGAGACTTTGGCTCCTCCTACTGGACATGAAAAATACTTGACAATTTGAGACAAGCAGATGTCAAAATGGTGTCTTCCATAAAACCGTTAGGAAAGAATGACTTTGTTGTCTCATGGATGGCTGAGGGTGCACGAACCCTGCTCAAAGCGCTCAAGATCTATAGCGAGTGTAAATTGCATCATCTCACTTTCAAACTTAGGGTCATTCTATGGCTCCTCATTGCCCCCCAAGGTGAAGTCTAAAGTCTTCCATGTGGGTTAAAACCTCCTGGGTTAACTGGTTCTCATTTTGCACTGACCCTATGCTCCAGCGGTAATCAGCTCTTGCTTGTCTCCAACCCTTTGCACATGTTGTCCCTCCAATCTAGAATTATTCTACAGACCCTCTTTGCCTGGATAGCTCCTGTTTATATTTTCGATCTCCATGTGGATCTCACTTTCTCCCTGACAACCCCACCCCCACACAGAGATAAGGCCAGTGTCCCTGTTTTGAACTCCCTGAGCACCTCAACTTAACTTTATCGTATCATTTGTCTCCGCCTATAGTAAACGCTGTTCTCCATTAGACTGAAATGTCCTCGATGCCAAGGACTTTTCATTAGTGCACGGTGCCTAGCACATCATAAGCTTAATAACTGTTTGGTGAACCACCCTTCTTCCCTGCGGTGATTGCTATCTCAGTGGGCTGGCCTCTTTGAGATGGACTGAGTGATCAACCTGCTCACCTGTATTCATTTACTCTAATTTTTTCAGCCATCAAACATGTATCTTACAGGAGGCTAGTCTCTCATGGAAACCATTTATTATATAAACTAGACACAGTCTCTGCACTCAAGAAGCATATAGTCTAATATGATAGGTAGGCACATAAATAAACATTCCAATAGTTTTGAAAGAATGAAACATGTAGACAAACAAGGGGCAAAGAAAGGAAGTCAGGCAAAGCTTTCTAGAGGAGATCACCTTTAAGCAGAGAAGTAGGAATTACCCAAAGAGTTGGGTGAAGGACATTCCTGAAAAAGAACACAGCTTATGAGACTGAAGCAAAACAGAGTATAGGGAACAGCAAATCTGTTCAGCAGAGTTCTGCTGAATTCAAAGGGCTGAAAGGTGGTGGGGGAGGCAAGACAATGAACACCTAAGCTGTAGGCTGGGGAAAGGGCCCTGAATTGAAATGAAAGGCATGTTTGCCTCACCAGGCAGTTTTTGGTAGAAAACTCAATCCTGCCAAGACCCACCATCCATAACTCCAGTGCCCATGGCCTGGCCATGGCTCTGTCTTTACTGATGTTTCAATGATCATTTTACTAATTACTATTTTATATTTTTAAAGAACTTTTCAGTGTAAATGTCTAGTGAATTCTAGGGCTTATTCGGTTACTCCACAGTATTCCAAGAGTTTTAGGGATGACGGGTGGTATATTAGACAGACTAGGACAGTGGTCGGCAAACTGCGGCTCGCGAGCCACATGCGGCTCTTTGGCCCCTTGAGTGTGGCCACGAAGTTTCAATCGCACTGTATGTGCACGCCCGCACGTGGTATTTTGTGGAAGAGCCACACTCAAGGGGCCGCAGTTTGCCGACCACTGGACTAGGAGAAGGAAGGAAAAAGCAAATTAAAAGAACTTGAAGTAGTCAAGCATCCTGTTTCTCTTCCCAGAGGATACTTTTCAATAGCAGTCACTGAAGAGAGGATGCAGTTCTCATATTTATTTATAAATGACTCTGATTTAATAAGATTCTTCCCACAATCCCAGTATTATGGAAGACCTGCCTTGTCCTCAAGTTCTCAGGCTTCAGGCTTACCTCAAAGCTTTATCACACTCCGGGTCAACTAATACCTAATTAAAACAGTGTGAGGACCACATGGGAATGGATTACACCCTACATTCTCCATCCCCCCCTCTTAGTCATTGGGTATGTGGCAGATGCTCGATATGTAATTATTGATTGGTTCCGATAACTCACCAACTATCATGTACTGCAGTGTTTTTATATTAACCAAGGCACTTAATACTAAGAATAAGCCATCCAGTGTCCAGGAATGAGCTCCGTTTTTCTGAAAAGATTAATTTTCTTTTTAAAAAATGTCTTTGAAATACTCAACATGATGGTTTCTCCACTTCGCCTTGGGCTCATCCCTTTTCCTCTCCTGCCTTTAATCTTCCAAATACCGATGAAGATAGCAATAACATTAGCAAAAATAACATTTTGTACAATCATGATGATAAGAATAGCAGTAGTGATAACAAGCATGTGACATTTACTATATAAACGTTTCAGATGTATTATTTAATCTTCACTGCATAACTTTAAGTACTATTTTATTTCCGTTTTTAAAATGAGGGAAGCAAAGCTTAAAAGAAAGAGGAGATTCAGTGAGTTGGTCACACACACAGAGCTGGTGAAAGTTTAGGCCAGGACCCCAAACTGGTCTATTTTGTGTCAGAGCTGGGCTCATGAAGCATAAATCATGATGCATCTTGTCCTTCTGTTTACCAGGACTCACTCCATGTAAGTAGGCTTAAGTCATGTTAGTGACGTATGATCATGGGTGTAGAAATTCCTCGACTATTGGTCTTGGAGTAAGAAAAACAAAGATGGAAGTTCAGTGATCTGCAGTACCAAAGGGAGCCTATTTATATAAAAAGCATTTTGGAAACAAATATTTTGAGTATGATCAGAATTAAGTGAACAATGATTCCCTACTGCTTGGCCAATGCTGAGTAGAGACTAAACTATGTCTTTGGTTTAAGGATGACCTAGTTTATATGCCATTTAGTAGTATATCTTTAAGAAATAAACCAGTCAGAGAAAGATAAATATCACATGATCTCACTCATATGATGAACAAGAATAGATCCAGAGACAAATGGCAGCGGGGGTGGGGGGGGTGCGTGCGTTAGCAACCAAAGGACTTGTATGCATGCATATTAGCATAACCAATGGACACAGACACCGGGGCCGTGGGGGCTTGCCCAGAGTGGGAACGGCTGGGGGGAGGGGTCAAGCAGGGAAAAAGGAGACATATGTAAAACTTTAGACAATTAATTAATTAATTAACTAATTAATTAATTTTAAAAAAGAGAAATGTACTATCGCCCTAGCCCTGTGGTCGGCAAACTGTGGCTCGCGAGCCACATGCGGCTCTTTGGCCCCTTGAGTGTGGCTCTTCCACAAAATATCACAAAATACCACATGCGGGCACGCACGTACAGTGTGATTGAGACTTCTTAGCCCATGCGCAGAAGTCAGTATTTTGTGGAAGAGCCACACTCAAGAGGCCAAAGAGCCACATGTGGCTCGAGAGCTGCAGTTTGTCAAGCCACAGTTTGCTGACCACTGCGGCGGTTTGGCTCAGTGGATAGAGCATCAGCCTACAGACTGAAGAGTCCCAGGTTCGATTCCAGTCAAGGGCACATGCCCAGGTTGTGGGCTCAATCCCCATTAGGGGGTGTGCAGGAGGCAGCCAATCAATGATTCTCTCTCATCATTGATGTTTCATTCTCTCCCCTCTTCCTTCCTCTCTGAAATCAATAAAAATATGTTTTTAAAAAAGTGTACTATCATACATCTTTTTAAAAAATCTTTAAAAAATTAATAGATAATGCACTGGAGTAGCACAGTCTGTTTTCATATCATGAATCTTGTGCTGCGCCGGCATGGCCAAGAGTGAACCTGAGTGGGGGTGGCTGAAAGGCTTAGAAAAGACAGACAAGAGAATGAAAGCTGGGTCTCGGTGGGACACTGCTTCTCTGAGAGACAGCGCCAACACCCACAATCTGTGTCTTTATTTTATAGCGGGATTCCACAAGGCAAAGTGAGGGCATGGTCAAGATGTTTACAGCATTCTTGTGAGTTTCGATCTTACTCAATTACATGCACCTGAACTCTATCAAGCCCACATCACTCAGACACGTGGGGCCAAGTGTTTGGACCATAGGTTCAAGCTTACAACTACAGCTGTTGGTTATAATTGTTCTGGGAGGGTCCTGCCCTCCTAGCTGGGACTTGCACGTGGCAATGTAAGGACGGTGCCCTCTCATCAGTCCGAGGCTTGAACCTGTCCAAAACACTGTAGCTGCTCCCCACAGAATCTACCATTTAGTAGCAATGTGAGCTATGCAACATTTTTTAAACATCACTACTCCTCCACTTGTCTGTATGTAAAATGGGGATGATGATGACATAATTAAAGTAATAATACTATTTCTACAGAGGACATTACAGTTGACACCTATTCTGAGCCTGATAATTGTAGGTTCCTTGTAAGTGATCAGCTCAGGAATGGTCACCGGGGCTATGCCATTGAATCTAGGAAAAGGTGGGTGATTTGCTTAAGTGAAAGCCATAGGAAAAGATCTTATTTTTGTATCCTTCCAGATATTTCCTGGTGTGGCTCTGACCTCTGGACCCGCCACCGATACCTATGAGTAGCCTGAGGCTGACAGGACAGGCAAGAATAAAGAACCAGTAACATCTATGAAGTACTGGAGCTGCTCTATCAACCAGCATTGGAAACTACCATAGTACTGCCTTCCCTGTTCCCTGGGTTCATCCCTATCGCATAAGCTTGTTTAAGATTATAGATGGCCTAAAGCAGGGCTTCTCAGACTTGGCACTACTGATATTTTGAGCTGGGTGATCCTTTGTTGGGGGGCAGAGGGGAATACTTATGCCACGTACGTGACAGCAACCTTGGCCTTTACCACACTTAATGCTAGCAGCACTCCCTGACTGCCCCCCCGCCCCGCCCCGTGGTGAGAACCAAAAATTTCTCCAGACATTTCCATATGCTCCCTGGGAGGCAGTGACTCCAGGTGAGAGCCACTGATCTAAAGCATCCTCATCAATATGGTGCCAGTAGCAGTAGAACTAGTACTACTACTAGTAGCAATGCAGTGATAACAATTAGCATTTCTCCAGGCTTTCCGTGCACCAAGTATCATGCTCTACACCTCCATTCATATTCTCATTAGTTCTTCATCACAACCACCCAAAACCAGGATTTTTTGTTGTTGTTTGTTTGCTTTCTAACATACATTTTGTATTGATTTCAGAGAGGAAGGGGGAGGGAGAGAGATATAGAAATATCAATGATGAGAGAGAATCTCTCCACACCCCCTACTGGGGCCTCCTGACACGCCCCTACTGGTGATCCAGTCTGCAACTCAGGCATGTGCCCTGACTAGGAATCAAAGTGTGACCTCCTGGCTCATAAGTCGATGCTCCATCACTGAGCCACACCAGCCAGGCAAACCAGGTTTTATTATCACCCTCATGTGACAGATGTAGAAACTGGGGTTTAGAGAAATGAAGAAATTCGCTCACAGTCACCAAGCGTCACCAAGGGAGGAAGTAGTTGGCTTGGGATTCAAACTCCACTCAGCAGACTCCTCTCACCCAAGGTCGTCATGAGAACTAAATGGTGTAATCCATGAGCAGGCCCTCAGCATTGTGTGTGGCACACCAACTGCCCCGACGGAGTGGAGTAAAGGGTGACTTCTACATAACGAATAGAGCAGGGTCATCTTTAAGAATCGCAAGGTGGCCTCAGCAATTCTCTGGATGGTTCCTGGAAGGCTCCCATCCAGGCCAAGACTGCCTTGAACAATAAGGAGGATGAAATCCCCTCGGTCCTGATGACCCCCGCAAGGCAACCTGTGCAAAGCTGACACTTGCTCCTTTTGCACAGCTTTTAAAGCAACAGTAAGTCCTGAGTCTTACTAGTCATTAGCAAGAGGCCTTTGCCTATTTCACTCACAGCTGAATGTTGACTTGGGAGTTAGAAGCCAGTTTTATTCTCCTGCTGGAGGAGGTCATGATTAGATGTCTGCTTAGGACTTGAGGAAAAATGAAAACAATGTTGAGGGCTTTCTCTGTGTCAAGCCTCAAGAGGACAGCTAACCTTAGAGAAGTCAGAAAGGCAGGTGGTATCATTATTCCCATCTCACAGATAAAGAAACCGCAGCTCAGAGGAAAAGGGCACATTTTCAAAGCTTACAACCTAACAAGCTCAAGATCTCATTTTAAAATTCTTGACAGTCTGACTCCAGGGTGTGGTGTGCTCTGTTGCACCTCCAAAACCTCTTTAGGTTTAGCGGGTCCAAAGGCCAATGAGACAAAGCATTATGTACGTATCCTAAAGTCCTGCTCAAAATATATTTTTTAAAAATTCATAAATGCTGCTTTCAATGTTTCACTAAAATCAGCTGTGAAGGTTGAAAGTGAGTCTTCTCAAAAAACACAACTTATAAGTCAATGAGGTGTAAATAGTTAATGAATTTATAAATATAAATAGTTTTGCCTTAATGTATTAACACCCCAGGGAGGAAAAAAATGTTTCATGTATCAGCAGCATAGGATATTGATAATCGATTTCTTTCAAATGCACTTACTTTATTTTAGGTCCTCATCATTTTATTACAAACGGATAAGTAAAGATATTTAAGCCATTTAGGATGAAATATGCAACCTTACAAAGAAGAATATCCATTTGCAGTGGTTACTGGTGGATTATGGATGCTCTGAGCAGTAAATTATCTGTAAATCATGGTCAAAGGCTGCATTATAATGCTATCCACATACTTTTATTATTTCATTTTTTCTATTTATTCCTTATATTTCTATTAAGAGGCATAAATACCTAAATTTTAAAAAATCACCAGGAATATCTTCAAGACTATGTAGTAGTTGATAGGAGGAAATATGGGTAAGTGGCTAAAATTTGGGAATATAAACGTCTAAAGGACACAGTTGGGGCACTTGGCCAAAAGTGAACTCTCTTCCATGAAGCATGTGTACAGGCCTTCTCTGCTTTTCCCTCCTCCACTGCCTGACGCGTGGCTCCAAATGCTCTGGGACATTTGTCTAGACATTCTCTTGGGTACCCCCAGCAGCAGAACCTGAGACAAGTATTTAAGAGCGAGTATGAACTTGGGAGGTGACCCTAGGAAACAATGGCCAGGGAGTGGGAAGTCAGCGAGGGGAGGGACAGGCGCTAACCAAAGTGTATTTCACACAAGTTAGCACGGTGGGTAACTGCGGAGTATGTCCACTAAAGAACTCCAGAAGCCAGGCTAGCACATGCCCCTAAAGCGATCCACTCAGGACAAGGAGGACTGATTCCCATCAGTCATTGGTTAAGAGTTAGTTGTTTATGGAGAAAGTATTACTCCAAAGCCACGTCCAGCCTTCCTTGGGCATGGCTAGCATGGAAGCTAGTGGTCAAAGAGGGTCCTTGGGCAATGGTGCTGACATTCAGAAGCCCAGGATGCATCAAGGGAAGGGTAAACACGTAGGGAGAGGGGTCTGGGGTGGGGGGCAGTGACAGTAGCTTTTGTTTTCTCAACGCCCCCATGAAAAAAGGAGGGGGAATGTTGGCTTTGCAGGAGCAGTCAGCGATGTGCCCTGTAGGAATGGAAAGTCCCTGTGTCTCTCATCACCTAGGAAGCTCCATAGACTTGTTCAAATGTCCTGTGGTTGTGAAACTGTTGTGCATGTAAAGATCGTCTCTAATGCTTCCCCAAATCCAGATCCAATCCGGGCACCACCCTAGAGATTCGGATTCAGGAAGTCTGAGATGAGACCTAGAAACCTGAATTTTCAAACCCCCCTCCCCCTCCCCCCAATACACAACATGCATTCCTATCACAGATGTTCCAAGTTCCTGGTGTGAAACAACTGTGTATTTAGTCCAACAGAAGAATGACTTGTGGGTTGAGGTGGGGAAAGGGTGGGGATTTAACAGTTTTTATGATCTGAGGGCTTTGTGCATGGTTATTTCTCTTCTCTTTGAAAACATGATTGCTTGCTGTGCTCTCAAACTCAGAGAAAGGAGATAATTGTTAGCAGAATTCTGAAGCACTGATTATGTACCAGGAATACATTATAACCTACAGGTATTTTGCAGGGGACCCATGGGACCACTCAGGAAGTGCTGTTTTGGAGTCTCTGGAGCCATAAGTAGGACTAAGGAACGGTGATGTAATGCATTACTGAGAATAAACAAATTTGGCTTCAGGAGGCTCAGTTCTTGCCCCAGGCAGGCAGCCTAGAGGCAGTCAAACCTCAAAGCTCTACCTGACTCACAGGTGTGAGGATATAGTGCAATCAGGTGAAAATGCATTGGCGGTTTTAAGTGGTAGACCAAAGAAAGTAGATCCTTATTCCTTTTATGATAGGTCATTTTAGAGAGTATGAAGTGGCAGTAATCCTCGAATTACTATTGAAGAATGTTCTGGAACCTGGCATTTGCACAATAAGTTCTTTTATTAATGGCAAAGGAGGGTGGAAGTAAAGGATAAACCATATATGCCTTATGATAGCAGGTAGAATTTTCTTGCCTCCCTCTCTATTTTTAGCTTAAAAAGGATTTCGCAGATGTCAGTAACCATTAACAGACCGACAAAAGAAGAGGTAACCCACGTGTGACTATCAATGAAAAGGCCATCGGTCTATTTGATTTCTCTACCTCTTCCAGCTTTGATTCGTCTCTGAGCTCAAAAGCTCCAAGATGCGCTTGCTTGCCATTATTCCGTAAGGCAATTAAGCAACTTGGCAATAAAAGCGACCACATTTTTCTGGAGTCGTTCACAGAGAATACAGAACAGAACAGCACAGGACAGATGTTGAACCAAAATGTAAGTACTTATCTGAACACACTTCTCGGTGCCAAGGCTAGATGCCCTGCCAGAGCGCTCTGCTCCCGCCTTCCCTCCCCTCCTCTGGGATCCTTCTCCACCAGTTAATCTCTCCCTCTGCTCTGTCTTCAAACTCCCCTGGCCATCAGGATAGAAACCTGCTGAGGCTCCCATACTAATCCTCCTCCTTCAGCTCCCCTTCAACATGGAGTGCACTACTCTGGGTCTCTCTCTACCACCAAGCTTTCTGAAAACAGCAATCCAACCCCTGTTTATCTCCTCCTTTCTCCACCATCCAATGACCTACTTACCGTATTCTGGTTTGTATCTTCATACTATTCCACTGAAGCTACCTTTTCAGTTGATGACCACCCTCCCCCGCCCCATGCAGCTATGGTCAGCCCTAGGTTTGGGTCGCTGTCAAGTATTTATTGAGTGTCTACTATGTATGTAAAATGGGAACAAAACTCACTGTAATAGTTATCTATTGCTGTGTAACTACTTATTCCAAAATTTAGCAGCTCTAACAGCAAACATGAACTCACAGCAGCCATGAGTCAGGATGAGGCACGAGGCAGTCAGTGGGGTGCCTGTGGCTCAACATCTGATGTGGCTGCAGTTTTATCTCCAGGCTCCACTCAGGAAGGATCCACTTCCACGCTCACTTGTGTGACTGCTGGGAGGATCCAATGCCTCCCAGATTCTTGGACTGAGTATCCCAGTTCCTCAATGACCGTTGGCTGGTGTCCACCCTCAGTTTATTGCCACATGGACCTCTGCACTGGGCAACTTACAACATGACAGCTGGCTCCCCTCAGAGCAAAAGAGAAGCACCCCAAAGGGAAGCCATTGTTTTATTATGACCTCATATTCGGAGTGATATTTCATTATTTCTGCATATTCCACTCATTTGAGGTGAGTCAATAAGTCCAGCCCACACTTCCAGGGAAAAGGAAAAGGTTACACAAGAATGTGGATGCCATGCCCTCTTAGAGGCTGCCTGCCATGGCCCCAATCCCAGGAGGCTGGGTTCATTGAGCTAGAATCCTAACTAGATGGCAGAGACATGAGAGGAAAGGGTGGGGAGAGAGAGGATGGATCGGGTTATGGAGGCAGATGGGTGTCCTGCATGCAACTCAAGATGTCT
The DNA here is from genome assembly GCF_000147115.1 of Myotis lucifugus. NCBI lineage: Eukaryota > Metazoa > Chordata > Mammalia > Chiroptera > Vespertilionidae > Myotis > Myotis lucifugus. The sequence continues at coordinate 2,436,819 of NW_005871120.1, forward strand.
AAAAGTAAACTCTTATTTCCTCCTTCACTCCCTTAGGTTCCCTTCATTTCTACTCGTTTCATCTTGTCACCTATTGTCCGAGTTGGTACCAGATCCTCAGAGCTGGTCTCCTTGTGGAAAACCTTCCCTGCCTCCTCCATTCTCTATATGTCCAAAAACAGTGTTTTAAATACTGTCCTTGTTCAGGCTTCTCTTTCCATTCTCAGTGATAGAAACTCAACTCAAACCAGTTTAAACTAGAAATGAGATTTATTGACATGGCGTGAAAATTCTACAGTGGCAGGACCGTTAGGCCTTGCTGGCGCCAAAGGCTCCCACAATGGAGATGGTTCTCTCTGGGGCTCCTGTCTCATGTTTCTGCTTTGCTCTGTCTTAGCGGCATCCTCAGCAGGCTCTTCAGTTGCTGTGTCAAGATGCCCTCCATTACGTCCAGACTTGAATATAATAATCTACCAAGCTAGTGGCCCCAGCAGAGAGAGCATCCTTTATACCCCCAGTAGTTCTAGAAAAATCCCTAGAGTATGCCCCCACTGATCCACATGGGGTCACATGCCCATCACTGAACCAATCGCATGTCCAGGTGGACACAGCGCCCTGGTCAGCCAGATCTATGAAACCAGAGCATTGTGTCCACCCCACCGAAATCACCCAGTCTAGAAATGATAGATGGGTAATTCTCTCGAAGGAAACTGGAGTGCTGTTACCAGGTTCTGAACAGTCAAATAATCAGATAGACAACACAATGCAAAAATTAACACACCACCTAACTAATGAATAAACTCATTGCCTCTCTATTACTGATGGAATAGCATCCAACCATCTTTGTGTGGCATACAAGACTCTCCCAAGAACTGACCCAAGCCTAACCTTATAGCCTTATTTGCCATACAGTCTAATTTCACCCACAAAGAACTACCCATTGTGCTTGAAACAGCCTAGATTCTGTCACACCCCTTCATTTCCTTTGCCTGGTGTGTTGAGCACCGCTTGTTGAGCCATAATTCTTATCTGAAGACCCAGCTCAACTGCCATTACCCTTCACCCCACTTCTCCTGGCTGAATCAGTTGCTCCTTGGAAATTGTGTAAATATCTCTATTAAACAGGGGGCAAATGTTGTTCCCCAGGGGATGTTTGGCAATGTCTAGTGATATTTCTGGCTGTCGTTACTAGAGGGGGATTCTTTTGGAATCTAATAGGTGGAGGCTGGGGATGTTGCTCAAACTTTCTACAATGCCCAGGCAGCCTCCCACCACAAAGAATGATCCAGCCCCGATGTCAACAGCACCAATGTTCAAAACCCCTGTTCTATTACAACATGTAATGCCTTGCATTATAGTGTGAATTGTGCTCTTCCCAAGTGGGTCATGAGCTTCTCAGGGACATGGTTGCATTTGTCAATGTACTCCCAGTACTAGCAGGTGCCTGGCCCGTAGCAGATGCTCAATAAACATTGGCAGAATGACCGAGGAAGGGAATGAGTGTCCAGATGGGCTTAGGAAACATTATCCAAGAAACTGAATTCCTGGAAGGCATGGTGTTCCTTAAATCGCTATTGTATTAGAAAATTTCAGCTGCAGGATGGATTTCCTCCACCTTTTCAAGAATAGATTTGAATTAAAAGTTTCTGGATTCACAGCCTCATGATTCTCTCTGCAAGACAATTTTGTCTATTACTATGTGTGCTTCTCATGCTACTGATTATTAACAAATGTCCTCTGCCTTTTAATAATTTCTCAAGACAGAGGAAATAGCTAGCTAACTCAGTCAAATAAATGTACACCCTTCCGATATTTTAGAAAAATTTTTATCAACAGAACAAAATGGGATGGCCTTTCCCCCCATTGAATTTTAGTTTCACATAAGGCTGTGTGTGTGGTAACTTCATCTGAGCCATTGCATTCTTGGCGAAGGGATGCACACACAGCGTCAGGAGCTCAGTACCACGTAAGGTCTAGCACGTTTCTCAGAAAGGACATTCAAATGTCAGATGGAATGATTTACACTGCATGTCAATATGAAGAACTCCAAGGTTCAGCAAGTCAATAAAGCTTATTAGAACAATCTTAGGGCTGAGTATCAATGTACCCCGATGAGGACCTCCACAGTCAGACACTATCTCCGGGCAAATGGGATTAAGTAGACCATTCTGGAGGGAGAAATAAAATTAAAAGCTTCCATTATTTTGAGAGTTCATGTTAACTTAATAATACACAAGAAGCTGAAGAAATTTATCTTGATAGTCCCAGAGTTAAAGCCTTCTGAAAATTCATTTGTTTAAGCTCCCAAATACTGAAAGTCTCCAATATGCTGAGCATTATATGAGGCATGTCACATTTATTCATTTTTATTTACATTATTTACATAGTGCTTCCTGTTTACCAGTCTTCTAAGTCTTTTGAACATTAATTCTTTTAATCCCCATTACAACCCTATGAAATAGGCATCATCCCTATTTTGCAGATAAAGAAACTAAGGCTCAGAAAGGCTAAGTGAAATGTCCAAGGTCACCCAGCTAGTATGCTGTGGAGCCTTTGTTCAAAGCCCAGCAGTCGGGCGGTAGAGTCAGTGCTCCTAACCACTGTGCAACACTGACTTTTATGTATTAGTGCCAGTCTGTTCAATAAATTTTTAACCTAAATTTCAGTCCACCAATATTCCAAAATTAACATTTTACTTAGATGCCAACATTTTGAAATTAAGAGACTTTCATAGAAGACCTGGATTTTTGGATTCTCTTGACAAGTCAAAATGCCTGGCCACCGAGGCGTGCTTCCCTGCATGGCCATGGTGGAACCCAGAAGAGCGCCAGGCCTGCCAGGCTGCACAGACCCACCTCGCTCATCAAAGACTCACCCGTCCGGTCCCTAATACTTCAGTTTGAGACCCTGGCTTAGCTGTTTTGCAGATGAAGATACTGAGCCCAAGAGAGGTTGAGGAATGTGGCTAAGGCCCCAGATCTAGTGGGTAACAGAGGTTAGATTTGAACTTGGCAGGATTCTGATGGAAAAGACATGGCACCATCAAATTGAGGCAATTCAGGGGTATGTCCCTTTATTTAAAAAGGGACTAGTACCAAAGGCATGGCAGGTGTGGAGCAATAACCGAAGACTAATATCAACAAAGCCATTATTATCTCCACATCTTACAAAACAAGGGAGGAAGTTGTAAGGACAGGAAAACAGAACTGTTCAGAGCAGGTACTGTGAAGGAAGAGTGGCCGTCAGGTGAGGTACAGAAACTCTCATAAAAATGGAGTCAGGGGAACAACACCCTGACCTCCTTCCCTCTATTGATTTTTTACAGAGAGGAAGGGAGAGAGATAGAGAGTTAGAAACATCGATGAGAGAGAAACAGGACCCAGAGCAGGATGGGAGACTGGGGAGTGCGTGCAGCAGGTAACACGTATGCCCAACTCACAACTCCCTTTGGATTTCAAAACCCACACTTTTCCCATCTCACTTGATCTAACCATTCAATCAATTTCCTATTCTAATAATCCTATATAATATATTTTATTGATTTTTTACAGAGAGGAAGGGAGAGAGATAGAGAGTTAGAAACATCGATGAGAGAGAAACATCGATCAATGCAGGAGCTGCCCACAGCCCACAGGCCCCAGGCCAGCCAAGGCGGTTGCCAGCAAGGGCCCCCCTATCACCCCACCAGTTGCCCCACAGATCAGCCCTGATCGCCGGCCAGGCCTAGGGACCCTACCCATGCATGAATTTCATGCACTGGGCCTCTAGTATTAAAGATAACAGCAAACACCAATATGGTGCTTGAGACATGCCAGCTACTCTTCTAAAAACCTTACATGGATGAGCTTGTTTTGCTAAATGCCTACCACATGCTAGGAATGGTGTCCTCTCTGAAATCACAAAAAGGTATGGGAACAAAAACATGACAGAGGTCTCAGCGACCTTCTTCTCTCGATTATGGGGGTGGGGGAATCACACCCTCACATCTTAGCCTACCTCAGCCTTTTGTTCGAATTCATGGGCAAGGAAGACTTCCTGTCTTAAAAGAAGGGAACCAAAATGAGTTGAAAATGCAAAGGTGCATCCCCTGCTGAATATGCGTCCTGTTAACTAGTACACCTAGCTGTAGTTACCTCCTCCTCTGAATCCCAGTTCAAAACTTATCTCTCCCATGTACCACTCCCTTAGTTCTTACTAGTTGGTTAGCCTGCCAACCTAGGATGAAAGAGAAATACATAAAGAACACAGCAGTTGACAACAGCTTAAAAGCTATGGATCCTTCATGCTTAAAGAGAAAATGTCTAACCCTACAGCAATTATTGGGGCAAAGGATTGAGGGGAGGGGTTGAGGAAAGATTCAGGGGTTCTAAGCCCTTTTGGATTTTCATTTGACATACTGTAATATTTCCCAAACTTCAGTCATCCATGTACCACTGTCATGGTTTTGCCATGTAGACACCAGCTACACTATTATATATTTAATATTTTTCTAGACATTAGAAATTAAAAAGAGGGGGACAGAGGCTAGATTTCAATTAACATTGACACATTTATTCATCCATCCACCCATTATCCATCCATCCATCATTTACCCATCCATCTACCCATCCACCCATCCACCAATCCATTCATTCAACAAATATTTTTATAATTTAATTTCCAGGCACTGTGCTCAAGGGTGAATGTACACTATTGAACAGAGTAAGACAAATGTAGTTCTTACCCTCGGGATAGTGGAAGACACAGTCAGGCAAGCATGGGATTCCATTCATATACTCCCCAGGTTTTTTCAGCCCCACCTACCCCTTGGGACTTGGCCCTTTCCTCAAAGGGAAGTCCTGCCTTCACTATTGTGCAGGAATAACAATCTCTTTACAATCCTTGGCTACTACAGCCACCCCCAGCTGAGGGTTGGACTTTGGCATGACCTTCATCATGCCTGCAGCAGTTTCACGTCCCATGTCCAACCCAGCCAGATTCATGGATGTTACAGTTCCTCCCACTTTCAGGTTCAGAAGAAGTATCACACCAATGAAGCATGGGATCTGGCTTCCTCAGGGGCTGCCCGAAGGGGCCAGGTAATACATCGAGTGAATGCATGTGAGTTCATCCTCCCATGGAGTGCATTTGACCAACTGAAGGAGACTGGAAGACGAACGCAGACATATTATCTTCTCCCAACAAACTGTTCCAAGCTCCATTGGTCCCGCACGGTCTGCCTGGAAGATGCTCATGCAGTGGAACAGCTCACCATCCTTTCTTATAAAGCTGTGGTCGGCTCCATAACATACCGTTCTGTGTGATTTTTGCTTGTCTTCTTTTTCTGGCTCGCTTTCCTTGCTCCTCCATTCTAACTGCTCTGCTATTGTACCTCTCTATAAAGCTTTAGCATGTAAGTGTGCCAGGCCAGTCTGGCTCAGTGGTTGAGCATCGACCTATGAATCAGGAGGTCATGGTTCGATTCCTGGTTGGAGCACATGCCTGGGTTGCAGGCTTGAACCCCAGTAAGGGGACATGCAAGAGGCAGCCAATGAATGATTCTCCCTCATCATTGATGTTTCTGTCTCTCTTTCCCTTATCCCTTCCTCTCTGAAATCAATAAAAATATATATATTTTTTTATTTTTATTTTTTTTAAATATATTTTATTGATTGTTTACAGAGAGGAAGGGAGAGAGATAGAGATTTAGAAACATCTATGAGAGAGAAACATCGATCAGCTGCCTCCTGCACATCTCCCACTGGGGATGTGCCTGCAACCCAGGTACATGCCCTTGACCGGAATCGAACCTGGGACCCTTCAGTCCGCAGGCCGATGCTCTATCCACTGAGCCAAACCGGTTTCGGCAAAAATATATATATATTTTTTAAAAAGCTTTAGCATGTGTTATCTCAGGCTCTACTGTCAAGGAAACTTGAACTTTAGAAAATAAATCAAATAGCCATACAAATAAGTAAATTTTCACAAACTGCCATGAGAACTTTCAATGGGGAAACATTTGACCTGGTCTAAGAGTTAGGGGAAGCTTCATTTGCCAAAGAACTAGGATAGAGAAAAAATTAAAATTGATTAGTTTGGGGAAGAGGCATGAAAGAGCATTCTAGGCTGTCAGAAAAGCATATTCAAAGGTACTGTGGTAGAGACCAAAGAGAAGGGAGTGGAGTAAATAATGGAAGGGCAGTGCTGGCAGGAGGCTGGACAACTCTAAGGAGTGAAGACAAAGAGGACCAATCAGAATGATGCAGCTAATGAATCACTAGTGATTCCCGAGCCTCTTTCCTCACTCAAGAACTCTGCCATGATCCTTGAGAGAGGGCAGAGACGGCCTGTGATTAATGGAAAGTGCAGATGAATCAGAGTCAATGTTTTAGGTAAAATTTCTCTCACAGAGGTTTCTGGGAAATGCAGATGTACCAGGCGAAAGAGAGAGAGAGAGAGAGAGAGAGAGAGAGAGAGAGAGAAAGAGAGAGAGAGATTTCATAGATTATTAAATCAGAAAAGTCCTGATGAACTCAAGGGGATGTCAACTGGAGCTAGTCAAACTGACTGCAATATGACATGAAGTTTTATTATATACATAGCAACAGCCAGCATGGGTGCCAAGCTGACCCCGACAGACTAGAAGGAGTGTGTGAAAAATTCCATTAGCATGTTAACTATGGACAATCAGATGTTTGATGAAGCTCTCGTGTGCTGCAAATGCAAAAGTCATTGGGGTAAGGGGACATGTCTGCACATCAGGACACAGAGAGGTCCCATGGGACAGTCGGGGAGAAGAGTGAGAGGTGGCTCTGTACCCTGTCCTCAGCTCTGACCTGTTGTACATGTTCGGTGCCCACATACCTTATTTCACTCAGCAAAAGAGAATTCCATCGCCTTGTTGAAAGCATACCAGCCCTGGACAGGCCGAGGCCTCAACACTCCAGATTCAAGGTTGCCCACTCGGGCCCCTGGACAGCCTCTCCCCTGCCCGGTATCTGATTTACACTGTGGAGTATTTGCTTTGGACAATTCATCACTTTCCTCCCTTTTACTATTGACAATGCAAATGTAAATGTCAGTGAAGTCCACTTTGATTTCCCCCAAATTTAAAAAATCGAAATGAGGGCCAACTGTTGAGAATATTAGAGTTTCAAAGAGATCTAATCACTGCGGGCAGAGACGTCCCTATCTGGAGAACCTGGCACGTGTCCAGGAGTTCTCCTCCAGGCAGAGCAAAAGCAATGAGGCAGAGGCTGTGCCCTCTCTACAGGGACTTAGGAGTCAACAGAGTAGAAAACTTGAGCATCTGCCTGTGCAGGTTCATGAGTGATGAGCAGCGACCGCTGAGAAGGCACCAGCTACAAACCCCTTCCTAGCTCCAATGTTTGTGGAATATTGTCAAATCTTCACATTTTTCTGGAGAAGTCAGAATTCAGATCTCCTATTAAATAATCTAACATTTTAAAAAACAAGCAAATGATTCATAGCAAGTAAAAAAAAAAGGAAAACCAAACTAAGTTAACAGACAACAACACAAGAACCCAAACAAAGCAGGTTAACGCATTGAATCTGAGGATTTGGCAAACTGAGTTTGACTGAAGGGGAAACTACGGGGAGGAGGCTCATTTTGCTGTTGGGATGGCTTGCCTAGGCGTGACTGTGGAAACCATTTCTCTTCCATCTTTAAAAATGAGACCGATGTTTTGTTTTTCTGGGCAAAAATCATTTATCCTCTGGGACCCAGGAGACATGATTTGAATGTCCAGGTGAGAAATTTGGCAATTCTTCAAAGAGCTCTTGAAGCCACCTGCCTAGAAGGAATCTGCAGGTAAGTGCAGGTAGGTGCCCCTTCACCTGCCAGGTAGTCATGCAATTCCCAGGTGACTATCTCAGAACTGGCATTTGATTAGGCTCTGGGGTGGTTTTTGTCTGTTTGTTATGTGTGTTTAAAATATATATTTTTATTAATTTGAGAGAGGAAGGAAGAGGAAGAGAAAAATAGAAACATCAATGGTGAGAGAGAATCATGGATCGGCTGCCTCCTGCACGCCCCACACTAAGGATGGCGCCTACAACCTGGGCATGTGCCCTGACCAGGAATCGAACTGTGACCTCCTGGTTCATAGATCGATGCTCAACCACTGAGCCATGTTGGCCGGGCTGTTTGTTTTGGGGTTTTATTTTTTAACCATATTATGTGGCTACAAATTCATAATGTTTTCAGATTCAGGTCCACACCAAAGGGCATTGTCCTAGAAAAGAGAGTGAGATGGAATAGTCCAGGCAGTCACAGGACTCTGTAGCTTCTATTTACCCCTCAAGTTCCAAGCTCCATTCACCTCCATTCTGCTCTGTGCCCAGCAGCGGGCTGATCTGGGCAAAAAACTACACTAATGGGCTCCCATGCCTCTGACTTCCTGGTAGGAAGCAGTGGCAGAGACAGAGGGATGGAGGAGAGTGAGGTCAGGACATTTGCTCCACAGACTCTTTGAGCTGGCTGTGCTCCCCAAGTAAGTCCCACAGTTCTCTCTGTCTGAAGGTCCCAGTAACTGCTCCCTCTCTTGCCCCTTCAATCCTTGAGGTGGTAATGGCTCCCTACCACTGGCTTCAGGGTACAGAATTGTCCTTTGTGATTCTCCCATACCTTAGTCACACTTTTGTAATGTCCCTCACTTCAAGTTATACTATGACAGTGTGCCACCAGCTTCCTCCTGGGACCTCGATGATCACACCAAAATTCTCATTGCTCATTGAGAGGAGAAGAACTATACCAACCTCACACCTCCCTAAACTTCTCCAGTCTCACTGCAAAGGCAATTCTGAATATGACATTAAAGAAACTCACTCTTGTCCCCAATAATTGTCTGACCTTGGCTCTCATGACTTTCTACTCAGAAGCACAGCTTCTGCGGGTCTCTATTCTCTAGCGCAGTGGTTCTCAACCTTCTGGCCCTTTAAATACAGTTCCTCATGTTGTGACCCAACCATAAAATTATTTTCGTTGCTACTTCATAGCTGTATTGTTGCTACTGTTATGAATCATAATGTAAATATCTGATATCAGGATGGTCTTAGTCAACCCCGTGAAAGGGTCATTCGACCCCTGAAGGGGTGGCGAACCAAAGGTTGAGAACCGCTGCTCTAGCGCAATGGAGGCCATGATGAGGGTATGGAGAAGACCCCGCTGCCGAGCTCCCAGAGCCCCCACAGAAATGACCACTGTTTTGTTCAGTGTCTCTTTCCTTATAACAAAACTATAAGCACAATGCACAAAATTCGTGCATGGGTAGGGTTCCTAGACCTGGCCAGCGATCAGGGCTAAATCGTGGGGCAACCAGAGGGTGAAGGGGAAGGGGTGTGCCCTGCTGGCACCTACCTTGGCTGGCCTGGGGCCTTCCGGTTGGGGGCAGCTCCTATATTGAACATCTGCCTCCTGGTGGTCAGTGTGCATCATAGCGACTGGTTGTTCCACAGGTCATTCTGCTATTCAGTCGATTTGCATATTAGGCTTTTATTATATAAGACTAGAGGTCTGATGCACGAAATTTGTACAAGAGTAGGCCTTCCTTCCCCCAGCTGCTGGCACCAGCTTCCCTCCAGCATCTAGGCTTCCCTCGCAGCCCTGGATTCATGCGGAAGGTTGTCCGGAAGGATGTCTAGTCTAATTAATATATTACGCTTTTATTATTATAGATGGCGTGGCTGACCAAGCCCCACCTACTCCATTCCCATTATGATCCTGCACAGATCACTTTGATCTGCAAGTCCAAGGCCCTCTTGTCCAAGTAAAGACTGCCCATAAGGCTTGAACATGATTCTGTCCTCTCATTTTATTGTTTTTGTTAATTCTCACCTGAGGTTATTTTTCCATTTGTTTTTAGAGAGTGGAAGGGATGGGGAGAGACCGAGAGAGAAACATTGATGTGAGAGAGACACATCAATTGATTGCCTCCTGCTCCCACCACAACAGGGCCAGGGATCAAACCTGCAACCGAGGAACATGCTCTTGATCAGAATCAAACCCTTGGGAAAAGCAGATCCTTCAGTCCTCGAGCCAGTGCTCTATCCACTGAGCCAAGCAGGCTAAGGCTGTCCTCCCATTTTAGAGAACTCAAATCCAAAGTCAAGGCCCCTAGGCAACAGTTAGACAGACACACAAAGATTTCTCTGTCCCCGCCCCCAAAATTCCTGAATTCCATATCCCACATGGCATAATAATCATCCCTAGAGAGACTTTATCTTTTTTTTCCTCTCATAGTTTCTCCTCAAATTTTTTATAAAAGGAGGTACTATTATACACACTGGAAAGATTCTGAAATTCATGGAGGCCAGTTTGCTTCAGGGTATCAAAAACCTGGAAAATGGGTTTGCCTTTCCCCAGAGGAATTTCCTCTTCAGGTTTTTACTCTAAGACAATATGTGGATTCGGACTCTAAGTTCAACCACATTTAGCAGTTTGCCATTGGAATAAAGGAGACAACATAAAGGCCCTCCCATAGCAGATCGGTTAACTAAAGTATGAAATATTGTATAGTCAATAAAATAATGGCATAAAGAATATTTAATCGTGTGGAAAGATGTCTTTAGAACATTGTTCAAATTTTAAAGCAGGTCATCATGGGAAATGTGCATCCGTGATCCTGTTTCTATAAATATAATATATAGAAAGAGATGTCTATGTACATAAATATACTATGGGAAACTGGGGTATATTTGGAACTGACATAAGCTCAAGTGATGGCTGTGGACAAGGGCAAACCCTCTTCCTGTCTGGTCCTCGGCTCCCAGCCAGGGAGGGGGAGGGGGAGTCTGGGGCTCTTGGCATCAGTGGGTACAACTCATGCTGGCAGCTGGCTGATCTGTTCTTCCCTCCATTGAAGAAATATGGAAATGATCACCCAACTCTCAGATATTTTTGCATCCCCATCATCCACCTGGCACTTTGCTAGACACTAATACATAATAGAGAATAAAATACAGTCCTTCCCACACGGAACTCATGGTCCAGAGTAGGGCCAGCAGATTCCTGCCCAAGGGCCAGAGCCAGCCTGCCACCTGATGCTGTAAATAAGGTTTACAAGACACAGCCATGCCCATCCATCTACACACTGTGTATGGCTATTTTCTCACTTCAGGCAAGATTCAGTAGTTGTGACAGATACCACATGACTTGCGAAGACAAAAATATTTACTCTCTGAACCTTTCCAGAAAAGGGTGCCGCCCCTGGCCTAGAAATTGGTACTAAAATTTGGGGACCTGGACCAGCAGCATCAGCACCACCTGCAATCTCACTTTACCCAAGACCTTGTGAACTACAATCGGCATTTGAGCAATGCACCTACTACAATCAGAGCCATGCTCGTGGGAGGCTCAACAAGCCCCAGAGAGCTCTGTCCCACTTTGTATATTGAAATGCTGATGTAGACACCATCTCTGGGTTAG
>NW_005871120.1:2451207-2481493 GCF_000147115.1 Myotis lucifugus
ATTTTACTTTTATTTTTATTTATTTATTTATTTATTTTAATTTTTTAAAAAAATATATTTTATTGATTTTTTTACAGAGAGGAAGGGAGAGAGATAGAGAGTTAGAAACATCGATGAGAGAGAAACATCGACCAGCTGCCTCCTGCACATCTCCTACTGGGGGTGTGCCCGCAACCCAGGTACATGCCCCTGACCGGAATCGAACCCGGGACCTTTCAGTCCACAGGCCGACGCTCTATCCACTGAGCCAAACAGGTTTCGGCACTTTTAAAAATATATGTATATTTTAAATTGATTTCAGAAAGGAAGGGAGAGGGAAACATCATTGATGAGAGAGAATCATCGATTGGCTGTCTCCTGCACACCCCACACTGGGGACCAAGCCCACAACCCAGGCATGTGCCTGGACCAGGAATCAAACCATGACCTCCTGGTTCATAGTTGATGCTCAACCACTGAGCCACGCTGGTCAGGCCCATTTTACATTCTTACCAAAAATATATAAATGTTTCAATTTCTCCACAAGCTCATAATGCTTATTACTGTCTCTTTAATTATAGCGATTTTAGTGTGAAGCGGCATCTCCTTGTGGTTTTGATTTAAATTTCCCTGATGGCTAATGATGCTGAGCACCTTTTCATGTGCTTATTGGCTAATTACATATCTTTGGAGAAATGTCTATTCAGATTCTTCGCATTTTTTAAGTTGGATTTTTTATCTTTTTTATTATTGAGTTGAGAGAGTTATTTCTATACTAGAGGCCCGGTGCATGAAAATTCATGCACTACAGGTGGGGGTCCCTCAGCCCGGCCTGCCCCCTCTCACAGTCCAGAAGCCCTCAGGGGCAGGAGGCGACCCAGCGATCAGGGGAAGGCGACGCCCCCATCACACCTCTGCTGCTGCCACTGCCGGCAGCGCAAGCCTTGGTTGGCCCTGGTTACCTGAGCCTCGGGCGGCCCTGGGCGGCTGGGCAGCCGACATCCAAGGCTTGCCTGTGCCTTGAGCCAGCCCTGGGTGGCTGGGGAGCTGAGGGGACTGGGGGACTCTGGAGGCAGGCATGCGGCGGGGCTGAGGGGACGGGGCGCTGCCATCTTGTGGCTGTGGCGCCACCATCGTTGAGGGTGTGAAAGTCAATTAGCATATTCCCTCCTTATTGGCTGTGGACACCATCATCATTGAGGGTGTGACAGTCAATTAGCATATTCCCTCCTTATTGGCTGTGGATGCTGCCATCTTTGAGGGCAGGGCGGTCAATTAGCATATTCCCTCCTTATTGGCTGTAGGTGCCGCCATCTTTGAGAGCGGGGCATGAGGGTCAATTAGCATATTCCCTCTTTATTATATAGTAAGTGGGAAAAGGCAGAGCCAGCAAACCTCTCTCAATCACTCAGACTACAAACCCACAAGGATGACACCAGGACAGGACAGATCCAACCTGAGAGTCAGCCCTGGCCTTTGAGTCCCCAGCTTACTCACTATTGGACAGGCCTGAAGTGTGCTCATAGGAATATCAGGCTGTCATACATCACTGTGCTCTGTCAATCATCCCAGTGCAGGTTTATACTTGGGGTTGGGGTGGAGGGTGGGAGGGAGGTGGCAAAGGCATGTGGTTCTGGTCAAAATGGCATTGTCCTTCCTCCAAGGAGTATGGAGAGCCTGGGAAATAGACCCAGGATGGGGATCCATCCCAGTCAGAGAGCACCTGCCTCCCCAAAGTAAATAAAATTATATTAAAGACATAAATAATAGAGGCCCTGATAAAGTCATCATAAAGTAATCACTTTGAATTAGTATAATGGCTGTGTCCAACTCCTCTTTGCATTTATTTTGAATATCACATTCAACTCTCATTATTTTAATTATGTTCAATTACAGACATTTGCATATGCTTTATCATGGATATTAGTGAGAGGGGAAAGACTTCCCTGAGTTAAATGATGAACAGATATTCCATATTATATTACACGCACACCTCCTGAAAATTTGATTTAGCTACAGCCCAAAGAGAGGTCCCACAACAGGCATTGATTTGAAGTGAGTCTGGATTTTTTGTCTTGATGTTGGGAACACAAGTGACTGTCACTCAGAAACCAAACTAGAGGTGGTGAAGGGGTATGTGCTGGAGTGAAGCAGAGATCTAAGGCTTGGTTCTGGCTGTGTGGACTCAGGAAAATCAAACAATGTCTCTGCATTCATAAAACTTGAATACAATTCCCACTTTATAGGATTATTGAGAGGATTATATAAAATGATGCCTAAAAATGCTTAGCTCAGTGTCAAACACACAGTAAAGGTTCAAAAATTAGCTACACTTTGCAACAATTGAACATCCATATGCAAAAAAAAAATTAAAGAACTTCAACTTAAACATTATAGCTTATATAAAAAATTAACTTAAAATGGATCACAAACTTAAGTGTAAAAACTATGTTTTGAAAAACTATAGTTAAAAATCTTTGTGATGTAGGGCTAGGCCAGTGGTTGGCAAACTGCGGCTCGGCAAAATGCGGTTCGCAAGCCACATGCGGCTCTTTGGCCCCTTGAGTGTGGCTCTTCCACAAAATACCAGCTCTTCCACAAAATACTGACTTCTGCGCATGGGCCACGAAGTTTCAATCGCACTATGTGCGCGCCCGCATGTGGTATTTTGTGGAAGAGCCACACTGAAGGGGTCAAAGAGCCGCATGTGGCTCGTGAGCTGCGGTTTGCCGACCATGGGGCTAGGCAAAGAACTTTGTCCACATGAAAACAAAAGCATGACCCATAAAAGAAAAATGATGATATATTGGACCTCATCAAAATTAAAAGATCCTATAAAGAGGAGGGAAGACAAGTTATAGACTGGGAGGAAATATTTGCAAAGCACATATATAACAAGGGAGCGCCATCCAGGATATAAGAAGAACTCTCAAAAATCAACAGAAAAAAAAGCAGGACAACTAGAAAAATGGGCAGAAGACATGAACAGACATTTCACCAAAGAGGATATAAGAATGGCAAATAGTATGGCTGTTGTGGCTCAGTGGTTGAGCATCAACTCATGAACCAGGAAGTTACAGTTCAATTCCAGGTCAGGGCACATGCCCCAGTTGCGGATTGATCCCCAGTGGAGGACGTGCAGGAGGCAGCTGATAAATGTTTCTCTCTCATTGATATTTCTATCTCTCTATCCCTCTCCCTTCCTCTCTCTAAAATCAAAACATATTTATTTTTTTTAAAAAAAGGATGACAAATAAGAACACGAAAAGATGTTCAACATCATGAGCCATCGGGCAGTGCAAATTAAAACCATAATAAGATATAGCCAGAACCTGTAAAAATATCAAGAAAACGTAAAATAATATTAGTCATGACAATACCAAATGCTGGTGAGGATGTGAGGAAACTGGATTACTCATACATTGCCAGTGGGAATGTAAAATAGTACAAGCTCTCCAGAAAACAAATTGGTGGTGTCCTATAAACTAAATATGTAATTACCATCTGATCCGTAATTGCGCTCTCAGGCATTTATTCCAGGGAGATGAAGACTTTATGTTCACACAAAAACCTGTACATGAATGTTTATAACAGCTCTACTTATAAGACCCCCAAACAGTCCAGCTGTTCTTCAGCAGGTTACTGGTTAAACGCACTGTGCTATGCCTACACCATGGAACAAAAGGAGTGAACTACTCAGTAATGAAAGGAATGAGCACACACAACTTGGATAAATCTGCAGGGAATTATGCTAAGTGAAAAAAAAAGCCAGTCCTAAAAGCTGCACACTGTATAATTCCATTTACATGACAAATTTTTGAAATGACAAAATTTTAGGAATGGGGAACAGGTTAGCAGTCCCTGGGGTTTTAGGGATGGAGTGGGGGTGAGAGGGAGGTGAATGTGGTTATAAGATCCTTAAGGTGCTAGGACCGTTAGATATCATAAAATACACTATAGTTCTTCACAATGTTGATCATTGGAGGAAAGTGAGTAAAAGTACACACAGTACCTCTTCCTCCATATATATTTTTTAAAAGCTACATGTGAATCTACAACCATCCCAAAAAACTTCAATAAAAAAAATATAGAGGGTCTTCTGGTGGGGAAAAAAGCTATCATCATATAATAAAAGACAAAAAGGGTAATTGACCATACCTTCGCTATGCTTCCTATTGGCTAATCAGGGCGATATGCAAATTAACTGCCAAGAAAGATGGCGGTTAATTTGCATACGTAGGCGCCAAGCGATGGAGCGAAGCCGGCTGTCCCCGGGCAGGAGCAGCGAGCAAAGGCCGGCATGGCGAGCAAAGAGCAAAGAGGGAAGCCCGCCGTGCCGGCCTCCGCCACGCCCCTGGGGCCCGAGCACAGCGAGCGAGGAGCTAAGCCTCTCTCTCGCCACATGCCGGCCTCCGCAATGCCCCCGGGGCTCGGGCCCCTCCCCGCGAAGAGCGAAGGCCTGGGTTCCGGGTGCCAGAGGAAAACTGGTGCCAGCAGCCAGGGGAAGGGGCCCCCGAGGGGCCCCAGACTGCAAGAGGGCACAGGCCGGGATGAGGGACCCACCCGAGTGCACAAATTTTTGTGCACCGGGCCTCTAGTATATAATAAAAGGGTACTATGCAAATCGACCAAATGGCAGGACAACCGGTCGCTATGATGCACACTGATCACCAGGGGGCAGATGCTCAACACAGGAGCTGCCCCCAGCCCACAGGCCCTGCTGGCAAACCTCTCTGGCTCCAATCGTCAGATGGGGAACAGGGAACCGCCGGAGGTGGGTGGGGGCAGGCCAAGGCCCCCACCCCGCCGGTCACCCCACACACAGAGGGAGACTGGCAGGGGCAGGGCTGGTGAGCGGGCAGGAACAGCTAACCTCTCAGTCCTCCCCCCGGCCAGCAGGCTCCAATCACCCGATGGCAAATGGGGAACTGGGGGTGGGTGGCAGTGGGGGGACAGGGCCAGCTGCCAGCAGCTGGAGAAGATGGCCCTGATCACAGGCCAGGCCTAGGGACCATACCCCTGCACGAATTTGTGCACTGGGCCTCTAGTTATTTCTATAAGAAGGAATATCTCTTGGACTATATACTGGTGGACACTAATTTATTCTTACATCTGCATAAATAGCAGCACAGGCTGGCTTGACCTCGTTCTTCCCAGATATCAGTGCTATTGCTGAGCCATCCTGGTTGGAACTGTGGGGCATCTGGCCTGTGAGTATCCCCGGAGGCAGCCAGGTGTTTTTCTTCCCCGTGGAACCATTGCGGCGGCTGAATATATATTGGATTCTTGTCTTTGGGGCCAGTTTGTGCTCAGGTGCCAGGTGTGTGCAGCTGCCTACAAGTTACAAATATCTTCCCAACTGGGGAGACAGAGGGAGGGCACTACTGGGAAAGTCCCGGGCAAGGCAGCTAAGGCGACGTCACCAGGAGTATGTGGAGTCACCCTGTGCTCTGGTTCTGCAGCCAGGCCGTCTGGGTTTGAACTTCAGCTCTGTTACTTGCCAGCCTGTGTGGCCTTAGACCCATCACTTAACTCCCCAGTGTCACATGTCCTCATCAGCAAGATGGGAATAATCATAGCACCTGCCTTTTGGAATGCAGGGAAGTTTAACTGAATTAACATGGGCCAGGGGCTTACCCTGGGCTCATCCACAGTGAGATGATGCAAGAGGGTATTACATTATTTTCTCATAAAGTTGTCCCAAGGGTTAAGTAAGTGACTTGTGTGGATGAAGCCTTTAGCACAGCACCTGCCCTGAGGTGACTGCTCCCTACATGGTGGTTCACTATTATTAATGGCTGGATAATACCTTGAGAGATTAGTGGATGCTTTTCTCTTCCCCAACATTTTTCCTTTCTTCTTTCCCTCTACTCATTGCTTCAAGGGAGTCAGGATTACTACAAATACTTCCTTGTGTGTGTTTTGTCTTTAAAAGTATAGGCCTGATATGGGGGGAGACAAAGTATTGGGGGAGCAGGAAAGAAATGGGACTTCCATCTTCCTCTCCACAAGGCTGATGGCCCTGCCTAGCTGACTCTGCAAGAGGAGGAGGATGATGATGATGAGGGAGAGCAGGGGAGGGGGAGGGAGTGAGCCTGAGCAACCTAGAGCATCAAGACTCCCACCTCCCACCCCAAAGCCTCTCTCCCTCTTAGAAACCATTGTTCAGAACATCCACGACTTCAGGAGTAGAAGAAACAATCTGAACCTTCCGACCCCGGGGGTGGGGGAGCCCCAAGATAGGATGGAGGTTAAGGTTCCTCAGGGTCAGAGAGGAAATTGGTTATAGAGAACAAAGAAGAAGATGCTTTCTGGGCACTCGAGCTAGATCATAGCTGTGCCCACAATGCCGGTGATCACAACGCAGAGATCCTGCCCTGGGCTGAAGGCTCGCCTCCCTCCTCCCCGTCGCCCTCCTGTCTTTACTCAAAGGCCCAGGAGTCCATGGCAGCCCCAGCCCTTACCCCTTCCTGCATGCCCCCTGGGAGACTGACACAGCGCTGTCAGCGACAAAGCCAGACATGCCGCCCGAGGACAAGCCCACCTCTCAGTGGATGTGCATAGCTGTCAGGGAGCGGCTCTTCTTCCACCCACTCAGCTTTTAAAACGACTGAAGTGCCACCCTCCCTAATTACCCAATTCAGTGGTTCACACAAAGGATCTGCCACTTTCTGAGGATTTCTGACATCCCTAATTCCCCAGGCCTCTCCTCTCTGACAGAGGCATCTGGGGTAGGGGGCGGGGCGGCGGGGAGGGCGCAGGCAGTTAATTGGAGAGGCGGGGGCACGGTGAGAACTGAGGTTGCACTCGCTCTGGAGTCATGAACAGACACCACGGCTGGGATGAGTTCGGGGGTCATTTGTGCAACCCACTCACCTAACAGAGGGAGAAACTGAGGCAGAAAGGAAGGCAACTGGAATCGGCCTGTGTGGGACTGGAATCCGGGCATTCATTTATTCATCCACTCATCCAGTCACTCTTTGTTCAAAGCATCCATTTGCCAGACACTGTTCCAACTTGGAATACAGGCGTGAACACACATTCATGGTACTTACAGTCTCGCAGAGGGTTAGGAAGTAAGCAGATATTCTGATGGTAAGTTCTCTATGGAAAACCATGGGCGGGAAAGGAGGAGAGAGAGATGGAGAAGGCATTGCTTATTAGACCGTCAGAAAAGGCCTCAGTGCTGAGATGAGATTACAGCAAGAGTCCCATGTGAGGAAGTGGATAGAGCCATGTGGGTGGGAGTTCCGGGCACAAGTGGGATTTTTTTAAAAAATCATGTGCAAAGGCCCTGAGGTGGGAACATACTAGTGTACTTGGATTATTCCCAAGGCCACTTGGAAGGCAGTGTGGCTGGAGCCCGGTGTGTTGGGGTGAAGGGAGCAGAATAAGACCAGGTTAGAGAAGGCACTGAGGTTGGATGCTGGGGAAGCTTACAGGCCATGCAAGGGCCCCGGCTCTTACGAGATGAAAACCAAAGGGTTTAAAGCAGAGCTGTCCTGTACCTGGCATTTCATTGCTCTGCACTCAGAGCAATTATTATACCTTGGGTAATAAAAAATCCATTTAGATCAGTGTCTCATCCTTGGCCTTGCTGACATTTGGGGCTGGATAATTTTCTGGGGGGTCTTTTCTGTGCACTGCGGGATGTTCAGCAGCCCCCCTGGTCTCCACCCACTAGACCCCAGGAGCAGCTCTCCAACAGTAACAGCCAAAAATATCCTCACACTCTGTCCATTGTCCCTTGAGAACAAGGGACCTTTGGACAGTAGAGAACCACTATTTTAGAACAACATATGCCCCTCAGAGAGAAGAGGCAATCCTGTATTTTTACCCCTTGTTGCAATTTTGGGCAGGTTTTGGGTTTGGGGGGGTTGCTCCCCCAAACATAGAGCCAGATTGGCAGAACCGATCTCTCTAGGGCACAGTGCCCCGAATCTGCATAGATAGCAGCATCCGGGCGAGGCTTCTCCCAGCCCCATGGTCCCTGTGGCCCCTCTGTGGTTGCTGCACCTGTGCTATCATTAGTCCTGTGTTTCCTTAAATTGGCCCCTCCCTCTTCCTGAAATATTGATTCTAAATCAGGAACCTGTACCAGGAGTTCTCAAATTGGGGATCAAAGGGGCAGGAACCAGGGGGTATCCTGAGAACAGGTGTGCAGCCCGGGGTGGGGTCTGAGTCACATTCCGATGAGTTCCCAGAAAGCTGCCGGCTTGACTCCCGAAGCGCACATCACTTCCAGAAATGGAAACGCTCCTCTGAGCACAGAAAGTAGTTATAAAAAGCAAGGACAAAGCCATGCTAAATTGCAGGGAGCTGCTGTTGGCTGCCAGAGCTCGGGAGTCTGAGATGGGTCCCCTCGGGGGCTAAAAGGGGACATTAGCAAAGATTAAGAAGGCATCGAAGGCACACATGAGGATCCTACTGCTATTCCCTCCTTGAGGGCCACCAGAAGGACCCAAAGGGAATGGAACTTTCTCATTGTGTTATGTAATGGTACTTAATACCTGATCTGTGTCCCATCAAAAATCATCCCAAATACCTTCTTAAATACCTCGCAGACCCTCACACTCTGAGAAATGCTGCTCTTGTCCAATTCTTCCCATTGAAGAGCCAGGACTATAGAGGCATCACAGCTCATTGCTCCATGAGGGGCTGATGAAAACTGAGCAGCTCTAGGGTCTCCCGTCTGCCACTCCTTTGGGGTCCTAAGACTCCCTGAGGCTCCCTACCCCATCACTCCCCTCTGCATTCCCAGCCCACTACACTAGGCCCGGGTGGGTTCCTCAGGCTGGGAAGTCACCACCCTCCACACTGCCCTGCAGATTCCCACTCCTCTGCCAGCCCAGGGTGGGGTGGGTAGGGGGGGTGGGGTAGGGGAGGTGGGAGTAAGGGGGTGTGGCCTGGTCTCAGGTCCTGACACAGGGAAGAAGTCAATTTTGATGTTGAGATGACAATCACTTAGCCAGGGAGATGCAAACAGTGGTAGCAGGCATTAAAGCGTTTTAACACTTGACCTTTATGTGCCAAGCTAAATAAACAGAACTGTTTATGATGGCTCAGATGGTAACTTCTTGCCTTTCAGAGAGGAATGTCTGTTGGAAGAAAGAAGTCCCAGTTCCTAGAGAGAGGATGTGGGTGGGGCTAATTGGACACTTTTCAGGAGTTCCTTGGTCCAATGCCACATTACAGTCTGGGTTCAAGTCCCAGCTGCACTCCTGCCGCCTGTGTATGTGACCATGGGACATAACCTCCCTGCACCCCAATCTCTTCATCGTGAAACTTACCTGAAAGAATGTGAGGATTAAATGGGGTAATACATATAAAGCCCCGGCATATAGTAAATGCTCAGTTAACTAGCTTTTATGGTGTTAGCCTCTCCACAATCACTAGTCACACTGAATGAATGCCTCCTCTCTCAGAGGAAAAAGAAGGAAATGAGAAAATTGCAAGTGCTGGCTGTTGCTGTTGAGAGGGTTGCGTTGCAGTCCGATGGTGGCCCGTCCATACCCACCTCTCTTGGCTGAGGTCCTGGTAGACCTTCTGTGTCTTTGCTCCGGGCCCTTCTCTAACTTCCCTTGCAGTTCAGAATGCGCAGCTGAGCCTCTTTAGGAAACAGCAGCTGTTTTTCTCCTCTCCCTTGGTGTTCTCCTCTCTCATAATAAGCAGCGGCTTTGCAGTTGTTCCCAGAAGCTGGAGGCTGTTTCCAAGGCCAAAGGTGAGCGTACAGTCACCTGGTTGCCATGGAAACCGGAGCATTGTCATGCTCTCTCCAGAATGATGTGGCAGGGCCCTGAGTCTATGTCTCTCCATTTTAAACTAATCTCCCCCACAGTTCCCTGGAGGAACATTACCAGCCATCAGAGGGGACAGAGGAGCTGGGCTCTCACCCTGACCCCGAGGTCAGGAAGGGGTCTCTGTGGGAGCACCTTCCTCGCGGGCTGGCCTGTGAAAACCACAGATGCCTCCAGTGTTCTCCCGAGACTCCGACCTTCTCCAGAGCCATGGGCCTATGGATGGCCCAGCCTCCAGCTTACAAGAAAATTGCCTGAGATACTCGCTCCCTTTCAGATGCCTGTACCCTGGCACGAGACCGATTCATGGGTCTGAGGCAGCCAACAGAAGTCTGCGTTCCTGACCATCCCCTTCCCAGGTGATTGATTATAGGTGGCACGTTGAGAAGCACAGGTGTAGGAGGAAGGAGTGAAGAACCTGAGCTGCAGCAGTCCTGAGTTTTGGCCCCATTCTGCATTTAATTTGCTTTATTATCTTGACCAAGGCCTCACTGGCCTTAACAACAGAATTGAGTCACATTCCAACTTCCCAATGGTACTCAAGTGACATCAATCCTCCTACTCTTAAAAATGGGGGTTTTAAAGCCAAACAGTGTTGGAAGCAATGTTTACACAATCCCTTTCTAGGGCACACATAAATTGCTTTAGCATACTAAAGGCTCTGATAAGTCCTGTAGTGAAACAGTCTACATGATTTTTTTTTCAACCTACCCTCCTCCTAACTCTTGTGCCTGCAGAACCCTTTTTTACTCTTTTACATTACTTGTTAACAACTGTCTCCTATGATATCTAACTTGGTAAATGGCAGGCTAGAAAATATTAGCAAAAGTAATTAATTTTAACTGAGTCTTTACTATGTGTCAACTTCTTGACATACAACTCATTAAATCATATAACTCCTCTGCCCGAAGCAACACAACTAGGAAATTGAGGAACCTGGATGCCGACCTAAGCATTCTGATATTGACCTTAAGTTATGCTGGGAGCTGCTCTAACACTGGCAAGTGCAGAAACCATGACAGTGGGGCCTCTACTCCCGCACCGATCACAGATAAAGCAGCTTTCTGGACTCAGGAAACACGAGCAGACATTAGTTTGGAAGAACAAACTTAGCACAGTGTGTGAGAACAGACTGCACAGGGGGAAATCTGGACCCTGAAGTCGCAAGTGCCAAGCTCGTAACTACAAAGCAAAACCCCAACTTCGGTGCTGTCAGCACACTCGGTTTTTCCCTTCCCTATCACATTAGCTTTTGAGTAATGGAGTGGCCAGGCACCTAGCTCCGTGATGTATTACATTAATGCATTATCAGAACCAGCTGTTGCTCTAATGATAACGGAAGAAGGATGGAGGGCGTGGGTGATGTATTGCCCAACGCGCTGCGATGGAGGAACAAAGCTGATCCTGGGCAGGATAGCGATGCAGTGGGAAGTCGAGATGGATGTATCAGGGGCATCCTGAGCCGGCCTCAGGGAAGCGGAGTCGGCCCAGCTGTTGGAATTTATCAACATAATTATGTGCCATGATTTATTAAGTACTAAACAGCAGAGGCATCAAAGGCACATTGTTGTTGTTTGGGAAGGAAAGAGAACTTCGTTGTGGTTTTCACTTTTAAATGAACGATGGAGCCTTTATGTAAAGGTAAGATGTGAGCTGAGGCAAATCACCTTAAAACAGGTACGCCCCTCCCCATGAGCAGAAGTAAGCCCTTATCAAATTACTGGCGACACCTACCAACACTTGCCCCTCCTCTACTGTTGTCACTGCATCAGGGACCAGTAAGAGGCTGAGAGTTCATTGGGACTTAGCATATCAGAGGGAGATGCATAGTCCTAGGGCAGTGGTCTGCAAAACACGGCTCAGGAGCCACATGCGGCTCTTTGGCCCCTTGAGTGTGGCTCTTCCACAAAATACCACGTGCGGGCGCGCACATACAGTGCGAAGTTGACTTAAAACTTTAAGTAAAGTTTATTAAGTTAATTTTAGGGAACGTTGGGGAGTGAAAGACGATGTAGTGTCAAGGATTGAGAAAGGTATGTTGAGATGGTTTGGACATATAGAGAGGATGGACGAAAGGAGATAGACGAAACAAGTAGACAAGAGGAGTGTGGATGGGAGAGTTGGAAGGGGTCGACCTCAGTGAACGTACCTCAATCAGATTGAGGACGTTTTTAGCAAAGGCCAGCTTAGGAGTACCCTAATTAAGTTAATAACAATGCACCTACCTATATAGTTTAAGTTTAAAAACTTTGGCTCTCAAAAGAAATTTCAATCGTTGTACTGTTGATATTTGGCTCTGTTGACTAATGAGTTTGCCGACCACTGTCCTAGGGACAAAACGAAGGGCATACTCTATTCTTGACACTGGGCTAAGCCTTCATATCATTATCTGTTGTCACCTGCCTTAGAACTCTGTGAGGTAGGGGCTACTCTCATCCCCATTTTACAAGTGAGGAAATTAGGCACTAGTGCAGTGATGGCAAACCTATGGCCGCGTGTCAGAGGTTCCACGTGAGCTCATTTTTTTGGTTGATTTTTCTTTGTTAAATGGCATTTAAATATATAAAATAAATATAAAAAATATAAACCTTTGTTTTACTATGGTTGCAAATATCAAAAAAAAAATTCTATATGTGACACAGCACCAGAGTTAAGTTAGGGTTTTTCAAAATGCTGACACGCCGAGCTCAAAAGGTTCGCCATCACTGCACTAGTGAGTTAACCCAATTAAATCCAAGGTTTCTCAATAAGCAGTTGAGCTGATGATTGAAATGCAAGTCCACAAGGAGTCCTTGGTCTTCATTCACCCACTCATCCGTCTATTCATTAAGTATTTACTGAGTCCTACTAAGTGTAAAGTACTTAGTAGGAGATGCAGTGATGACTGAGACTGGAAATGCCCATGTGTATGGAATGTGATTCTAGTGGGAACTCTGGTTAAAATACTTAAGTAACTCACCCATGGCCTCTGGGCTATTGCATTAGCAGCAGAGTATAACTTATGATGCTGTTTAAGCTCACTGCTTTCCTGAGAACACAATGATCCTATATCATAATAAAGTTAACACCCAGGATGACAGATAATTTGGCACCAGAGGAAAAAGACTAAGTTGCATCCTTGAAACCTCTGAGATGAGAGTGCGAGCCAAGCACTTCCTATTTCTCCACCCCCATGTCTCTTTGTAAGAACCCCAAGGCTTCCTTTTGCTAAGGACAACTTCCCAACATTATGTCATTTCCTCTCACAGGATGAGGCCTACTGGGTGAGCCTTAATTGCCTTGGCTTAGAATCAGTTCTGAGATATATCCCTAGGGCTTTACTCATTATCATACAAATTCCTTGAGGACTGGTATTCAGTATGCCTGATTCACTGCTCCATCACCACAGCCTATACTGTGCCTAGCAAATAGTAGGCCCTCACTAAATGCATTCACTGGTGCACAGCTGGACAGTGGGATAAAGAGAATCAACACATAAGAGAGAAAAGTAAATCATCATGTCATCTCAGGCAGCAAACCTCCTTTGGTATAGACCAGTGATCAGCAAACTGTGGCTCTTTGGCCCTTTGAGTGTGGCTCTTCCTAAGCCTTAGGAGTACCCTAATTAAGTTAATAACAATGTACCTACCTATATAGTTTAAGTTTAAAAACTTTGGCTCTCAAAAGAAATTTCAATCGTTGTACTGTTGATATTTGGCTCTGTTGACTAATGCGTTTGCCGACCACTGGTATAGACACTTACTTAGCAAACCAGAATAAATACAGGGTGTCCCAAAAAATGTGTATACATACTTTAATAGCTGATAACTCAGTTTTTTAAAAAATATATTTTTATTGATTTCAGATAGGAAGGGAGAGGGGGAGAGAGAGATAGAAACATCAATGATGAGAGAGAATCATTTATCGGCTGCCTCCCGCAAGCCCCACACTGGGGATTGAGCCCACAACCTGGGCATGTGCCCCTGACCGGAATCGAACCTGGGACCCTCCAGTCTGCAGGCCTACACTCTATCCACTGAACCAAATCGGCCAGGGCTAATAACTCAGTTTTGAAAATGAAATATATTTTAATGAACACTGCCTTTATAATTATTCAGTGTGTGTATACCTTTTGGGGGGATGTCTCCTTGTGGGATGAGAGCGTTCTGGAAAAAAACAGCTGGGTGTAAACATACCGTAGACCAATTCCAGCATGTCATAATTTCAAGAGTTTCATCAAAAGGTTGATGAAACTTGGGGACTCAACAGGGTTGAGTCACACCTGTAGTCATCTGTTGGGAATGGCTAAAGGCATTTCCCCAAACCTGAATAGGAAACTGATTGTGGCTGCCAGACAGTTAAAAGCCATCTTAATCTACATGTTATTGCCTCCTACTGGCCAAACACCTGAACAGCTGTAGGCTATTCCCCAAACTGACAATGCTTCTGTACCCTTTGAAACCTTACCCATTGAAGTGTATTATCTCCACCTTGCCTTAGGACAAATTGTGTTAATAAAAGCAAGGGTCCTAGACAAGGAGGCACTCTTCAGTTCCTTTAGCTGAAGGTCCTCTGACCCCCAATGCCTTTCAGAATTATATCTCGTCTTCGGACTCTTTATTATTCTCTGGATTCCTATGTCATCTACGCGCAGCCCCTTTTCCAGATTCCTGAACCCTTCTTGATGCTGGGACATGAACCCCGGCATAAATGGATGCCCAAAGTGGGGCAAGAGCACCAACAATATAAACAAATCTAGACAAGTGGTTTAGGGTACATTGAAAACACATGGTTGATAACAGGACTATTCTTGCATGTTATGGTCCAACCATTTCTAAGAGAGAATGAGAAATGAATACTCTGCAATGTGAGTGCTGACTGCAGGCTTACCTTGCTGTTGTAATGAAAACGTGGCTACAGAGTCATGGACACCAAGTTTTTGCTGTTATTATTGTCATTTCAGTCAATTTGGGTCCTTTCTCCAAGACAAGGAAAAAGCTCTATTAACACCATGATTTTTAAAACATGAGCCAAGTTCTAATCCTGCTTTAGCTCTTATTACAATCTGGTAGGTAGTAATTGGACTTGGTTGGTTTCAGGTCTGTCTTCCCTATAGACCAGTGATGGCGAACCTTTTGAGCTCGGCATGTCTGCATTTTGAAAAACCCTAACTTAACTCTGGTGCCGTGTCACATATAGAAATTTTTTGATATTTGAAACCATAATAAAACAAAGACTTATATTTTTGATATTTATTTTATATATTTAAATGCCATTTAACAAAGAAAAATCAACCAAAAAAATGAGTTTGCATGTCACCTCTGACACGCGTGTCATAGGTTCGCCATCACTGCTATAGACTATCAAATTACTCAGGGACCAGGCTTCTATCTTAGTTATACTTGGGCAGCTCATTGGACAAGGCTGGCATTATGATAAGTGTGCATAAGTGTCTGGGTTAAACCAAGAATGTTCATTAGTCATAGAAGCAATATAACATGATAATTAAGAGAGTGGTCTCCTTGGTTTTAATCCCAGATGGGTGGCCACGACCAGGCCACTTACCCTCTGGAGTTCCAGATTCTCCAGCAGAAATGTGCTGTGAACATTGTTTGAGACTCTGGAAATACGGTGGGAGCAGTAGCAGCATAGTTTCTGATGTTTCCAAAATAAAAGTAAAACACAGACAACGTTTTGAACAAATAATCACGTGGCTATGTGAATGTCAAAATACAAGCAAGTGGGGAGAACATATTTGCCAATGCTATCTCTGATAGGGTTTAATCTCCAAAATTTACAGGGAACTCATACAACTTAACAAAAGGAATTAAACAATACAATCAAAAAATGGGCAAAGGACCTAAGTAGATACTTTTCGAAAGAGGACATACAGAAGGCCAAGAGGCATATAAAAACATGCTCAAAGTCACTAATCATCCAAGAGATGCAAATCAAAACAACAATGTGGTGCCATCTCACACCTGTCAGAATGGTTATCATCAACAAATCAACAAATGACAAGTGCTGGTGAGGTTGTGGAGAAGAAGGAACCCTAGTGCACAGCTGGTGGGAATGCAGACTGCTGCAGCCACTGTGGAGAACAGTATGGAGTTTCCTCAAAAAACTAAAAATGGAACTCCCATTTGACCCAGTAATCCCACTTCTAGGAATATATCCCAAGAAACTAGAAACACCAATCAAAAAGGATATATGCACCCATATTCATAGCAGCACAATTTACAATAGCTAAGATTTGGAAACAGCCTAAGTGCCCATCAGCAGATGAGTGGATTAGAAAACTGTGGTACATCTACTCAATGGAATGCTATGCTGCTGTAACAAAGAAGGAACTTTTACCATTTGCAACAGCATGGATGGACCTGGAGAGTATTATGCTAAGTGAAATTACCCAGTGGTAGAAAGATAAATATCACATGATCTCACTCATTTATGGAATATAATGAACAACATAAACTGATGAACAAAAATAGATCCAGAGACAAAGAAACAACCAACAGACTGTCCAACCTCAGAGGAAAGTCAGAGGAGGGTGTGTGTGTGTGTGTGTGTTGGGGGGGGGAGGCGGGTATGAGATCAACCAAAGGACTTGTATGCATGCATATTAGCATAACCAATGGACATGGACACTGGGGCAGAGGGGGCTTGTCCTGGGTGGTGGGAGTGGCCGAGGAGGGGTCGATTGGGAAAAAAGGAGACATATATAATACTTTAAACAATAATTTTAAAAAAAGTGAGAAAGGGGACCAGGACATCACAGAAAGTAAGCCATGGTTTTTACACTGCATGGAGGGGAAAAAACAGCAGAAGAGGGAGCTCTGTGGACTTAGAAAAGCCACATGAAAAGGACTCTTTTTAAAATCTCATGAAATATAATCTCACATAAAAACGAGCAACAGACAAGAATCATAGTTGTATCGCATACCAATTTGTTTAAAAAAATGGTAAGTTAAGGAACAGAATACAATCCTTAAAGGTAACAAAAGCATTCAAGATAGATATTGTCAAAAATAAGATCAACATTGTGACATCCTATTTCAAAACATGCCCCAAGGCATTAAGAAAGTGATATAAGATATGGAAAACAACATAAATCAATGTGAGAAAAGTTTAGAAATGAGGTGACAGAATTCACGAATTGTAAGTAAAGGGAAAGTTTATTTTAGTAATGAAGAATAAGCTAGAAAAAGACATATTGGCAGATAAACATGAAATGAATAGAAAGAGAAAAAAGAAGAACATAAATAGTACACTCAGAATGGGTGAATTTTATGGTGTGTAGATAACCCTGTTATAAAGAGAAATAAAGAGATAAAAAGGATTCAAGAGAAAATGATAGATGATAAAGATAGGCAAGGAAGACCCAAAATATGAATAACCAAGACCTGGAAAAAGAAAAATAATCAAAAGAAAAGAACAAGTACGAAAAATTCTATTTTAAGAAAAGATTCTTAAAATTTAAAAGAAAATGAAGTCATACATTAAAAGAGTAAATGATGTACATGAAAATAATGTCTAGATAGCCAAAATTTTAGTAAAATCACTAGACTTTAAAAAATAATCCTTTAAGGCATCTATGCAGGAAGAAGGCATGATTTATAAGGGAAAGAAAATTAGATTATTTTCATACAGTTTGATGAAATCACTTTAGATCAGAAGAAATAGGGTAATAATATTTAAGATACTGAAAGAAAAAGAATGTGAGCCAAGTATTGCATATCCAACTCCAGTGACCTTCATGTAGAAAGAGTGCAGGCAGATCGTAAGCAATGGCAATAACTCAGGGAATATAATCCTCCCAAAGGAATCTACTGGGGAGTGAGCTTCAGATAATCAAAATCACTGGACAGATATTGACATAAGGATTGGTAGTGAGCATTAATTATACATTGACTTGTAGAACGAAGACTAAATGGGGGTTAAAAGGGCAAAGTTACCATAACTAACACTATATGATCTGACTATAGATCTAGCAAAGTCATTAAGAAGAGAGACAATAGGGAGAATATATGCAAGAAAAATTTAAAAACCATGTTTTCAGATATCAAAATTGATGGTGGTATTAATAGTATTTTGATCCTGAGACTGTGGTGTGCATATTGTGGGACAAAGTAAATGGATATAATATTGAGTCCTTCATGACTGAGATCCTTGGTGTGGAAGAAATGGAAGACAGGTGTGAGAGAGGGGAGATTATTTAAAATCCTAGTAGAGAATGTGAATGGGAAGCATCACTATGAATGAACCTCTGAGGTAGTTTATCCTTTCAACTTTAAGTTTTGTGTGCTCCTTACTTTATCTGCTGTAAAGACCTAGAAATGATGCATAACCCAGTAATAATAACCATCCCTAGCACTTAGATGATGGTCTTGCAATACCATTTCTCACTCAAAGAAGCAAGGGCTTCTTAGAGAAGTTACTGATTCCAATAGTGGGCTAAGAAACTTGTACTTAAAATGAGCCTGGAACATGCTGTCCTACCTGCAAGGAAGCCATCAGGGACTACTAGGCTCCTAATCAAGAGGACTGGAGAGCCAAGTCACGGTACATAATGTATACACTTTATAAAGAAACACTTAGAGATTGGTGTGTGCTCATTTTTATGAGTTAGTAGATCTAAAAAGCTTTAAGACCTCTGGTTTAGAGCAGGGGCTGGAAAATGTTTTGTGCGAAGGGCCAAATGGTAACAGTTTTTGGCTTTGTGAGCCAGATTGCCTCGGACTCAACTCCTCAACTCCTCTGCTTTAGCATAAGAACACCGGAGACAAGAGATAAATGAGTGGGCTCGGCAGTGTTCCCATCAAACTTAATTCACAAAAACAGGGACAGCTGGATTTGGATAAGGGCTCGAGTTTGTCGGCTCCGGGTTTAGTGCAAGAGAAACAATTCACCGAGTCATTTGAGCCAATATTAGACGAGAAAACGAATCTTCGGGGATTTGAGTCAGAACTCTGGCTGCATTTGGAGAGGAGATAGTGGTGGTTAAGTGGCCACGTGAGCTGGGCTTCTAGGGGTTTGTTTATGCTCTAGTTCCTGATCTGGTGGTCGTTTCATTTGTGAACATTCACTTGTGAAAATTCACTGAGCAGGAGCTCAATGTACAATGCGTGCATTTTTCTCATAAATTAAATATCAGTAAAATAGAGTGACCATATTGTCAAATGTGAGCTCCCATATATTGCAATGAATGACACATAGTGCGATTGTGAATGAGTAAAATATCATTCTTTTTTATTAACACTTTCTAAATTGAGGACTAGAGTGGAGGCAATTACCTCCCAAGCATTAGAAGCCCAAATTGAGCTTGGATCCCTGGCTGGAGTCCCAAAGGTAAGCTCTGCACAGTAAAGGAATTTCTGTCTCTAAGGGAACATACACACCATTATTATTATCTCTGAAACCCCTCACTTCTCATATTTTAGAGTCTGGATTATTGAGAAAGAAATGAGACATTTCCTAATCTGGGAGTTGGGAAACAGGCCATGCACACTATTATCACTTACAATTACTATTTATAATAGGAATCCCTTTCTATTCTCTATTAGCCACTGTTCTGAGGGCTTTAAACATAATGAAGAATGAATGAATGAGTGAGTGAATGAATGAGTGAGTGAATGAACGAACGAATGATGTGGGATTTGAAAGGGCTATTAAAGGAACCGTGGGTTTAGACCAGTGGAGGAGAAGAGGTGAAGGCATGCTAGTCCGAGAGGAGGGTGTAAACAGAGAAAAGATGTAGGGATATACTAGTACATACCACATAAAGGGAAAGTGAATAGGCATTTTGGGCAGAAAATGGAATTTAGACTAACCCTTGTAGATAAAGAGGATCCATGGAAGGCATTGGATCAGGGGGCTGGAGTGATAAAGCTTCGTTCTAGCAGCAGTACACGATAATATTAGACCAGAAAGAAGCGGGCATCTGAGTTAACTACTGTGACAGCTCAGCCCTGATGGGATATGGGCCTTCACAAAGACTTCAGTGTAAAGACTGGGTGTGACTCAGCTTGGCCAATGATATCTCAGTGGAAGTGTGAGGTGAGACCTCTGTGAAGTCTTCTCCAAGGAGGAGATGCATCCTGCTCTGTCCCTTCATTCCACTCTCTACCTGGGACGCAGAAGTAACGGGTGGATCTCAGAGGCTGTTCTGCTCCATGAGGACCAGAACCACATGCAAGAGAGTTTGGAGCAGAGAGCTGGACCCCCAGTACAGCCGGGGGCTGCCATGCTAACCAAAGACTGCCTGCTTCTAGACCTCTTTTGTATCAGAGAAAAACAAATATTTGCTTTATTTAAGTGATTGCTATTTGAAGTTTGTACTAGAAGTAACTCATGCTATGTGATAGAGGCATAAGCCCAGCACAATAGAGAGGGTCTGAGAACAAGGGGAGATCTAACAAGCCCAGCAAACATGGTTGGAGGTAGGAACTGGGGACTTGTGTCCTGCCACCCAAGTTTAGATTCTGGCTGTACCACTCAGTAACTTTGGAAACTTAAGCAAGAACCTTCATTTCACTGAGGGTTAAAGGCAGAATAATAGTTTCTTGGTATCCTAACCTGGTATCCTATGCAATGCCTAGTGTAAAATACTCAGCATGCTCTTTGTACAAGTTTTAAGTGATGCAAAATAGTGTAGAAAGTAATGTGCCCAAAAAGGAGGCACAGAATCCTTGGGGCAGGGGGTGGGGGGGGGCGGGCAGCAGTAAGAAGAGGATGGCCACTTTCACCAGACAGTTGGGGGAAATCAGAAACGCTTCTTGGAAAAGGCTTTCTTAAGCCTCTTTGCCCCTTTCAGGACCACCCTGGGCTGTGCAGCAAAAGCACAGAAAACGTGGCCTTCTTGGCCCTCTGGCTTCTGGCTGCCCTGGACGGGGCCTTGGACCACAAATCCAGTTTCACATCCTGTTTAATGGGCTATGGGCAACACTTCATCACCAGTCTATCAACACCATTGATCTTCATGTTCCAGGAAATGCTGTGCTGTTGGGAAGAAGAGGCTCTTGGCTTCATTTCTGCATAAAAGGGTCTGATTAAATCAAAGGGATGTTTGGCTTTTCAACACATCGGGGTTGATAAACAGTGACAGGCTGGTGCAGAGGTGGGACTGGCGCTCGGTGATGCTGCACACTCTTTCAGGGAAATCGGGCCACTTCTGAACTCCCCAAACACTGCAAGGGGAGCTGGGAGGATCAGAGATACGACCACTCTACGAATGTCACGAATCTCTGATTGACACTAAAAATGGCAAGCCAAAAGCCATGGTGAGAATGCAAAGAGTGTAATGGCAAATGTAGTTATAGCTACGTTTGAGGGCTATGTTTGAAGATGACATCATCACAGCACCGTGTTTGCTATATTTGTGTGTGATAGTTTGGGAGAAGAAGAAGAACTGCATATGGGAGAGGCATGGGGCTGGTAATACTATGAAATCACTAGATTTAAGTCACATTCTTCCACTCATTATCAATGTGAAAAAAAATGAGTTGTGTTATATGATTAGGGTTAGATGAAGTCGTCCAGGTGGAGGAGGGGGGGTAGGCAGTGGTGTATGTTCCAGTCTGCAAGCCACAGGCTCAAGACCCACGGAGAGCCAATTTTTCAGTTCAAATCCAAAGGCAGAAAAAGGCTGGTGCCCCAGCTCAACCAGCCAAGCAGCAGGAGTTCCCTCTTTCTCAGCCTGTTTGTTCTATTCAGTTCTTCAACTGATTGGATGAGGCCCACCCACATCAGGGAGAGCAATCTGCTCATCTCCGTCTACCAATTCAAATGTTCATCTTACTCCAAACACTCCCTGACACACACATCCAGAATGATGTGTGACCACATGTCCCGGCCCCCACAGCCCAGTCAAGCTGTCCCACAGCCCAGTTAAGCTGACACATAAACGTATACATCAGAGTGACTTACACATGTGTTCCGGAAGTGGTTACTATATGACAGGTGTTCACTAACCCTTAGCTGTGAACATCTTTATCATTCTCTTTATTCTCCAAAGGCTATTTCTTACTTCCCCCCTGGTTTCCAGGGCAGAGCCTCTGAGAGAGTCCAGTCAGCTCTCAGGATAAGGACCGGCGTTCTCAGGTTGATGCTTCATCAAGAGCCCCCTGACCGTGAGGGGCCATTTGTTTAGAAACAGCAAGATCCTCCCTAAATTGTGGAGTCAGTGAGCCTCCCGCCCCGCCTTCCATCTGGGAATGCCCTCTTCCTCCTCAACTTTCTGGAAATCTTGGCTGAGAATCGAAGAAGCTGCAGGAGGCGAACGAAGGAAGCATTTAAACCTCTGCTGCTGCAGGTTGGCCAAGGTCCTGGCTGCAGAGATGAAGTCACAGCTCGTGGCCACACCATCAGGCTGTGCCGAGAGTTAGGCGTGTGACTGATTGCCCTGCTGACTTCTGAGTCCTCGTTACCATTACGTTCCTCCGAGCTAAAAAGCTTGCCTTACCAGGCCCCTTTCTGCCCGGCCTCTTTGAAGGTCATAACCCAGTTTAGTTAAGAGCAGCTTTCATAAAGGAAGCCCCAAGATGCTACCCAAGGGCATGGCGAGCATCTCTGAAATTAGGATGAGAAGTCTCCCTGTTTCCTACCTTCCCCGAGACCACTGTCTGCTGGGCTACATGCTTCTCTCCCAGCCCATCCAGCGGTGCTACTGAAGGAGGAACCTGCCTGCCCCCAGATGCCAGACCTAGCCCAGACCATCCCCACTGAGGAAGTCCTACCAGTCTTGCCTGAGGTGGGTGCAGCCCAAAGGAAGGGCTTCTCTGTCCCAAGCCCAGGAAACCCCTTCCCACCCCTTCCCGCCGCTGGACCGTGGCCAGCCAGGCGTGTGAAGTATTTCTAAAACAGAGGTATTCCATTAAAGCTGTGGTGTGTACACCATTAAAGCAGGATCTCCACCCTTGGCACGGCTGGCGTGTGAGCTGGGGGATGCCTTGCCCTGCGCCCTGCAGGGTGCCCAGCAGCTGCCAGGCCTGTCCTCTGGACACCAGGACACTCCCATCCCCCTGTGACAAGGAAAGATGGCTCCAGGCATTTCCAATCGGCCCCTGGGGATAGGTTGCCAGATGTGGCAAATAAAACTAGTTGGTCCAGTTAAATTTAAGTTCCAGATAAACAAAAAAGCATTTTCAATGTAAGCATGCCCATAAAATCTTTAGGGCATGAACTAAAAACCACCATCAGAAATTCAGCTTGAACCCGGCATCCTGTGTTTTATCGGCCTGAGCAGCAAAATCACCCCTCAGGTAAGACACACTGCCCCAGGCACTTGACCTTTTTTGTTTTTAAATATGTTTTTATTGATTTCAGAGAGGAAGGGAGTGGGAGAGGAAGAGAAACATCAATGATGAAAGAGAATCATCGATTGGCTGCCTCCTGCATACCCCACACTGGGGATCGAGCCTGCAACCCCGGGCATGTGCCCTGACCTGGAATCAAATCGTGACCTCCTGGTTCGTAGGTCAACGCTCAACCACTGAGCAACACCCGCCAGGTGGTACTTGGTCTTAACTGAATATTACAGTCACTTAAGGAGAGTTTAATATACATCTGTCCCCTGCCCAATTAAAGCAGAATCTACAGGGCCTCGGCCAGGTCATTGATCATTTCAGGTTTTTAATCATCCCAGGAGATTTTACAACGCAGCCAGGTTGAGAGCTACTGCTGCTGTTTTCCCCAAAATTCCCTGATGATGATAATATCTAAAGTGTTTGTGGGGATAAAAACCAAACAAAAACAAACAAGATTCCTGGGCCCCAGCGCAGACCTACTGACATAGAATTCTCAGGGGCCCAGGCCTGATACCCGCTGCGTTTACCAAGTGTTTCAGGTGATTCTAATTATTGGGCAGGTGCGGGAAGCCTTGCACACCTCTAAGGCCCATAGAAGGGAAAACATAAATGTCCATCTATGACAGTGGTTCTCAACCTTGGCTGCACATTAGAGTCACCTGGGAATCTTTTTAAAATCCTGATTTCTGGGCCTCATTTTCCAGAAATTCTGTTTCTTTGTTATGGGGTGGGGCCACAACATTAGTAACAAAGAAACAGAATTTCCGGAGGATGCGGCCCAGAAATCAGGATTTTAAAAAGATTCCCAGGTGATTCTAATGTGCAGCCAAGGTTGAGAACCAGTGATCTATGGGGAAATGGCTAAATAAAATGTGGCATCGTCACAGCATAGAATATTACATAGCGGTGAGAATAAACAACTTAGAGCTGCACACATCAACACTGATACTTATAAGGAATATAATGTAAGATGAAATAAAACCCAAAAAGACGCCTTATTTTGTAAAACAAGCAACTCTTGACAATATATTCCTTGTATCTCTTAAAGACACATATGTGTGCTAAGTCTATAAAGTGAGAAGGACAAACTAAGAATCCAGGTAGGTGGTTACTGATGGAGATGAGTCCAGGGTTAGGGTCATGGAGGTGGACACAGTGGTGTTGGGAATGACCCCTTCTTAAGCAATGTGGTGGGTTCTGGGAGGTTCCTGTTAATATCAGGCCAAAACTTACATCTAACCAAAAAACTATTTTGTATGCACCAATCTCTACCTATCTATCTATCTATCTATCTATCTATCTAATCTACCTACCTATCTAATTTTTTAAAATTAAGAGTTCAGAGTCCTCCCCTCTATGGATTCTGATTCTGTAGGTCTGAGTGAGGCACAGGTGCGAAGGTCATAGCTAGATTAGATTACACCTTGACCTACACGGATGAGAAGTGAGGAGACAAGTGAAACACCCAGCTTTACCTGAGGGCTTTGGGTAAGTCACTTGCTCTCTCTCTGGTCTGTAGGACGACAGCCATAATCCCAGTATATCTGGCTTGGGTTGGATGCTCCTCCTGCATAATTCCCATATCACCCCAGTCCCCTCTCTCCTGGCACGTGGAACTTCGGAGGGCAGGTGTGTGGAATGTGAGACCCTGGGCCCCTTCCCAAGCTCCAACTCCCCCTCCCACTCTGTGGGAATCTGATGAAGGCCATCTGTACGCATACTGCGGGACCTTGGGAGCCTGGCCAGCTCCTCGGTCAAGGAACGGCCAAAAAGAACCTGTTCTCGAATGTGAGCCCAGATTGTAAATAGCTGGAGTTTTGATCTCACACTGCTCGCAGGCGAGCACGTCCACCGTCCAGCGGGTATGCCCTGCCTGCTTTGTTTTCTGTGCTCTCAGTCTCTATAATCCTATCCGGGAAAAGCCTGTGTGGCAGAGACTTTACCGGCATGCTGCCCCCTGTATGCACACGTCTTTTTTTTTTTAAATTGATTTCAGAGAGGAAGGAAGAGGGAAAGAGAGATAGAAAACATCAGTGATGAGAGAGAATCATTGATGGGCTGCCTCCTGCACACCCCACATTGGGGATAGAGCCTGCAACCCAGGCATGTGCCCTGACCAGGAATCAAACTGTGACCTCCTGGTTCATAGGTTGACGCTCAACCACTGAGCCATGCAGGCCGGTCGCACATAAGTCTTCATAAACTCATGTCTTTTGCAGCCAGTCCTCCGGGTTATTTCTTTGGAATCAGCAAGCAATACGTGGAGACCTTTTTGGACCTTGGCTCTGTGCATAACAGCAGGCTTTCACTGCACTGCGTCTACCTCAAGGGTAGAACCCTGCCTTAGACACATCTTTACCCCTGAGTCCCAGCCCTGAGAGAAGTCTCCAGCTAATAAACGTTAGCTGAGCAGAAACCCAGATAAAATAAGGTAAGGACAAAATAATCATTGAGAGGGCCACTGTCTAGACTTGGGACATTTTAAACATCAAAAGAATTATAACAGCAATGATTATAACACAGCAAATAGTAAAAAAGAATCTATGAGTCCATGGTGATTCTCAAAATTTCGGGTGTGGGGGGTGGGGGTGGGGGAGGGTTCTTCTTTATAGAAAAATGCTGGCTAATAAATATAGAAGGAATGACAGAATTTGGAAACCACAATTCTGCAAATACCAATGTTAAAAATTAATGCAAGCAAGAGCCATTAGTGGAGGCTCAGATCCACCCACTGATGGGGAACAGGATGCTGATACCATCTCAGTGCCAGTGGGGGCAGGGCCAGCTTCATGGGCATTCAGTCTGGAGAGTTGCATTGGGGTTCATGCTCAGGAGGACCCCATACTCAGCCTAATGCTCTGCTGTTTTTCTTGAATTTCTTCATCATTTTTAAACAAGGGCCCCACTCTTACTTTACAGTTGGTTTTACAAATTATGTAACCCTTCTTGCCCTTTACAGAAGGCAAGGTCTCTTCCATGGAGGAGTCTGGAGAATGCCACCTTAACAAATAAGATTAAGTCTTTCACCACGAATCCTGGGAACCAACTGAAAGCATGCACCCGCAGACATGATGTGCTGTGGTGCCCACGTCAGTGCAGCGATGTTCCTGACACAAATGTCCTACCTGAATCTCATCCTGGGAACCGATCAGACAAGCCAGACTGTGGGACACTCCATGGCAGTGCTTCTCTAGCCTTAGCCTGTGGCAGAATCCACCCCCCCCAAGACCTGTTTAATCACAGGTTGCTGACCCCCCTTCCTAAGTTTCTGATTCAGGGGGTCTCAGGTGGGGCCCGAGAATGCACTTCTATTGAGTTCCCAGGTGTGATGGCTACTTTTACGTGTCAATCTAGCACAGGGCGGGACCTAGGAAACAGGTGTCTGTGCTCCTGGGCCAGAGCCTGAGGGAGGAGGCGGCCAGAAGCCTAGAGGCAAGGCTCTCCTACAAGTCCCGGGCACCTTCTCTCCTTGGAATCACCAGGTCAGTGTCCAGTGCCGGCCAGCCCCGGTACCTGCCAGCAGCACTAAGCCTTCCTCAGAGTGAAAGCCCAGCCAGCCCAGCCTCGTAGGCTCAGTTTTTCATGACAGGTGACTCCTTCCTCCCCCAGATGGCAAGTCTTCTCCCTGCCAGCACATGCGGGGAGGGCGCTGGGCTCTCTTCCCATCAGCCCTTCCTCCCTTGGAAACCTGGGCATTGCCAAGCCCACCAGCCCCTACCTGACACCCTTCTACACCTGCCCCCTCTCAGCAGCAATGGTTCTCGCCGAAGACTTTCAGCCTTGAGGATGTATAAACACATGTCCTCGGTTTCACGGTCAAAAGGGAATTCAATCAGGAATCCGGTATGCATTCGCAAATTAAAAATTTGTACCATAATGAGCAGAGCCATTCAAACTAATAATTACATAAACTCCCGTTATGGGTGGCATGGTAATTACAACAGGTACTTTCAGCAAATTTAAAAAGCAACGTAGGTTTCCATTTCCTTCATGAAAATTGCAATTAGCAGGTGCGTCCCTGCCTTGCCTGGTGGAGAAGCGCCCTTAGAAACTGCTGGGGGAAAATGACTGCAGAAATCCACAGGCCCGCACCGCAGGGATGGCATTGAATGTGTCGTGGAGAAGGAAGATGGTGAGAGTAACCGTGAAATATCTGGAATGGTGCTGCATGGCACATGTTTATAAGGGAGGTGTCCATCTGAGGGGTGTCTGACCTCAGCTTGAACACCGTCCTCCTGGCCACATTGCTCGGGCCTTCCTGGCCTCCCTTCTGAGTCAAGAATGCCCCACAGGCCCTTTGCACTTGCTGTTTCTCCAGCTGTTTCTCCAGCTTGGAAAGCACTGGCCACACATCTTCCTCAGTGCAGGGGTTCCCTCCTGGCTGTGCCAGATGCCATCCCCACACACTGCGTACTCGTCTTCCTGTCCCTTAGTAACCTCTGACCAGGCCTGTTAATTCATGTTTCTTAAAACAAGTCTGCCTCCCACACTAGAACATTAGGTCCATCAGAGCAGCGACCTTGGCTGAGCTTTCAGGGCTCCGTCCTAAGGCCCAGCAGTGCATCTGGCACTTGGTTGGCATTCTATAGGTGCACATGAATGAATAAAAGCTATGAATGAAGGAGTTAAAGGAATACATGCATGCATTATCCTACAATCCTATGAGGGAGGTGCTATTGTTCCTCCCTTTACAGAGCAGAAAACTGAGATGTCCGGACATTCAGGCATTCGCCAGAGGCACCAGCTCTGGTGGCAGACCCAGCCCTCTAGCTTGGTCCTCCGTGTGCATTGAGCCATGCCAGGATGGGCTGGGCTATGTCCAAAGTCTAAGAAAAGGGGGAGAGGAGTTGCTGGTAACCCAACCAATCAGAACAGTCTCTCCTGTTTCCTACTGCAAACAAAGCAGCTCCCTCCCTGTCCAGCCCCAGAGGGGACCCCGGGGCAGGATTCTGTGCTCCTGGACTACACTTGAGGGCAGGATTCTGGGCCCCGTGTCAGACACCCATCAGAGGGGCTCAGGAGGACTGTCTCAGAGGAAGACTTTCACAGACTGGCAAGTGAGGGTCCGGAAGACTTTCACAGATTGGCGAGAGAGGGTCCCTGACACGGGGGAGCCAGAATGTGAATTCTAGAGCATCATTGGGTAGCTACTAAACTCAGCAAGACCTGGGGAGGTGGGTAGCAGAGAGGGTGCTGTGTTCTGATCCCAGCTCCACCCCTAACTTTGCAACCCAGGGGTTATTTCATCTCTCACAACCTCAGTTTCTCCTCGATAAAGAGGGCATCTTGCCCAGCCTGTGTGGCTCAGTGGTTGATCATTGACCTATGAAACAGGAGGTCACCATTGGATTCCCAGTCAGGGCACATGCCCGGATTGTGGATTCAATCCCCAGTATGGGGCATAACCGATCAATGATGTTTCTCTCTCAATATTTCTATCTCTCTGTCCCTCTTCCTTCCTCTCTCTCTAAAAATCAGTGAGAACATGTTTTTTTTTAAAAAGAGTGCATGAGAGCCATACTCATCTCAGAGGGTACAGAGGAGTAGAATAAATTGGTCAGATAAAGCTCTTAACCCCAAGCCTGGTGCATGCTCCATGCCCAACAGATATCATCATTAGCCCCAGTCAAAACACACACCTTTACTGTCATAGCCCATGCTCCAGAAGCAATGGAACCTCCCCCCTCCAAGCACAGTGGCTGTCCTACACCCAGTCACCACCACCTGACCCTCCTCCAAGCACAGTGGCTGTCCTACACGCAGTCACCACCACCTGACCCTCCTCTCAGCACAGTGGCTGTCCCACACTTTATTCACCAAACACCTGACCCTCCTCTCAGAAGGCACATGGCTGTCCCACATCCAGTCACCACCACCTGACCCTCCTTCTGGAGGCACGTGGCTGTCCTAGACGCCCACCACCTGACTTGACCATCATCCCCAGGGCTGAGGATCCTGGACACATCAGTCACACGTGGGTCCTCATCCCTGCTGGCCAAGAGAAAAGCCAGGACCCCCTGAAGCAGTGGTTCTCAACCTTCTGACCCTTTAAATACAGTTCCTCATGTTGTGACCCAACCATAAAATTATTTTCGTTGCTACTTCATAACTGTAATGTTGCTACTGTTATGAATCGTAATGTAAATGTCTGATATGCAGGATGGTCTTAGGCGACCCCTGTGAAAGGGTCGTTCGACCGCCAAAGGGGTCGCGACCCACAGGCCTGAAGGAACCTTTCATCTGAGTCCTTTGCCTCCTGGCACAGGGTCAGCCTGCGTGGGATCCTGTGAGAACTTGGTCAGTGCACCCCCACCCCAGAAACGCCTCACCGGGTGGCTGGCCCACCAGGGAGCTCACGCAGCCTGTCCACAGCACTGCAACCACATTCAGCTCATGTCTCCCCACAGAGGAGCCAAGAACGGAGGGAAGGAGGGGAGGGTGGCCTTCTCTCAGGGATTCCTGGAGGTGACAGTGTTGGGGAAGCATGGATTTCCTCCTCACTTCCACCTGGCTTTGCATGTGTGGACACTGAGGCTTGGCTCACACAATTCTCAAGGTATCGAGTCAGGATTTGAATCCAGATCTACCTGAATCCAACGCCCTGCTTCCTGCCCTGAGAAATGCAGCTACGGGACGGGAACACACTGCTACCTGAGAAACGCTGCTCTGTCCTCAGATGTCTCCCCCTCCCTCACCCTCAGACTGGAGCCACGCCAACAGACCTGGCTGACGACCAGGGCACAGTCCCATACGGGGTTTAAATAACTTGTGCCATGTTTACCCATCATTGCCTCTTCTGCTCCCCAAAAGTCCTGAGGCTCCAAGTTTGTTCAGAACCCCCAACAGCTGCAGTCCCTGCTGACCATTCATTCATCCCCACACATGAGCAAATAAAACTGAATGTCCACAGTCGGCAGAGCACAGCCCACGCGAGCTGCTCTGTTGCACACTCTCCTGCATCCGGTTCTTCCTCAGAACCCGTCCCTAACTGTCCCTGCACAGACAGGACCATTTCATCACGAGCTGCCTTGTACATCAGGAGAAGCACTAAGTCTTGTTCCCCATTATGTCCATGTGTCTGACATGGAGTAGACATGCAACACATGTTAATGGGTAAATGGATAAGTGGATAGATGGGTGGGCACATGGATGGATGGACAGGTGGAAGGAAGGAAGGAAGGAAGGAAAGGAAGGTAAGGAAGGAAGGGAGGGAAGGATGTGAAGGAA
>NW_005871120.1:2481593-2527440 GCF_000147115.1 Myotis lucifugus
TCCCCTCCACCTCTGCCTATCTTATCTCAAATCTCCTCCCTCTCCTATCGCTCAATGATGCTTTTTATTTTTCTATAAAAAATTTTAATGCAATATGTCGCTCTTTGTTGGACATGCTATTTCAAGAAAACGAATTGAATCGAATCCATGGTCGCGGATGGGAGGGTATTGGATAAAATGGCAAGGAAGTAAGCGCCACGTTTCGAAGGGATCGCATGGAAGGAAGGATAGTCACGCAGCATGCAGGAATGTAGGTATTCACTGAAGGAAGGCAGGAAGGAAGGATGGAAGGAAGCAAGGAAGGAAGGAAGGAAGGAAGGAAAGGAAGAAAGGAAAAGAAGGAAGGGAAGGAGGGAGGGAGGGAGGGAGGGAAGGAAGGAAGGAAGGAAGGAAGGAAGGAAGGAAGGAAGGAAGGAAGGGGTGAAATCTAAGGATAACTGGGCCCTGTTCATGCACAACTTGCAGCTTGCCTGGCACAATGCTGCTGACAAATCCAGCCTTCCCAGATTAACATCTTTGGACTCCTCCCCAGATTTCTGGGGATGCCTCATTAGCTCCATTTCACAGATAAATAAACCAAAGTGCAGAGAAGGTGAGACCTCGGCCAAGGTGACCCAGGGGGTTAGTGACAGAGGAGCCAGGAGACTCGGGGTCTCACAGTGCTTGGTCTCAGCCTCCTCTTCCCTCCTGCCCTGGCCCCAGATGGCCTGAGTCCCTGCAGCCAGAGGAGAAATGCTGCCTTTCTTTTGACAGGGAAATGGCCCCACCTTCTCCCTGCTCCAGCAAGTGAGCCCACAGCCTTGGCATTGACAGCTTAGGGCCATGACCCTCCAACTCTAATGTGCAGAAGAATCAACTAAGGAGTCCACTGTGGATTCCTGGGCCAAATCCACACACACGTTTATGTAGTAAGTCTGCAGTGGGATTGGTAGAAACTGCACTTTTAAAATTACTGCAGATGATGCTGAGATAGGCTACACCTGGAAGCCCTGGCATGGGCTTATAGAGGTGCTGATCTGGTCTGCGGAGTACAGGTGTCTTGGGGTCCACCCATATTGAGCTTGGATCAGCCCCCCCCCCCCAGGTGGTGGATGAGCACGAGCAGC
Organism: Myotis lucifugus; assembly: GCF_000147115.1. Classification (NCBI taxonomy): domain Eukaryota; kingdom Metazoa; phylum Chordata; class Mammalia; order Chiroptera; family Vespertilionidae; genus Myotis; species Myotis lucifugus. The sequence goes on from NW_005871120.1 coordinate 2,482,700, forward strand.
ATGAGAAGGGACATCGGGTGTTGGGAAGAGTCCTAGTCAAGAGGGCAGCACAGTGAGCCTCTGGTTCCTGGGCCCTCAGCTGGTCTACGACCCTTAAATAAGCCGGGGGACTGGAGGAGAGAACCCTGTTCATGACTGATTTGGGATTTTCCTCCACCCAGGTTGCTGAAGTTCCAGTGTCTGATTTAATTTAAAAAATGCCAAAAGGGGGGTGTTTCTGGCTCCCTAGTACTGAGTAGGCAATGCACACCAGCACATGCACTGCTTTCTGGAGCAGCCCCAGGCCTGAAGAGAGGATTCTCTGCAGTTTGCAAACTACAGCTCCTGCTCCCTCTGGCTCTGCAGGGAGTCGGACACCTGGAGACTCACCAGGAGGCTGTGAGCCCCTGGGAGGGTTCTCCGCCTCTCTGGGCTTATTTCTGCCTCTGTGAGGAGAAAGGGTGCAGTAACTCCTGCCAGTTCTATCACAGTGACTAACCAGCATCCCCAGGAGGTCCCACTTCTGCCAGTTTTAATTGAGGACATATTATGTACCAGGCATTTTACTGGAAACCATTCTGTGTAGATAAGCACAATTTCGGCTCTCATGGGATCCTTAGTAAATATCCACTTCTTGACCCACAGCCCTTTGACTTTCTTAAACTACACTGTTGTTCTGACTTGGCCCACGCCACCAACAAAACCATATTCAAATACCTTCTCTGTGTGTATGCTGTTTTATTGAGGATGGGCCACGTGCCAGGCCAGGGGCTCAGAGGTTTGCATGCCTAATCTCCTTTAATCCCCACAACACCCCCTAGAGGCGAGTGTATTAGTTCTTGGATTGTAAAGATGAGGAAATAGACATGGAAGGTCATTTGGGTAATTGGCAGGATTCAGATTCAAACCCAGGTGGTCTGACTACAGATACAGGCCCGGAGCCCCTTTAACAACAGCAGCAAATGTGTAGGGGGCAGGCATGCGTCTCCAGTCCTCCGGCCGGGACCCAGAGCTTAGCCTCCAGCCAAAGTCCTGCACATGCCAGCCCACCCGGCCGTGGTCTCAGCCAAGAGCTTATTTTTCCTTCCATGCACTTGAGCAATTTCATTTTCCCCGATTCCTGGCCTAGAAGCTGCTCTGCTGAAGTGTTGATTTACCCCGGGTGCTCCCACTATGGAGCAGGCACTTTAATTGCTTCCTAAAGGGGCCTTTGGTGCGCTTTTGAGAGTGCTGATTGGAATTTTTAAAGAATTATAATTTCCCAAAGCATGCTGTCATTAAAATTCCACCAACCTCACAGCCAGCGTCTTAATCTCCCCACTGTCCTGGGATTAGACCTGCATCTCTCCACTGCTTCCCAGGGGATGACCTTGAGAGGGTCCTTTCCAAGCTCTGAGCCTGGATTTCCTGCTGGCGGCCTTGGAGGGCTGTTGGGAGGCTTAAATGAGAAGGTGAACATCAAGTTCTTAGGGCATGCCTGGCAAGCTAGGTCCTTGCTGCTAAGCTAAGTAAGCCCATTTACTGCAATTCAGGAGGAGAAAGTGACTTGCCTAAGGTCACACAACCAGAGATGGTTATTCTAGTGTCTTCATAACTTCCATATTTCATAATGCTTCCTCCTCTTCTCCATGACCCCGGCAACCATTAGTCTGTTCTCTGTGTCTATGAGTCTGTTCCAAGTTTGTTTGTTGTTAAGATTCCACACATAAGTGAAATCATGTAGTATTTTTTCTCTGACTGAGTTATTTCAGTTAGCATAATATCCTGTAGGTTCATCCATGCTGTCACAAGTGGTAGGTTATCACTTTTTTTATGGCCGAGTAATATTCCATTGCATATATGTACCACTTCTTTATCTAGGCTTCTATTGATGGGTACTTGAGTTGCTTCCATATCTTGTCTGTTGTAAATAATGCTGCAATGAATATAGGAGTGTATATATTCATTCAAATTAGTGCTTTGGTTTCTTCAGATATATACTCAGAAGTGAAATGACTGAGTCATGAAGCAGTTCCATTTTTTAATTATTTTGAGGAACCTCCATAGTATTTTCCACAGTGACTGCACCACCTATATTCCCACCAACAGTGCACTAGGGTTCCCTTTTCTCCACATCCTCACCAACACTTATTGTTTGTGGACTTCTTGATAGCCATTCTGACAGGTATGAGGCGATACCTCATTGTGGTTTTAATTTGCACTTCTATGATGATTAGTGATGCTGAGCATTTTTTCATATGTCTATTGGCCATCTGTATGTCTTCTTTGGAGAAGTGTCTATTCAGGTCCTCTGCCCATTTTTAATTGGATTATTTGGGGTTTTTTTAGGTATTTTTTGGGTGTTGAGTTGTATAAGTACTTTATATATTTTAGATATTAACCCCTTATCAGATGTGTCATTGGCAAATATTTTCTTCCACTCAGTAGGTTGTCTTTTTGTTTCGCTGATGATTTCCTTTGCTGTGCAAAAACTTTCTAGTTTGATGTAGTTCCATTTATTTATGTTTTCTTTTGTTTCCCTTGCCCAAAGAGATATATCAGAAAAAATATTGCTAAGAAAAATGTCAGAGATTTTTACTGCCTATGTTTTATTTTAGGAGTTTTATGTTTTCAAGTCTTACATTTAAGTATTTTATCCACTTCTGGTTTATTCTTGTGAATGGTGGAAGAAGGTGGTCTAGTTTCATTTTGTTTGCATATATCTGTCCAATTTTCCCAACACCATTTATTGAATAGACTGTCTTTACCCCATTGTATGTTTTTGCCTTCTTTGTCAAATATTAGTTTAACATATAGGTGTGAGTTTATTTCTGGGCTCTTTATTCTGTTTCATTGATCTATGTGTCTGTTTTTATGCCAGTGCCATGCTGCTTGGATTATTATGGCCTTGAAATATAGTTTGATATCAGGTAGTGTGATGCCTCCAACTTCGTTCTTCTTTTTCAAGATTTCTGTCACTATTAGAGGTCTTTTGTGGTTTCATATACATATTTGGTTTATTTGTTCTAGTTCTGCTAAATCTGCCATTGGTATTTTGATATGAATTGCATTGAATCCAGAGATTGCTTTGTGTAGTATGAACATTTTAATAATGTTAATTCTTCCTAACTATGAGCACATTGTATGCTTCCATTTGTTTGTATGTTTTTCAATTCCTTGCTTCAGTATCTTATAATTTTCTGAGTACAGGTCTTTTACCTCCTTGGTTAAATTTATTCTGAGATATTTTTTGATGCAATTATAAGTGGGCTTGTTTTCTTAGTTTGCCTTTCTGAGAGTTTATCATTAGTGTATAAAAATACAACTGATTTCTAAATAGTTATTTTGTATCCTGCTACCTTACTGAATTTATTTACCAGTTTTAGTAGTTTTTTTATTGGAATCTTTAGGGTTCTCTATATATAGTAGTATGTCTTCTGCAAATAATGACAGTTTTATTTCTTCCTTTCCAGTTTAGATGCCTTTTATTTTTTCTTCTTGTCTGATTGCTGTGGCTAGGACTTAATGGACTCCTTTATTAAAAGTAAAAGTAAAGAAATGCATTTAAAAGGAAGCTTTATGTAAGTGCGAAATCGATATCACTTGCCATAAATAATAGGCAATCATAAAAATAAATGCAGCAGATACAATAAATACAGAGAGCCAGGTCTAGAGCCTTTCCAAGGCTCGGTGGCTTCTTTTTAACAAAGGAAGTTGGGAGCTCTGGAGAGGTATGGAAGCCACACTGGCACCAAGCTGAGCCCTTCTCCCTGAGGAGGCCAGAGCGAAGGGCGGAAAAGAGAACAGGAGCCTGCGGCTCTGTGACTTCCTGTCTCTGTGCCATGCTACGTCCATCTAAAACCGCTCTGTGGCCACCAGTGCTCCCAGACCTCATTACAGGAAACACTGAACTCATTCATCCTCCACCCCAAGATTCTGCGTGGCATTTCAGAGCAGGAAGGCCCAGAGGAGGACAATCAAAGCCTGGTTCTTTAATGCATGTTTTAAAAACACAAAAATGTTAGCTAGACCTAACACAATGGCTTGGCCCCTTAGGTTGCTGGGCAATTTCTGTTTTGTGTTTGTGTGTGTAGTTGTACCTAGGTTCTCACTTCCCTCCTATGGCTTGTCAATCAGTAAAATGCAGAGATTGGATCCTGACAGCCTCTGTTATCCCTCCAAGCTGGCTGAGGATGGGACTGAATTTCAGAGTTGCCCTTGCTCTGTTCGTTGCACACTCATGCACACTCACACACACACTCATACAAACACACACACACACACACTCACACACACACAGGCTCCCCCACTGGCCTCCATTTGCCTAGGGACACGGAACAGGAGTTGCATTTAGTAATCAATTGACTCCCCTTGACTTGGTTTGGTGCCTTTTCTAAATAACAAGGGCCTGGCAACATCAGAGCCTCGCAACAATCTTTATTAATGAAGCTCCCGGCACCGTGCAGAGAAGACACAGGCAGCATATGCAAACGTGCTAAGGAAATTATTTCCATCAGCTCCAGCTATTTGAAAGCAATTGAAAAGTTTCCATTTGAAGAAAAAGTAATTTTCCTGATGTGCCTTTCCAGAGCTGTTTGTCTGCCCCCACCTCACGCAGCCCCAGCTGCCCCAGCTCCCAGCCTTCTACATTTTATTAAACCACAGCTAAGTGGCATCCTGCTGTTAAAATATTGTGTTGCTTTTTAAAGTGATATCATTACCTAATAATTTTGAGAGCTTTACTATTTTTTTTTCTTTGTCAGTTAGGGAAATGGACCAAATGCCTTGGCAGCATTTCAGCATCATGGAGATGGGTGGTGGGGAGGTCTGGGGAGATTGGTGCCAAAAAAGCATGAACTGAACTCCGGAGGTCAGGTTGGAAAGCATCTATAAATTGTTTCCTGTTTTATGGAGAATTGGAAAATAAAACATGAGATGCAGAGAAACATTATCAAAGCAACCCCTGAATCCAAAGGAGGATTTTCCATGAAGCTAATGAAACTTAAATTTCAGGACCCTAGACTTGAATGGGCCCTTGCACCTAATTTTATAATCATAATTTAAAGAGTGTGCTTGTTTTCTATTGCAGTGTAACAGATTAGCACAAACTTAGGGGTTTAACCCAACACCCATTTTAGCTCACAGTTCTGTCTGGCCTGGTATGGCTGGGATCTCTCCTCTGAGTCTTTACTCAGAGTCTCACAAGGCAAAAATCAAGGTGTCCTCGACCTAGTTGCGCTCTTAAATGGAAGCACAGAGGGGAGGTGTGGTAGGATCTGTTTCTAAGATCATTCTTGTTGTCAAAATTCAGTTCTTCGAGGCTGTAGGACTGAGGTCCCATTTCCTAGCTGGTTGTGAGCTAAGGGTAGCTGTCAGTCCTATAGACCTCTTGCATTTCTACTCCATGGCCCTTCCATTTAAGCCAGTAATGGTACATCAAATCCTTCTTGCTGAATCTGAGCTCCCCTTCTTCAACCAGTTAGAGAAAACTCTCTGCTTTTAATGGGCTCCATGGTTAGGTCAGACCCAGCCATATTATCTTCCTATCTTAAGGTCAATTGTGCCACACAACAATCTAACCATAATAGTAAAATCCATCATAGGCACAGTCCCAAGGAATATGCTGGGCAAGTACTCGAGAGGGGTGGGAAATCTCAGTGGGCCGATTAAAACATCTACCTACCACAGGGAAAGGTACCAACTTGCATAACCTTCAGGCCACCCAAAACTTGGATCTCCTTTACCTGATCCCTTTGATCTTAGAAGCTCCTGTTTAGATCATTTGAATGGCCTCAGGTTGATCTTAGGACTTTAGTCTCTTTTTCAGACTCATTGGCTCAAAAATTCACCATGCCCTTCCTCCCAATAATCTACATAGAGAGTCAAAATGGAGCTGGGCATGCAAGGCTATGGTGGTCACCTGTTGGTTTTTCTGGAAACCAGTCTCTTTCTCTGTTGACAGCCCCCTGGTTTCCCTTTCCTGTCAAACTGTTCTCCCATCTAAAGTCTGTGTGGTTAAGAAAAGGGCCCCATCTCCAGCTCCAAGGATGAGCAAGTCATGTTTATTTGATCAATTGAAGACCCCTCTCTGCTTCTGACCTTAGTCACGCAGTGGTTCTCAACCTTCCAAATGCCGCGATCCTTTAATACAGTTCCTCATGTTGTGGTGACCCCCAACCATAAAATTATTTTTGTTGCTACTTCATAACTGTAATTTTGCTACTGTTATGAATCGTAATGTAAATATCTGATATGCAGGATGTATTTTCATTGTTCGCGACCCACAGGTTGAGAACCGCTGCTTAGTGCTTGGTGCCTGGATGGTTAAGTGATGCACACTGGCTCAAGGTAGATTGCTATAAGGCATCAGAAAGGAGATTTTTTTCTTTTCCACGCAGGCTATAAGCAATAGGATGATATGCCTGGAATTAAAGGGGTCACCAGAGAAGCCTAATAACGAAGACAGTCCAGAAGAGCAGTCCTGAGAGAAGAGAGAAATGGGTCCTAATTATATCATTTGAGACTTTTGATTAAACTGAGCCTGAAGCTAGACTACCCTTGGACAAATTAATTTATTTCTTTTTCATTAAATTCATTTATTTATCCATCCATCCATCCATCCATCCATCCATCCATTCACCTTTCATTCATTCTTCTTTCTTTGAAGCTATTTGATATTGAGTTTCTGTCCCTTATAATCAAAAGACTAACATAGATGGTCCCATAGCCTGTCGATCTCACTCTTTCATTCTACTCTCTCTCACAGGTGCAGCCCCCTCCCGCCCATCCTCCAGCCAGACTGAAATGCTGTCATTCCTGGACTTTCACTCTCACTCATGATGCTCCCATTCCCTAGCATATCCGTGTCCTTCCTCTGCTCATCCATGTGGTACTCAGCTCAAATGACAACTTGTTCTTGGCATCTTACCACCCTCCCAGCTTCATTTAAGAGTTACTTTTCTTGACTCTCAGACGACTTAGTTAGAACCTACCTACCTGCCTGCCTTCTAGTTGTATTCCCTTTTGCCTGATCTTACTTAGTCCCATTCACATCCCATCCCTGTGTGCAGCACACAATAAGTGAGTGTGTTTGGGGGTGGGGGGACTTTGATCATTTCCATTTTAAGATCAAAGAAACAGAAGTTCAGGGAGGTAAGTCAGACCAATATGAAACCAAAATCTACATTTTTAACCACTATAAAGACTTTCACTTAATTATCGTAGTACCATTAATACTGTTATTAATATTGACAATAACTGTCATCACACACACTGAGCCTTTGCCTCCCAGTGTGGTTAAGAAGTAGTTTAAGTAGATTACCTCTTAATCTTCAAAACAATCTTCTAGGACAAATGCTAGTGTGATGCTGTTATATGAGTGAGGAAGCTGAGTCCCAGAGAGGTGAAATGATTTCCCAAGGTCACACAACTAGAATTTGAACCCAATTCTCCTTTCAGAAGCATTGCTCTTAGCCACTGCATTTGCAAATGCTTGGAGAGAGAGAGAGAGAGAGAGAGAGAGAGAGAGAGAGAGAGACTGAACTTGTAACTTGAACATGCTGGGGAGACCTATGCATTCAACCTCAGAGACCCCTCAGAATGATGACAGGAGGGCTCAGGGGAGGGGTGAAAGTGCCAGCCAGAGGCAGCGCCCCTCCTCCACCCTTCCCCTGTAAGACCACTGTCCCTTGATCCAAAGCAATACCTGGGTCAAAATCTCCATTTTCAATTACCTAAACTAGACAGTCTGAACTGGGTGTTTAAACAGGATTTTTCTTGCTTTTTTTTTTTTAATTGGAAGGAAGCTTTAAACACTTTGAAAGTGGCCTCAGGGACCAGATCACAGCATGCTCTGCATCTCTTCCTTTTGAGGCAAGCATTCCTGCAGCCACATTGCAAGCTCTGTTTTCAATTACAAAAGCTTGTTTGAACAAGGGCTGTCACAGAGTCTGTTCAAACAGGCTTTTGTAATTGAAAAGGAGGAAAAACAAAAGATTTCCAACCTTCCAAAGCCAGGGTGGGAAGTAGCTGGCCAGACAATTGTGGAACCAAAATGGTGGCAGGTAGAATGGGAACTGAGGCCAGCCAAAGAGGCGCTAGGTGGTTGTGAGTGGGCTGAAGCACAACTGGAGTAAGAGTTTAGAATTTGGATCTGTTACCGGATGGCGACTGGGCCCAGAGTGGGTCTGCCTAGGGCCTGCAGGTAGTGTGTGGGTTCTTGACTTTGTACAGGAAAGATTTTACAACAGGAGTCCATGTGATTTTGAGAGTATGTTTATTAAAGCTGGGGACAGTGAACCAAGGAAGGGCTTAGGATAAAAGAGGCAACAGGAGAGAGAATGGGTGAGGCTGCTCTTTAGAAATGTTATGGGAAAGAAATGAGCCAAGGTGAGGCTGCTGTTAGTTCACTGGAAAGTCAGAGAAAAGAGGCCTGGGGGACAGCTTCTGGGGGGTTAGACCAAGATGAGCTGCCTCTGCCTATTGCTGCCCTGGTTGCAAGTCTTGTGGGCGCCCCTTAGAGTTTAGAAGGTGAACACCTGAGAGGGAAGAAGACAGGAAGGGGAAAGTGAGGATGTGCTCCAGGGAGGGAGGGTCCTTTGTTTTGAGACTCCTTTGTTTTGAGGGTTCTTTAAGGCTGGGAGTTCAGGGGAGGTGCCAGGGGAAGATCTCAATAGAATAGTCATCAGTTTTCCAGGTGTGTCCTTTCAAAGTTGTGGTCTCTACTGATTGGTCAGCACCAGGGCAGGGGGCATTAGTCAATATAGTTGGTCCTGAGGTCAGCCATGGTGTCCTTTGTTGCTTTTCTGGGCCTGAAGCTGAAATGCATGTCAGGCCTAGATGTTATCTCTAGGGAGGAAAGGTCAGGCGGTCTAAACCACATGATCATTGATATGCCAGGAGAGGAAAGGCCACCCTGAGGGCAAGGTCTGGTGCCAGTTTTTCCCATTGCTAACCACAGGGGCTTTTGGTCCTGGTGACCTTCTATATCTGACTGTAAATTCCTTGGCCAGTTTTTCAGCCATTTGTCTCAGTTTCCCCGTTCCACTTGCCAAGGAATTTTCCTGGCTGCTTACTATTTTGCCTCACTCCCCACTCAGAGCCTCCCATCTCTGTACTCATTTAGGGGTGATGTCTTCAGAAACTGCTTCCTGCTGACAATGGTTGTAGTCCTTGCCTGTGTGGGGTATGAAAGTCTTCCCCTGCCTGATCTAAGAAGGACAAGGGAATGGGATCCAAGGCTTTCAGAACAGAGAGAATGTTAGCGGATTCTTCTAAAGTAGGGATGGGCCGAATCCTTGAAGCATCATCATTTTGACATGGAATTGTATCCTAGAGATGACAAATTTGACAAGAAGGTTAAAAAGGGCTGGTCTAAAATGAGAAGGTGAATTAGAGTAACTAAAAGTCTGAGGAGAGGTAAGAATCAGGTGATAGAGGGAGGGACCGACATTAGATGGAGGGGCTTTCCTGGTGGAAAATGTGTCACCTGCCTGAAGCCCTTTTGTTTACTATATTTAATTAAAATTTGGCTAAGGGAAATACCCCAAGATCTTCCTCCAGAAGTATGTATTTTTCTGTCTGGACCTCTTGGGTAGGAAAGCAGTTTCAGGGTGCAGAACTTTGGTCCCTTCAGTCCCACCCTTTTATTTTATTTTTTAATCTCACCCAAGGACATGCTTATAGAAAGGAGGACATGCTTAGAGAGAAGAAGGGAGAGGAAAAGAGAGAGAGAGAAAAGAAGAGAAACATTGATCAGTTGCCTCCCATATGTGCCCCAACAGGGGACTGAACTTGCAACCCAGGTATGTGCCCTGACCAGGAATCCAACCGGCAACTTTTTGGTACATGAGATGATGCTCAACCAACTGAGCTACTCTGGCCAGGCCTAGCTCCACCCTTTTAAATAATAAAGGTTTACATTCCAGAAGCAAAGTTGGTGGCTTGCTCTAAATTCTTTTGACTCAGTTATCTAGTCCTGAAAATAAGTGGGTCCAGTTACATTGTTGAGTCTCACTTCCGGAGGTGGTGATGCAGATGGGCTTCCCGAGTGAGACCTATTTTGTGTCAGCAAGCAGTCAGGTATGGAATGAGGGTATGCCTATGAAAACTAGCGGTCGCCAACCTTTCAGACCTCATAGACCACCAGTGGTCCACGGACAACCGGTTGGCGACTGCTGGAGAATATCTTTAGGTGCAAGGCTTAACATTTCTTTTGCTGGAATGAAAGCAAGCAGTGGCGATCTGAGAGACCCCTGCCTCAGCCCAGTGCAGCTGACTGCTGGAAGGAACATGAGGACTGGCAGCTGACTGCTGGAAGGAACATGATTGGAGGTAGAACAGGATAGTGAGTCTCACCATGGGTACCTAAGGAAAGTGTCATGATGAGATGATCATGTATAAATGGCTTCAAAAGCCATTGGTGCCTAGAATAAGAAAAATCACTTCATTTATAATTTGTTGTCAATCTTTTGGAATTCACCAAGTAAAAAGTCTCAGTTTGTTATGTGTATATTTTTAACTCGAGGCTCTCACACTTGGAACCCTCTAGGAATCTGTATAGAATTTAGTATCCTGTTTTTGTTTTCACTGTATTTTAAGGAAAATAATAGCTTCAAATTCAAGTAAATTTCAGTTAAAATGGAATCAATGTAAAAATATTACATTAATAATAGAGCTATAGGATAAAAATACAGGAAAAAGTCACGCTGGTACCTGGATATCACAAAAAATGAAGAGGTGGAGGAAAACCAAATTTGGGAACACTGGTTTGGCTGCTAAGAGTTTGGAGGATAGAGCGACTGCATGTATTCACATCCCAGCTCACCACATGCCTCCTCTGCGGAATGGGGCAAATAAAAAATACCTAACTTAGGAGGTTGCTCTGAGGATTTCCAAAATAAGCAGTCACTCTGTCACTGTTTTTATATTATTGTTGTTAAAAATAAGATTACCATTTAGCTTAATGTTTCTCTAACTTAAATAATGCATGGACGCCCTTTAGAGGGAAAGCAATTCTCAGGAACCCGCCTGATGGGTGAGAACTTGTGCAGACCTCCGCATATGGCTGGGGAAGGAGCTGCTCTGCAACTGGGTCCAGGTTCTGCAGAAATACAAGTGAGGAGCCTGAGGTTTGAGTTATTCAAGGTCACACACTAGTGACTGAATCAGAGGTATACTCGAACCCAAATCTCCTTTATTAAATGGGCTACAGACAGTTTGGGGTCAGTATGTGCTGCTCGTTATAGTACTTCCAGCATCCCTATTTCCTTCTCCCCTAAACTAAACTCCAATAGCAGCCCCAGTCAAGGTAGCAACCCAAAATTTCACCACACATTCCAAGACACCCCAGGGAGGTGGCACCTGGCCCTGATTAAAAACCTCCAAATGGCCCTGGCCAGTTTGCTTAGTGGTTAGAGCAATGGTTCTCAACCTTCCTAATGCTGCGACCCTTTAATATGGTTCCTCATGTTGTGGTGACCCCCAACCATAAAATTATTTTTGTTGCTACTTCATAACTGTAATTTTGCTACTGTTATGAATCATAATGTAAATATCTGATATGCAGGATGTATTTTCATTGTTACAAATTGAACATAATTAAAGCATAGTGATTAATCACAAAAACAATATGTAATTATATATATGTTTTCCGATGGTTTTAGGCGACCCCTGTGAAAGGGTCGTTCGACCCCCAAAGGGGTCGCGACCCACAGGTTGAGAACTGCTGGGTTAGAGCATCCACCCACGGACCAAAGGATTGTGGTGTGGATTCAATTCCCAGTCAAGGGCCTGTACCTTGATTTCAGGTTTGATCCCAGGCCCCAGTCAGGACCGGAGCAGGAGGCAACAATTGATGTGTCTCTCTTAAGTCAATATTTCTCTATTTTTCTCTCTCTCTCTTACAGGCAACATAAAATTCACTATTTTAACCATTTTAAACTGTGCAATTCATTGGCATTTAGTACATTCAAACTGTTGAACATGTTCATCATCCCAAAAGGAAATCCCACCCATTAGCAGTCACTCCCCATTTCCCCTTCCTTCCAGCCTCCACAACCACTAATCTATTTCTGTATATGAATTTTTCTATTCTGGACATTTTTTATCAGTTGAGTCATACAATATGTAACTTTTCATGTCAGGTATTTTCTACTTAGCATAAGTATTTCAAGGTTCATCCATGTTATAACATGTATCAGTGCTTCATTTCTTTTTATGATTGAACTAGAGGCCCGGTGCATGAAATTTGTGTGCAGGTATGGTCCCTAGGCCTGGCCTGCGATGAGGGCCATCTTCTCCAGCAGCCCGCAGCCAGCCCTGTTCCCCACCGCCATCCACCCCTGGTTCCCAGTTCGCCATTGGGCGATTGGTGCCTGATGGCCGGGGGAAGGAATTGAGAGGTCGGCTGTTCCCACCCGCTCACTGGCCCCGTCCCTGCCATGGGTGGCCATCAGGTGATCAGAGCCTGCTGGCTGGGGAAAGGGACCAAGAGGTGGTCAGTGCGCCTCATAGTGACTGGTCCAGGGGTCGTTCTGGTCGTTCTGCCATTAGGGTCAATTTGCATATTACCCTTTTATTATATAGGATAGAGGCCTGGTACATGGGTGGGGGCCAGCTAGCCTGCCCTGAAGGGGGTGCCCGATCAGTGTGGGGGTCCACACTGGGGGGCGGGGCTGGCCTGGGTGAGGGGCTGCCAAGGGTTTGCAGGCTGGCCACGCCCCCATCGGGGTGGGGATCCCCACTAGGTGGTGGGGCCAGCCTGGGCGAGGGGCTGCAGGCGGTTTTCAGGCCGTCCACGCCCCTGGCTTTGTTAGGAAGGACATCTGGAATGATGTCCAGTCTATCTGGTCTAATTAGCATACTACCCGTTTATTAGTATAGATAATATTCCACTATATGGATATACCACATGTTATTTATCCATTCATTAGTTGATGGACATGTGGGCTGTTTCCACCTGTTGGCTATTGTGAACAATATTGTGTTCAGGTGGTAGGGACTATGTGGAAACCCTTACCTCAATGGTAGTTTGCCTGCCAAGGTGAGGGGTCTAAAGACAGGTACTTAGGACAGGCAAGTTTGAATGTGGAGAGAGGGACAGCAGGACGGCAGGAATAACCAGTTCCAGTGGTAGTCTGTGCTGGAGGGCATCCTCAGAGGGCAGTAAAGCCCCAGATTTCTGGCTGGAAGATCCAAGAGTATGCAAGGAGAAAAAGAAGGCCCCTGGCACCAACTTAGGGTACTCCACGGTGGTTTTGCCTAAGGAAAGCCCTAGTGCTCCATTCCCTGCAAAGAAGAATCTTCAGCCAGACATTGCTCTCCATACCCTGGGACCTATGGAATCAACAAAATCCTGGGGAAGGAGGAAAATAACTCAAGTCATAAGCTGGGGTAAAGACCATGAAGATAGACTCACACACCGGAGATATCCGTGGGTGGTGGGAAAGCCAGGGAGGGCTCTGAGGGTCCCCAAGGGAAATGCAGGAAGGCATGATGGCCAAGAACTGGCCCTGAAGGCAGAGTAGCTGGGTCTGAATCCCCCCCACCCCCATCAGCCACCCCAGGTGTCACTTCAGGTGTGAGTTCAGGGTAGATGCTCCCATCCCATCCCGCCCTTCCCTGTGTGTTTGCTTGAGCTGGGACCCATATAGCAGGGCCTTGCTACTCATCAGCAATCCACAGCTCCCTTCTCACTCAGAGGGGACCTTCCCAGCATTATTCTGAGGGTCCCCAAAATTTTCCCTGAGCCATCCTTGAGGCTCTCAGACCAGCTTTGTGACATAGAAGGGGAAGTGCCCACTCCCACCACAGCCATAGCACTCTTCTCCCTTTTTGTTAATTTAGAGTTTATTATTCTTCTTATTTAAATTGTAAATTTCCCTTCCCTGGAAATCTTGCCTAAACTGCCCCATTACTGCACATTAGCAGCCGTTGTCTCCCCTCTGGATACAGATTTTCGGAGTGCTCCTATGCATCATTGGGTAAGAGAGGAATTTTCAGAGGCTCCAGCAAGGGCTAGAGAGGTTAATGTGGAAACCTTCTCAGGCCTGGGGGGTGGGGGTGGGGGGCGGGGGGCTCTAGGAAGAGGCGAGGGGAGAGTGCAGGCTGAGCCTGTCTGTCCTTGTCCACACTCCCCCACCGGAGTCAGGGGAGAAAGAGAAGCAATCTCTCCCACCAAGCTCCTCGGGAGCACAGCCAGGAGAGGAGGCAGCACGCGTGTCTGCCAAGCCCAGTGGTTGCCATCTTTCAGAGGCTTGCATATTTTACACTTCCTCCTGTGGCTGGGCTCACATGCGGAAGGGAGTGCCATCGTCCTGAATTCCAAATTTACTTTAAGTAATTAAACCCATTTATTTCCATCTGAATATGCCATGGGATTGGAGGAGTTTATGGAAATCTGGGGAAGGAGAATTCTGAACAGATAAATAAATTACGTAGGGGGGCGATGATTACTGATGGAAATGGAAAGAGAAGGCCTAAGCCAGTGAAGCTTTCCCAGAGCGGGCTAGGGCCTCTGCAAGGTGGACACCTCTCACCTGGGTCATGGGTCCAGCAAGGAGAGAGGGTGTGCTCTCAGAAGCCCTTGACAGGCCTGGTAGGCGGGGACTGTTCCACCCTAAGCCTGGCAGAAACTTCTGGTGCAGTCTCTGCTCAAGCAAGACCAGGGAGTGAGCCCAGCCGGTGTGGCTCAGTGGTTAAGCATCGACCTATGAGACAGGAGGTCAAGGTTCGATCCCTGGTCAGGGCACATGCCGGGGTTGTGGGCTCAATCCCCAGTGTGTGGCATGCAGGAGGCACCAATTAATGATTCTCTCTCATCATTGATGTTTCTATCTCTCACTCACTTTCCCTTCCTCTCTGAAATCAATAAAAATATATTTTTAAAAAAGTAAAAAGAAAACAGAGAGTGGGCAAGGATCCGCCTTATCTGGCTCCTTGCTTCCTTCCTTCTATTCTTCTTTTTCCATTTTCTCATTCCCTTCATTACTTAGAATAACAGCAACAGACATAGTTACTATTATCAATAGTCTCAATATCAATGATTGGCTCCATCTCAAAATCAACTTCATATTGATGTCCTCATTGTCCTTCTAAGTCAAATAAGATTCTTTCCCCCCTGAACGCTCTTTCCATATAGATTAGGAAGTACATTTGAGGGGCCAGGTGGGAACACAAGGGGGAAGCTGGACAGGTATCCAATTGGGAGACGATGGCTGCACGGAGCAGGGGCACACTCACTGCTGTACTGACACTATTCCCAGCTCTGTGGTGGGGGGGGGGGGGGGCAAGGCCTATATGTGCCCAGTGCCATCCAGAGGTTACCTCCAGGCCCCCTCACATCCTACTGGGGCAGTGGATTTCCGCTGCCAGGCAGGAGTTACCCGGGCAAGGTAAGCCTTCTCCCCCTAGCAGTGCGAGTTTTCTCTCTAGGCTAAGAGGATGTCGTTCCCACTCTCTCCCAGCTCAGTCCAGGCGCTGTGCCTTCCAGAAGTTAAGCTAATAAAGCAGCGGCCCCGTGGAGGCAGTGATAAGCGGCTTAGCATGGAGGGCTGGCACTGACCTGGCAGCTTTCTCACCTGCCAACCACTTGTGGAGCTTATGAGAAGGGAAAATGAGAATTATGTCTTCCTTGTGGGAGATCATCCTCTCTTTCCTCGGAAATTAGTTCCAAGGCCAGGATGTGGTGGGGGATTCGGCACTTCTGAGTTATAAAGGGAAAGGGACAGCCCAAGCCCCTACAAAGCATAAGGCTGATGGTAATCAGTCTAATGTAGATAGAAGTCATGGTCAAGAAGAGGCCTCGCCCCTAAGACTTTGAGCTTCTTCTATGAGTGAAGAGCTGGGGAAAGGAGGAAGAGGAAGAAATGAGAGAGAAAATGAGCCAAGAACATAGAAACCAGGAGAATGGCATCCCCTCCCCGCCCCCCCGCAAAGAAAGGGGAATTAAGAATGATCAAGGCTGTTGGGGAGAAAGTCACCTAACCTTCTATGGTGATGAAGAAAAAGTAGTTCTTTCATCTGTGCTGATTGCCCAGTGATCAGAGAACCAGTTCAGACACGGCACGGTTATTAGACACAGCTTCCTGCTCCCAGCTGTCCAATGCCTTCCATGTGTACTTGAGATAGAGCATAAAACCCTCTAATCTCACATCTACCAGGGGTCTGGCTTTATCAGCTGCTTTGAAGGCTGGGGAGATAAGTGAGACAACTCCTGCCAGGGGCATTGTGTGTGGTTCACGGGGCAGTGCGCTGACTGGCGTTCAGGAGCACCATCCCCAATGGATCATCGTGGATTTGAATATGATGACACTGAGCGGGGGAGGGAACATGATAGTAACATGCATTTGTTATCTTCCTAAACTTCTCTGATCACCTACTAGAATTTATTCTCTGTTATTCTCTATTTATTTCTTTCATAGCACGTAGTGCAATCTAAAATTATACATGTTACTTATTTCTTTACTGTTTTATTACCAGTCTTCCCCACTAGAATGTGAGCTCCATGCAGGCAGGGGATCTTGCTGATCTTCTGCACTCTCTTTCTCCTTCCCTAAGGAACATGAAGGCATGCAATTATATGTTAACTGAATAAATGGGCATCACCGAAGTACAAGTGTTGAGTGGTATTTTAGTCTCTGCAGGGCTTAGGGCAGCTCCAGCATCCAGTTGAGTCACCTTGACTCTGTCCAAACTATGGAAGCAAATGGATGGAAATAGAAAGTACAAGCCAACTCAGTGATGATCTTGCCCCCTTAGGATCTGTGAACTCACAAAGGATGCAGTAAAATGGTCCCTCTCCCTTCTAGGCACTTGGAAAAAAGAAAGAGAGTGAGCAGTAAAGCATAGTGTTGTAGAAGTCTCTAGAAAGCTCTCAATGATCCCCACATCCTGGTGTTCATCTTCTTGAGTAATCTTCTCCCCTGAATTGATGACTCAGCCTAATGACTCACTAAAAATGAATGGAATTCAGTAAAAGTGATGGCATGTCACTTCTAATAGTATGTTATAAAAAGCCTGTGGCTTCCAGCTTTGGAATCCTCTTGTTCTTTATCTCTCTCTCTCTCTCTCTCTCTCTCTCTTCTCCCCCCCTCCCCTGCAGCTGTCATGTTTTGAGGACACTCAAGCAAGCTACATAGAGAGAGGTCCACATTGTGAGGGTGGCTGACCAACAGCCACAAGAGTGAGCTTAGAGTCTTCTGAGGTCTGCCGACAGTTTCAGGACTGAACCTGGAAGTGGGTTCTCCTGCTGCAGTCAAGCCTTCAGATGAGACCGCAGCCCTAGCTGACAGCCTGACGGAAACTTTGTGAGAAACCTCAAGTCAGGGGCATACAGCTAAACTGCTCCCAGATTCCTGACTCACAACAACTTTAGGATAATAAGCAACTTGCTTGTGTTTTTTTTTACTGTTTTATTGTCACCAAACATTGGGATAATTAGTTATCTACTAATAACATGGGAAGATATCTTCTAGGCACTGTTAATACATCATGAAGATAGTTTCCCACATTCTTCTTGGATGGTTGAAGTCCATGACTTCCTTTCCTCCTTCCATTACCAAATGAGGAGACAACAGGGACCTCATTAGAATGGGGAGTTAATGCTTCCACCTCTGAGTCAAACAAACACAAGGTCAGTTGCAAAGAACAGCTACGTAAGTATCTTATCATCTCTTAACCACGGTTTCCCCATGAGAAGAGGGGGAATGACAGGATCTGCCTTATCCACCTCTTAGTATTGGTGACAAAATAGTTAACACACTCAAAGTGCTTAGCAGGGTGCCCAGAACATGGTAGGTGCTAACACAATGCTAGGTGTGATTTTTATCTTTTGTTGAGCTATTCACAAATGTCAGATGCAGAAACCTTGGAATTCGGGCTGAGTTATCAGAACATTCAGGTAACACTTGAGCAAGGACCTGATCACACACCTGCATAACTTCAAACAACCTCACACATGGGGTGAATGGGGGACAGTAAATAAATAACGGGGACACACAGATGGTGAGCATGTGCATGTGTGTGCCTTCCTGCTTATTAAGCCAGAGCACTCACATCCTTATAATACCTTCATGAAGCTCATTCTAGACAAAGAGAGAGCAGCCAGCACCTAGCTGAATGTAGCTCAGAAATGTTGGGGGGCTTGTCTAATAGCACACTCCTGGCAGCCAGTGCTAGAGTCTGAACTTAGACTTGGGTCTGATGACACCAAGTAGAGTGCTTTTCCTCATTGGTTTGTTCCTTACGAAGCTGGCCAATGAGCGAGGATCCTGCTTCCCCTGTGTCTCTGAGGCCAGGACTGGCCACTGTCCCCTGACACTTCCCCCATGGACCTATTTCTTTGTTAAACTTTTTCCTCATTAGAACTTCACTTGCATTGCCAAGCCAGCTCTCCTAATCTCGTGTTAACTCTGCCGCCTCTAATTATTTCACTGTAATTATTTTTCCTTAACAAAGGAGATAAAACTAATCGTAACATCATTGTGTAAGCCTCCAAGAGTCATGCTTAAATTACTGCACTGATTTGAGAACCCCAGCAAGCACATAGGAAATAATTATACTTTTATCTGGGTTGTGGCTGATATGTTGCCAGATACCCGCCAAGTTTTTTGCACAAAACAAGAGGTCAGGGGCAGAAAATGACTTTGTCATGAAAATCCTTCAACTGTGGTGAATCTTCCTCCTGCAAATTTTTGACTTGGAGGGGACTGGGGTGAGGGAGGAGGGGCTGGAGAATCAGTGATGTCTCCAATGTGTCCCCAGACCACACTGTTCTTGGGGGAGACTCCCAAATATTATTAGTGCAAAGTTGACATCTGGTCAACTCCTCCCCAGGAGGGGCAAAATGCATGTGCATCAGTGGGACACAGAGAGAAAGCAATGGCTAATGTTGATTATGCACTTACTACAGGCTAAGCAGTGTTCCAGGAAACCGATGTGCCTTGCCTCATTTAACAACTATAATAGCCTAAGAGGTAACTGTCAGCATGCCCATTACATAGATGAGAATACTGAGGCTAAGTAACTTAGCCAGAGCCACGAAGTCTGCAAATAACAGATGGGTCTGGAGCTCTGACCTTAAAATGCTTGTTCTTTCCACCAATTTCTCCCCTAGGTAGCACTTGACTGGGGAGGTAAGGCTGGAGGAGGAGGTGGGTGCTTATTTTAGAGGTTTTCCTTGCATTGGAGCCTCTCCCCATGAGGATGCCTCAGACCTCCCTCAGAAGACACGAATGGGATTAAGCACACAGTGCAGTGGCTGGTGCGCTGAAGGCTCCAGAAGCTCACCAGCTCCTCTGCTGTTCAACCTTCTTAAGGGAGAAAATAAACACAGGCTCGTGCTGTGGGGCTGGAGAGTGAGAGACTAGGATGGTGCCCCAGGGAAGCCATGCTTATCACCACAGCAGAGGTCTCTGAAGATATGGCTGCGACATGAGATAAGAGGAACAGGAACTTTAGTGCCTCGGATCTTCCACAAGTAGCCAGCAAAAATCCTCATCAGTGATAACTCCACGGTCAACACAGAGGATGCAAGTACTTCCAGGGAGTGGAAGCAGATAATGGAGTTCAGAGAACAGGGCGGTACCATCCAGCCTAAATGATAAGACTCCTTTCTGCCAACTACCTCGACACTAACAGAGTCAGTCAAATGATGGCCTTTTTAGCTTTTGCTCTCCTAGAAGCAAATCATGAGTCAAAGATATAAGCACGGCAGTTTATTCAGGAGGTGATTCCAGGTACAGGAGGTGGGAAAGGAGGCATGACTTACATTATTAGGCAGATTACACTGTGGGTGATTGGAGCTTGACCTCCCTGGGAAACCCTGGGAGCCAAGGTCATAGTTATCCCACCCAAAGGGCATGGGATCTAGGGTATTTGTGCACCAACTTCCATCTGTCATCAAATAGGGAGACTTCCAGAGGGAGTTAATTTGCCAGCACTTCCAGCCTGCTCTGCTCACAAAGGAACTCAAATGGCTCCAAAGAGGGGAAAAAGAAAAGAGGAAGAGAGAAAGAAGGAAATTCGGAGGCAGAGGTGTAGATGCCGCTAGCTGAAGGATGTGACATTGTGCATCCCAGTGGTAAGGACAGGAGCAGGGCACTGAAGGAGGAACACTCAGAAGCCAACCAGCCCTCTCCTCCACTGACCAGCGAGGTACCCTGGACAGCTCCTCTCCTTCCTCTGATAGCCCAGCCCCAACTCAGGGTCCTCATCTTCTCAAATCCATTCACCAGCCTCCAGGCCCCCTGAACCTACTCTGCAAGACCCCTCTCCTGCTGATGCTCAGAAAAGACTCTCATAGTTGCCATTCCTCTGTTTGTAGGCAAAGGGATGGACAAATTGACCCACCCTTAAGTGTTCTGAGCTAAAGAGGGATGACTTCCTGTCCAGAAGACTTTGGCTCCCTCTCGACCATGCATCACTGAGTTGGGAGGTGCTACGTAGCTGGGTAGTAAAAATGGTGCCCCACTCTATGTGATGCTAAGTGGAGCTTCTCCCTGGAGATTATTAATGTCCAAGCTGTATTGAGGCCTCCACCAACTCTCTCCTCTTTAATTCCAAGTGCCTTTGGTGAGCATTCCCCACTGCTAGCAGAAATGCTTCATGAACTCGCTGTGGTCAGGTTGCTCTTCAGGGTGTCAGTGGGAGATAAAAAATCATGTCACAGATGATTTCGGTGCTGGACATATGGGTGGTGCAAAATCATGCAGTAGGAACAAGGTGTTCCTGATCTCCATAAGTCCCAGCCCACTGAAGGAGAGGATGCAATCTCTTCTCCTGACATGTAGGGAGATGGAGACATTTAATCTGGAAGATGCTGGCTCAAGGTCATACCCAGCATGCCAGGCAGGATGGGAACTCACTCCAGTGTCTCAATTCCAAATCTCACCCTCTTTCAACTATATGATGTTTTCTCACATAAATCCCTGGGTCATTTTATGTTGCCTTGAAGCCACTGCAGGTCCATAATCTGCCAAGTTTTCAAGTCTTGAGGGATTACAAAAATTATCCACCAAAGGCATGCATCCCCAGCCCGACTCACTTCCCTAAAGTCTCTGGGAGGCATGCAGGTTCTGTTCCAATCCCCAGTGGGGGAGCTCCCATCCTTCCCAAGTGACTCAAATAACCCTCAAACTTAGGAAAGCATCCTTTGGATAGTATATAATTCCGTATACTTACCTAGGCTCACCATTTGTAGAGGACAAAGCATTTTCTCCTCCAGAGATCTGACCAAGGTCAGGTTTTATGGTGGATGCTGTAGTGAGCCACCAGACCCCCTTCAGGAATCAAGGATTTGTTCCCCCAGCTCTGGGAGTGCAGGCAGCAGACGGTCCTCCCCTCTCAGCCCTCCCAGCTGAAGGGAGCTGCCTGGTTGATGCTCATGCCTTCTTCCTGGGCAGCTCAGATATAAAGACCTGGCTTTCCCGCCCCATGTGAAGCAAGTCTGAATGGCCAGTCGATCTTTCAGACGGGAGCTCTGCGTGGGCTCAGCATCGGCTTCTGTTGAGATGGTGTTGCAGCCCAACTTCTCCCTCTACCTAAGTCCCACTTTGCTCTCTTCCCTCCTGCAGGTGTCAACCCAAGAGACCTTCCTCATAAACCTCTTATGCACACTAGTCATCTCAGAGCCTACCCCCTCACACACCCTCCTGCCTGCATACCCAGCTCAGAAGAGGCTCACACCGGAACCCAGGCATCCACACACCCAGTCCTGGGCTGTCCCGGTGAAAAATGACCTTCATCCTTGTGTTAGTTTCCCAGGGCCGCCCTGACAAAATACCACAGACAGGTGACTTAAACAACAGAAACTGATCATGTCACGGTGCTGGAGCTCAGATGTCCAAGATGAAGATGCAGACAGGGTTGGTTCCTCCGAGGGCTGGGTGACAAGGACCTGTTCCAGGCTCTCTCTTGATCCTGGCGGTTTGCCCACAGTCAGAAGTTCCTTACAGAAGCATTGCCCTGACCTCCACCTTCTTCTTCACATGGCTTCACATGGCGTTCTCCCATGTGTGTCTGTGCCCACATTTCCCCTTTTATATGGACACCGGTCATATAGGATGAGGGCGCACTCTACTCCAGTATGACCTCATCTGAACTAATTACATCTGCATAGATACTATTCCCAAACTAGACCATACAGAAGTACTGAGGTTAGGGCTTTCGCATGTGGATTTGGGTGGGACATAATGCAACCCATATCACGCCTCCTAAGGAAAATTCTAATTTAGTGGTAGGTGTCAGCCACGGCACATCAAGCAGGGCTTGGAGATATGCACAGCATTCTCCCCAGTCTGGATCCAGCCCAGCATCTCATCCCAGAGCAGGGCCGCAAGGGGCTGCTTCCCATCAAAGGAGCTGACGCAGAGATGAAGCCCATTTTTCTTTATTCAGGGGGATGACTGATTCCAAGCAGGTGCGTGAAAAAGGCTTCTAGAAGAGGCATTTCAGGGATGTATGTGTGTGTATTGCTGGGGCAGCCATAACAAAGTACCACACAGATGAGGTGGTGTAAACAAGACTGACTTTCTCAGAGCTCTGGAGCCAGAAGTCCGAGGGTCAAGGTGGCAGCAGGGCCGGTTCTTTCTGAGGCCTCCCTCCTTGGCTTGTGGACGGCCGTCTTCTCCTGGAGTTTTCACATGGTCTTGCCTCTGTGCATCTGTGTCCTAATCTCCTCTTCTTCTGAGGACCCCAACCAAATTGGATAAGGGTCACCCTAATAGCCTGATTTTAACTTAATTACCTCTTTAGTGAGCTTATCTCCAAATACAGTTACACTCTGATGTGCTGGGGTTAGACTTCAATATATGAATTGGGGGAGGGGTGCACAATTCGGTCCATCACAGGACCGAGAACATGCCGTGGTCTGAACAGAAGGCCTGACTTTTCACACCCATCCCCACCCCGCCCCACACTCTGCTTGTTTCAATTATTTTCTCACATCGTAAGCTTTTAGCTGGCGAGGGAGAGGAGGGTCCCCGTATTTTCTGCCTTGAGAACACAGTGACAAATACACACGCCCTGAAACACACTAGCTCCTAAACGCCTCTCCCCAAGTGATGGAGGAGTCTCTGCTATGAACATGCATCAAAGTCGAGGGGAATCTTTGTATTCCGCTGGCTGGGCTCACGAGGTAAAGTGGCATGCAGATTTCTTATTTAATAAATTCCCACAGAAAATTAGTTTTTCACAGTGGGAAGAATTTCAAGGCTTGCCGAGATGAGCGGGCAGGATCTAATCACTGTTGAGGCTTTGTACATACACCAGGCACCGCCGATCTCCGGGTGATCCAATTACTCTGCAGAGGCCCATCTGCCTCACCTGCATACTAATCGCGAGACAGGGGAGCAGGAAACACACTGGCCTTTTCGGGAAGCTCCAGACGCACATGGCTCCCTTGCTGACCTTCTGCCAATTACATTCATCTCAATTCTATTAGCTCATCTTTTGCCCGAAGGTGACATATACCCGGCTTAGAGCAAAATGTGCCTCCACCAGCTTCCCCCAGCAAGGGGAGAGCGTGCCAGCTCCAGGGAGCGCATGGATGGCTTGCACCACCCAAGGCCCCCAAATTTGCTTTCCTACAGTCCCTGGCAATGAGGCCTGGAGAATTCAGGAGGGTGCGTCCTTCCTGGGGGACAGAGAAATGTCTAAGTTGGCCTGGATCTGATAGGTAGTGGGGTTTGGGGAGGGGAAGGGGCAGACAGTGATGAATGAGGTCAGACACCTGAGTTTGAGTACATGGTCCACTATTAGAAGGTGACTCCAAGTAGTCAGGTTTACTTTTTGAGCCTCTGAGGTCTTACAGGTAAATGGAGGTGGATACACTTCCACTGTTGAAAGAGACAATATTTGGGTCAGCCCGCCCACTCCTCCTTTCTACCTGTTCATCACCCACCTCTGTCCAAATGAGCTCGGGTTGTCTCACAGACTAGAAAAGATGGAGAAGCATATATAGTGTGTCTAATAAATGCCCCTTATGCGAATGAGCATCTAACCAGCTATGTCTTGTGGGATGCGGGGTGAATGCTATAGAAACACCTGGAAGGGCAGAGTAGGCAGGGGGACTTCTCAGAGGAAGATACAGCAATGCTGGGCCATGAACAAGGGCAGGGGGGATAAAAGGCATCAGGAAATAATAAGAACAAAGACGTGGGGTAGAGATTATGATGTCATGTGTTGATAGGGGGGACCTACTGAGGTAAAGTTGGATGGTATTTGTCTACATTTTCCAGTAAAAATATACCTGCCCCCCCCCCCCCCCCCCCCCAGTACACACACTACATACACACACCCATGGCACGGGAAGTAAGTCAGTTCAGACAAGTCCAAGAGAAGGCTGGAGGCCCCAAGTCCAACCATGGGGCTGGCAAGGGGTGCACATGTGTGTTGAGTTGAGGGTGGAGGAGTTTAGGATGACTCATCTGAGAGGAGAACCCTAAAGTCAAGGGCAAGGTGAACAGTAGCATCGACTCTACAAGTTTAAGAATCCGTGTGGGCAGAGCTGGGAGGCGATCGCCAGGTCCTGGGGGTCTCTTTGTGCCCAACAAACATTTCTGTGGGGATGGAGATGTCCGGTATCTTACTGTCCCATATGTGATTGCCATCAGCTCCACATGGCCACTGAGTACTTGAAATGGGCTGTTATGACTGAGAAACTGAATTTCTAATTTTATTTAACTTTACATTTCAATGTAATAGCCACACGTGGCTAATGGCTACCATACCGGACTGCACAGGTGAGAAGGGTAACTAGGAACAAGCCATCTGAACATGTAAACTGAGATCAGCCAGGGAGGGCCTTGAATGCCACACTAAGAGTTGCTGTGGGAGCCCTTAGATCACAAGCCACCCTAGTTGAGTTCTGGAAAGCCATTCCAGGTGCAGAGTGCACGATGAATTCCAAATGGGGACCCTGGAGGTGAGAGAATCAGACTGCCAGAGCCTAAAACTGTTCAGAAGAACAATAATTAGGATCCTGCCTAAAACCATGAGAATGGGAGGAGGACTGATGTGGAAAACAGCTCCATGCACAGCCATCAGGACATTGTAGACTGAGAGGGTCCAGGAAGGCAAATGTGACTGAGGGGGTGCCTAGATGTGAAACTTAATTGATGTGTGTCGGTGACACCAGGCACAGGAGACAGAAGAAGGGCTTGTTACCTGGAATAAAGGGGAGGAGGCAGGCATTTCTAGGGCCAAAGGCACCTCACGTGCCTCCCACTGAAACCGCGGCACTGTTCTACGATCCCAGGGGAAAGACTTATCTGTCATTAATTCCCCCAGGTAATCCGAGCTGCTTGGACTTGGCTTTGGGGAATGGGGCCCAAGGCCCTGGAGAGGGCTCCTGCAGCTTTCTGGAGGCCTTGGTGGGGGTTGTGGTTTCTTCCAGGGAGAGGAGACTGATTTGGCATTCCTGGCACTGCCCATGCCTCCCATGTCCTTCTCGCAGCTGACCGCCAGGTCCCTGAGAACCCTGCGTGACTTGCTGGAGAGTGGTGATTTGTTTTTGTCCTATTAACTTCTTAAAAGGACAGAAACGGATTGCTGGGCTGGAGGGATGGCCCAGGGAGCATACGGATGAGGAACTGGCTGGATGAGGCCAGAGCAGGGAGGGTGAGATGAGGGGCCAAGGGGGCTGAGGATGAAATAGAATTTCCACCTCTTCACTCACAGCTACTGAAATACATCTCTTTGCAGAAATGCAATTGTTTGGGGATCTCTCTCTCTCTCTCTCTCTCTCTCTCTCTCTCTCTCTCTCTCTTTCCTGTCCCCCAGTTTGGCACATGCTATTCTCTCTGCCTGGAAAGCATATCCTATCATCTCCTCCACTCTCTTCATTCACCGTTGCATGCATTCATTCATGAAGCAATGAATCTGCTGAGCATCCACTATGAGTCTATCACTGTGTTAGGTTCTGAGTGCACCACAGTAACCACTGTGTTAGGTTCTGAGTGCACCACAGTAACAAAACAAGAGACAATTCTACCTCCACCCTACCCTGCCCACAAAATCCGGAGAACAGGGAGAAAACTTAGATCCTAATCAATTAATGGTTCAAAAAAAGTATGATTATGAGCTTAGATAATGCTCTGCCAAGCTTAAAGTAAGCTTAGTCCGATGTCTCTATGGAAGGACCTTTCTCTGCCTCGATTTATTTGAAAATTCACTTAGAATAGAGCCTACATACACTGTGGAGAGGATGAAATACAATTTAATGTGTAGGTGCCCCAAAGAGAACTTGTCCCCGTTGGCTATTCTTTCATCACTCCTCAGGGAGGTCTAACAGGACAATTGACCTTGGCCCCCAGAATCATTCTCTAGGCCAGGATGCAGAGAGGTGAGATTGACTTTCTGAATGGCCATGAGTCGGCCTGTCCCTGCCTCTCCAGTAGTGGTAGCGTAGCTAGAACCATGCTCTCTAATACACAGACTCTGTTTCCTAAATTCCTGCCCTTCTGGGGAACTGAAAAGAACATTTGGAGCTACAGAGCTCAAGCCTGTAGCATGACAGAATGAAACCAGTGTGCTCAGACTGGAGTTACAACTGCAGTAAAGGGCATTTACTGGCTTGCTGGCGATATGCTCTGACATATGGCTATGACCAGCCTGAAAAAAACAAAACAAAAAAAAGAACGTTGAGGGATATCCTTTGAGTCTTCCAAACTGAATAGTCTTCTGAGAAACGTGTGGTGGAGAGGGGAGGGTTTGTTCCCCTTATCTCAGCCAAGAGAGGCCCTGCTGAGGCTGGTCACTCTGTTGGGTGCTGAGGGGTATCCTAGCAGTTTCTCCTTTCCCTTCAGTGGAGCAAACCCTGAGGGTGGCTATTGCACATTCTCCCATGTGCTCTTACAGATTCAAAGTGGGTTTTTGAGAATAACATTGATCCTTCCCACATGTTTTCAGGAGATAGCAATGACAAGAATATGAAATATTAAAGTTTACCTATCTAAGAGCCTTGAAGGAGACTGGATAAGGATGCAAAGGGAAGAAGGCAGAATGGAGTAAGTGTTCTATTGTTAAATGCAGGGTGGGTAGGTTCTATTGTTAAGGGGGAGAGAGGACGCTTTTGACTTAAAGGAGTAAGGTAGGTTGCAAAGGAGGATTGTAATGAGCAAGGAGAGAGCTTTGGGCAGTGGGCAGCTGACGAAAAGGAGACAGGTGATGCTTAGGAAGACAGGATGCTGTTTGGTGCCTCGCCAAGCCTGCTGGAACATCAGCTCCCAGATGCTGGGGTGTTGGCTGACAACAACTCACTCATCCCACTTTTCCAAGTGGAAACCCCTTCATCTGGGAGTCTATGCCTACCCTCCCCCATCCTGGGAGGCCAACCTTAGCCAGGGGCATGGTGTACAAGAAGCTTAGCCTCCTTGCCTTTAGATGGGACCAAAATAGTGGCACATTCTTGCTCTAGAATCTTCCATGAAATCAATCTGAGACTAGATTCTGGCTGAATCTACTTCCTGTCCTAATCTTTCATTTTCCTTACCCTTCTCCACTCCCCTTGTCCAGAAAAGATTCTCCCGGTACATCTCCTAACAAGAATTCCCTCTCAGGCTCTGTCCTAGGCTACCTGAACTAAGACAAGAAGTTTTCACTGTGGTATATGATGCTATCCCCTCCTCCAAGCCCCTTTCCCCCCCAAATCTCAGGAATACAGACATGGTTCTTGCATTCTTTTGCATTTAGAAATGTGCATCTTGGGCTGTGATAATATTCTGAGATTGTTTAAGTTTCAGCAAAATAGTGACATCACTTACTTTCAGTTTTCAATTAAAATGGTAATATCTACCATATAATGTATTAAATACCTTTGTTCTAAGCACTGGCTTAGGTTCTTGACACCTGTTCTATCACTTAATCCCCCCAATAGTCCCCTAACATGCCCACTTTTACCCAATGTTATAAATGAGGATACTGAATCTGCAAGAGGCAAACCAACTTTCCCCTCATCATATAACATGTTAGTGCAGAAATGGGTTCAGACCAGGTTTCTGTGATCCCAGCACCTGCTTTCTGCACAATGGACCACCCTGGCCCTTTCTCCAGCTCAGTAAGAATGAAGATCACCTTGCCAGGTTCGTGGCTCCCAGGGGAAATGCAGACTCCCTGAGCCCTGGCATTGCAAGCACTTACATTTTCCTCTTCAGGCAATGACACGGAGGTTGGCATCCACCAGAGTCCAGCCACGAGTTGACTGAAATCCAGCTCCTACTTCCAGAAGCTCATCTGAGAAATCTAATATCTGAGATAGATAATCTAATGGGCATATGAGTCATCCATTTCTTGGGATTCTCTAAGCTCTAGTTTTGTATTAAGTTAGAAAGACAGGCACCTGGACCACATTATGTTATCTCTCCGCATGAAACTGCATCAACTAAGTTAGGATTTAACACCATGACCTCAGCATGGATAGCAGATGAGGGCAAAACATGTCAGCGTAAGCAGTCTTTTCGTGAAAGACATTGCTTTTCTAAGATAACACGCCTTGAATATGAATGCGAGAGACTGACTCCCTTTCAGAGTTCGGTGCTTGTGCAATGCTCTCTCCTGCAGATGAACTTTCTGTTCCTTCTCTCCATGAAATATAGACTATAAAACCCAATGCGTTTCTCATTTTGCTTTTGCTGCCAGGAAGCTCAGAGATAAATTCAGTCAGCCTTCACAGATAAAAGCTATCTTGAATGTCTACTCTTAGAATGTTTTACAATTATTTTAAGTGTTTAATTTTCATTATGTTTGACTGTATCGGTCTACCTCAAATTTTTAAGTATGTGTAGCAAAAGACTAAAAGTAAATCTGTGTGTTCTTATAAGAAACACCTGGACAAATGGACCACTGAGCTTGTATTCAGATGTGGGACATATTTTTAAGAAATATCCCCAATGAGCTTCTGTGTCCTCTACTTCACCTCCACTGTCATGACCACAATCCAAGCCAACATCACCTCCCACCCGGATGCATGCATAATCTCTGATCACTCCTGCAAGCCTATTTAACAGGGTGGACTGGCTCCTCTGTGAAGCTCTCTCAGGATCTTGGGCTACATTCTACCATCTAGTGTATCTCATAATAAGTGGTCAGTGCCGTTCTGCTTCTCTCTTACTTCTCCACCCTCATTGGTTTATGAGTGTCCTTCTTTTCCTCCTCCACCTCCTCCTCACCATCATCATCATCATAGCTCTCACTACTAGTATATGCCAGGAACTGTACAAACATTAACTCACTTAACCATTTAAAGTACTACCATCCCACCCTGGCCAGGTAGCTTAGTTGGCTAGAGCGTTGTCCTGATATGCCAAGGTTACTGGTTTGATCCCTGGTCAGGGCACAGAAAAAATCAACCAATGAATACATAAGTAAGTACAACAAGTTGATTTTCTCTCTCTCTATCTAATCAATAATTTTTAGTACTTTTTTTAGTACTATCATCCCCATTATGGAGATGAAGACAGAAAAATAAAAAGGCATGGCCATGGGCAGAGGTCATCTGGGGAGTAAGCGATGAAACATGGAATTCCAGCTCAGATCTGCTCCAGCAACAGAGGCAAAGCTTTCAGTCCCTCCTAATCATAAAGATCCCGCTTGGCCTATGCCCTCAGCTCTGTCAAAACTTCCCTCAGACCCACCATCAGTGCTGCAGCTACCTCATTGAGGTAGACTTTCTCCGGGGAGAACTCAGACCCACCATCAGTGCTGCAGCTGCACCCAGCACCCGACCCCCCATCCTCTGGTCCACTTCTTCTCTCTATGCATTAACTTCCAACACCCCAGGTGATCCATTATTCTTCCTGTTCATCGAGTTTACTCCTCGAGAATATACGCTCCACAAGGACAGAGGACTAGCGTGTCCGCTGATGCATCCAACAAGAAGACACTATCTACTGAATGATGGGATGAGTGAACGATGCCACGTACCCTTTGGACCAGCTAGAAACCCAGAGCCTTGCACACACCTAACAGGGAGCAGGAGGCTAGTGCACATCTGTCCTGGCTGCAAGGGCCATGCCTCCCCATCAGTCTCACTGAGGACCTTGGTCCAACCCCAGCACAGGTTTTTTGTGCTGTCCTTCCAGGATCCCTCTGTAGAGGGTGGAGGGGCCCTGGGCCTTCATTAAAGGGCCGAGGACCCAGGCCTGGCTGTCGGAATCCCCAGCCCCGTGCTATGCTCCGCTCTGCCTGGGACCTGTGTCCCCCAAAGCCCTTCCATGCCTCCTCCCCACTCCACTTGCCCTTAGTTACTCCCGACCTTCCCTCCCCAGGCCCACAGCCAGGGCTGGTGCGTTTCCTTGGGGGCTTCATGGTGCCTCCCCGGCCAGGTTGGTGGGTGGGAAGGACCCCTCTGCCATTTTGTCACCTCCTACATCCAATTAGGCAAGGAAAGCTGGCTGTTTCCTTGACAGCAAATACCCAAACTGACTGAAACAATTAGTTTGTCTATTTTAAAACTGAATTCCAATGCTTCCATGGCAACCAAAGTTATTAAAAGATGTAAATTAAAGTGTTGTGCAGGAAAGATGGCTTGGCATGGAAGGCGCTTGTTTGGGGGAAAGAACATGAAAAACTCCAAACCAAGGGCATCCCCCGTGCCCAGAGGCACAGTGCAATCAGCTGGTGGGGAACAGCTGGGATGGCTCCTCCCCTAGGCCTTGCTCCTGTTACAGTCTCATACAGGAGCTACCCTCTGCCCTCCCATATGCAAGAGAGATGAGGGACTCTGCATTTTCTGAAGCCCCTTGTGCCAAGAAGGAAACCTGGAAAGAGAGAGCTGGCATTAATGTAGTGCCAACTATAGAACAAGGTGAGAGTGGACATGGCTTGCATACTTACTGGGCCCCTGGCATTGTGCTAAGAGATTTATAGGCATGAACACACTGAATGCTCCCATCAGATGGGAGAGAATCTCAGTTCATTCCCATTTCACAGGTGGGCAAGTTCAGGCCCAGACAGATAAAGCCCTTGATGGAGTCACACAGCCAGTAAGAGAAAAAACTGGAATTAGAGTCCACATCTGTCCAACCATATTACATTTCACTGAATTTGTGCCATACAAAAGGATTATTCCCCTTAATTATTTTTTAACTGATTTCAGAGAGGAAGGGAGAGGGAGAGAGAAATAGAAACATCAATGATGAAAGAGAATCATTGATTGGCTGCCTCCTGTAAGCCCTACACTGGGGATTGAGCCTGCAACCCAGGCATGTGCCCTGACTGGGAATCTAACCATGACCTCTTGGTTCATAGGTAGATGTTCAACCACTGAGCCACACCAGTTGGGACCCTTTAATCTCCTTAATAATGGAATTGGCAGTATGTACAGCATGGAGTTTACACCTCAGGCTCCTGAATCAGACAGATGTGGGCCTAAACCTCAGCACCTCCATGTATTAGTTCTGGGACCACAGGGCAAGATGGCTAACCCTCAGCATCTCAGTTTACTTGGCTGTGAGCTGAGTGCCATGTGGTGGTGAGGATAGCAGGAGCTGATGCAGGAGAGGCCCCTAGTCTAGCATCTGATAAACAATAAGCATCATGAATGCATTGTATTATCATTATTATAACTGTTATTATTATTATTCTCTTTGTAGCTGAGGAAAGAGGCTTAGAGAGCTTGCTTCAGAGCCAGGTCTCCATACTTCTATTCCCTCCCCAGCAACTGAAGGAGCAACAGCATTGGCTGAAGATCTACAGTTCACAGTCCTTCCATGGTGAAGCTGGGACCCCCAGAATCTACACTTACATGCCCCTTGTCCCACTTCCTGGGCAGCCTTGTCACTTCTGAAAGGCAGCCATGGAAAGAAGAAGCTGAATCTAATATGATTATAGTTTCACTAGAAGCCTGGTGCACGAAATTTGTGCATGGGTAGGGCCCCTAGGCCTGGCCAGCGATCAGGGCCGATCTGTGGGGTGACCAGCAGGGCGATTGGGGGTAGGGGGGTGGAGGGGGACACTGGCACCCGCCTTGGCTGGCCTGGGGCCAGCAGTCTGGGGGCAGCTCCTGCATTGAGTGTCTGTCCCCTGGTGGTCAGTTCACATCATAGTGACTTATCATTCCATAGGTTGATCCACTGTTTGGTCGATTTGCATATTAGGCTTTTATTATATTCTAGAGTCCCGGTGCACAAAAATGTGTGCACTCGGGGGGGGGGGTGGTCCCTCAGCCCGGCCTGTGCCCTCTCACCGTCTGGGACCCCTTGGGGGATGACCACCTGCTGGCTTAGGTCCACTCCCCAGGGGATTGGGCCTAAGCTGGCAGTCAGACATCCCTCTGGCAGCCTGGGAGCCCTCAGGGGATGTCCACTTGCCAGCGGGGAGCAGGCCTAAGCTGCAGTTGGACATCCTTAGCGCTGCTGAGGAGGCGGGAGATTCTCCTACCACCACCACTGTACTGGCAGCCATCAGCCTGGCTTGTGGCTGAGCAGAGCTCCCCCTGTGGGAGCGCACTGACCACCAGGGGGCAGCTCCTGCATTGAGCGTCTGCCCCTGGTGGTCAGTGTGTGTCATAGTGACCAATGATTCCCAGTTGCTCTGCTGTTAGGGTCAATTTGCATATTACCCTTTTATTATATAGGAGGATTTACTACTATGTGCCGGACCCTGGTTCTCCACCAGGTACTTGCTCTGGGCTGTATCCCGGTTTCTGCTCCCTGCCCACTCTCAAATGGATTCAGTTCTTATAGATCAACAAATAGCCAGTGTTGGCGAGGACATGGAGAAAAGGGAACCCTCATGCACTGTTGTAAATCGGTGTGCCCACTGTAGGAAATGGACCTCTGTGATCCATCCCCAGCATGGTCAACTTTTGATGGAATTTACTGAATTTCCCCCAGGGCAAACAGAATGTAGGGAAGAGGGAAGAGGAACAAAGAACTGTGCACATGGGCCAACATCATGATGGAAACCCCTGAGGCATCTGCCTCAGCTAGACAGGAGCAGTGGAGGCAGCTAGAAAGGCCTCAGTCCAATTTTTTTTTAATGGCCCCATGGGAAACTGCAAGACCTAGGTGATGTATGAAGAAACAGGTGACCCCATAGTACTCAGCCAATGAGGAACCGGAGGAGGGACTAAATATATAGGCTATTTTCCTTGCCTCACTTGTGCCTGTACAATGGAAGGATGCCTGCTCTTGAGAGTGTATTAAAAGTCTCATTTTTTACAAACTTCTGTCTTTGAGTCCGTCATTTGAATTTGGACAGGTGAGCAATTTCATGCACCCACTATGAAAAGCAGTATGGCAGTTCCTCAAAAAAATTAAAAGTAGAACTACTTTATGACCCAGCAACTTCACTTCTGGGTATTAATATGAAGAAATGCAAAACACTAATTCGAAAACATATAAGCTCCTCTATGTTCATTGCAGCATTATTTACCATGGCCAAGACATGGAAGCACATTAGCATTAACACAGGCTGCTGCTTCTACCTTTGGCCAACACTTGTTGGTCTTTGGGGAATTAGTTTAAACATGAATTCCTCTGAGAAGCGTTCCCTAACCATACAGGCAAGATCCCTCTCACATCTGTCCTCCCCCCAGCACCTGGGCTCCTCTCGGCTTGCTCTGGGCTAGTTGCCATTATGTACCTGTCCTTCTATGAGGACCTGCATGGAATCTATGTGTACTGTTCCTCCACGCCCAGAATGGTGTTTGGTACAAAGTAGGTACTTAATAGAAATTTGGAATGAATGAATGAATGCAAGCATGCATGACATCATTATTTATTGGAGAGTTTGTGAGGATCAACATATTATGCAGCCAAATATTCGCTAATCCAGGGCCTTGGTTTACACCCCCAGATGATAAACATTCACAGCCCCAAGAGGGGGAGGGGGTGTGAAGGGGCTCTCCCCTTAGACAGGAAGGATCATAAAGTTAGAACTATCCACCATGCCGTTTCTAGGCAAAGTTATGTAAGTGCCAGCATTTTTCACTCTTTCCATTGTCTATTAATTTATTTTTTAATTCAACAAAATATCTATTAAGTGTTGACCAGAGTTGGGCTAAATGTTGGGGGCAGGAACATGTGGCATCCATCACAGGGCTTCGGTTGTCAGGGAACAGCTGTTGAATAGAACACGCTTTTGAGCAAACATGAGTGAGATAGTTATAAATTGTGATAAGCCGTATTTTTTTACACCTTCATATATAAAATAATGGAAGGCACTTACTTTGGGATGAATTACTACGAATGCATCTGAGAGAGTATGAGAGGCTAACCAAGTAGAAAGCCAGGGATGGGTAATTCTTGGCAGAGAAAACAAACTGTGCAAAGCCCTGAGCCAGGAAGAACCTGGTACAGCAGAGGGCCTGAGGCGGCCAGTGAAGCAAGGGAATGCAGGAGCATAGAGTGGCCTAACATGACGTTGCTGAGGGCAGTAGAGGTTCAGTCTTGTAACACTTTGCAGGTCTCCTGGGAGAGAGCGTGTGTGTGTGTGTGTGTGTGTGTGTGTGTGTGTGTGTTGTTTGCTCCTTTGTTCAAAAAACAGGACATCTTAATGCCATCATTTATTTGAGCCCAGGTTGCTGGCACATGCTTCTCAACTCCACTCTCAGGTAGCAGGTGTGCAGGAAGTGTCTGCAGTGAGAACAGGAAGCGCTGGGGCTGCACAGAATGTGGGCACAGCCATTTGATTGCACCGTCTGGGTTTGGGGGTGAAACAATCCTCTTCTCTGGGGCTATGTTTTCACTTCTGCAAAAACAGGAGATCATCTCTAATGTCCTCTTAGGACTCTAATTGCTTGTGAAGCTGCTACCAGCAGCAAGTGGGTGAGTCAGAAATACTGGTAAATTTTCTATTATGCACAGGACACCCCCTCACCTCAGAATTATTTGGTCCTGAATGTCAACAGTGCCAAGGTTGAGAAACTTAGGTAAAAAGAAATGATAGGTCATATGAATGAATGAATGGAAAGATAGATAGATGAATGAATGCTTTGAGTAATGCATTACCTTCCAGTTAACCCAATGGCTTTCATTTGCATAAGATGATCAAATATTAGTTGTTTGAATTAAAACAACCATTGGGAACCTGAATCCTGAATGATCCATGGAAAAACGGAGCTCCCCACAATTCCAGGAGCATATAGGAACAAGACATTATTTATGGTTTTTTACAGAACTCCTTTCTTTATTGGTAATTACCAATATTTTGTAAGCCTTGCTTTGCCAGGCACAGGGGTAGGCACTTTCCATATATTATTTTGTTTAATCCTGAAAAACACCCATTCTCCCGATTTTACAGATGAGGAAAGAGAGATGCAGAGACTCATCTAAGGTAACAGAGCAGTAAGAGAAGCTGGGGCACGGGCCAGGCACTGTGGTCTGGGACCAACACCCTGGACTGCATCCGATGGTGCTGAGCAGGGCTGTGATACTGTGATTTATAATAAGAAATATCTATTTGGTTTTCACCTGCATTCCTGGCACAGAGCTCCAGAAACCCTTGAAATTTCCTAAATGTGAAGAGCAATCCAGGTGTCTTTTGTTATGTTAAGGAGGCGGCTTTTGGAAAGTCCTTAGGCCATCTGAGGGTGGAGGCTGGCTGGCTGCCACCCAGTCATTATTGGATTAGAACTCCAGCCCTGGCCTCCTGGGAAGAGAGAAGGGCTCTGGACTGAATAAATTCCAATGGCCAGTGACTTAGTCAACCATGCCTACTGAATAAATTGCAATGGCCAGTCACTTAGTCAACCATGCCAACCATGCCAGTGACTTAGTCAACCATGCACCCCGAACACCCAAAAGGACTCAGTTTAAAAGTTTCTGGGTTGTAAACACATGGAGATTTGGGGACAATGGCTTGGAAGCTCTGCACCCCCTTTCCACACACCTTGCCCTATGCATCTCTTCCATCTGGCTGTTCCTGAGTTATATCCTTTCGTAATAAACCTGTGACCTGGTAAGTGAAACATTCCCCTGAGTGAGCTGCTCTAGCAAATGAATCAAACCCAAAGAGGGTCATGGGAACCTCTGAACTACAGCCAGCTGGTGAGAAGCGCAGGGGACAGCATGGGCTTGTGACTGGCATCTGGCACCCTGATTCAGGCAGTCTTGTGGGACTGACCCTTAACCTGTGGACCCCGGCATCATCTCCAGGAAAGTAATGTCAGCGTTCAGTTGAATTGTAGGACACCCACGTGGTATCAGAGAACTGCTTGGTGGTTCACACATGGGAGTTGTTGGAGCAGAATCAGAGGGTCGCTTCCCCTGCTAGTGAGCTCCCAGCAGCACAAGCCTCAAGCACTTCCCTCAGGGCAAGTTCAACCCCACCCTAGTCAAGTGATCTGAGAGCCAGAACCCTGGTTCAGAGCAGAAGCCTCAGGATCCATCAGAGCACGTGGGACCAAGCAGATGCTTAGTCAATGTTTGTCAATGAGGGCTTAAGTAAGAACACCAGCCCCTGCCTCCAAATTCCATGCGTAAGTGAAATATATACTTTATTTCTTTATTTTGGCTTCAAAGCAAATTTCTCTGGGAAACATTAGCACCACGGGGGAAATTCTGAAAGGGAACACAAGGTAGAGAACTCAGATCAAGCCGGGCCTTTAGCAGACCTTAGCCACACCCCAGTCACTCTGCCCATCACTTTCCTGAGAAAGCAAGACATGTCCGTCCGGGTGTCCCTGATGCCATTCCCTAAGCACAGGTGGCAAAAGTTCACATTTTTAGCTAACATTTTGTGTGATGCTTTTCTTAACTTTGCAAGTTGCTATTTTACCAGCAGCTTCCTTTTGGGGCATCAGATGACAGATTGAATGATTTAAGAGGGGGGAAAAAAAACGTGTGGTTGTATTTGAATTTTTTTTAAAAAAAGCCTCCAGGAGTCTAATGTGACATTCTGGGTAAGAACACAGCATTATGTTGATGCATATGACATCTCTCTTAATGATGTATGAAATCTCTTTATGGCAGCAGATCACTGAGAGGGTGGAGAGGGACCTGGCTGGGACTTGTATCAGCCGCGTAAACTGTGACTGCCACCCCTGCCCTGGAAGAGGGGAGAGAGGGTAAGAGGTCTGGAAGCTTCCCCATTTGGAAAATGCTCATTCACAAGGAATACAGAGAACATCTGGCCCCAGTGACCAGACTTCACAAAATAGGACATCATTTACATGCAGGCTCGCAAAGCAATGGTTCTGAGTCCCTCCACCTCTGGGTCCAAGTGGGAAATTAGGTCCACTGACAGAACCCCCAGGACTTAAGGGAGAAGCTGTAGGGAGTCCCAGAGCACCCGAGCATGGGGAAATGGGAGAAAGGTTTTCTCCCCAAGACAACGCCACTCAGCCTCGTGGGCACCAAAGTCCCCTCACAGAGCCTCTAATAAGCACCTTCTGGACCTCATCCAACATCCCCCAAGGTTTTCATGATACCTGTTTGTTCCTCTGACCATTAGGACTCAAATTTATAGATCAGGCAACTGAGACACAGAGAGGTTAAGGAACTTGCCTTGGAGTTGACTTCGTTTAACTCAAAGTTGGAACAAGAGAGAGGGTACATAGGATCAATCCATGCGACATTTCATAGGCCATGTGTGCAAAAGTAACACATCACTACCATTTACCCTCCACTGGCCAGAACTCAGTCACATGGTCCCACTGAACTGCAAAGGAGACTGGGAAATGTAGTCTAGCTATAAATCCAAGGGGAAAGAGAATATGGTTTTGGTAAACTCAGAGCTGTCTGTACTACAGGTGCTAAGCAGAGCCCTGGAGAGCTCAAACTAGTCTGGGAAGCCAGATTCAAAAACATACTCTATCAAATTGTTCCATCCATCTTGCCCACACCCAGAGTTGCAATGAAAGCTTTCAAACATATCACTGGACAGTACTCAGTGGCTGAGGGGTAGACAAGAAAGTTACCTATGGGAAATCTCTGGAGTCTTCTGGGATGCTAATCCTATCTAATAATCCTATTTAATAAAGAGGGAATATGCAAATTGACCGTCATGCTGTCACAAAGATGGCGGTGCCTATAGCCACAAGATGGAGGCGCCCAGTCCCCTCAGCCCCACTGGAATCCCCCAGTCCTTTCAGCCCAGCCAGGGGGGTAGAGAGGCAGCAGGCGCATGGTGCGACCGGACCTGCCCTCAGCTCCCCAGCCACCCAGGGCCGGCCCAAGGCACAGGCAAACCTCGGATGTCGGCTACCCAGCCGATGCTCAAGGTGCAGGCAGGCCTTGGATGTCAGCTGCCCAGCCACCTAGGGCCGGCCTTAAGCACAGTCAAGCCTCAGATGGCATCTGCCCAGCTGCCCAGGGCCGCCCGAGGCTCAGGTAACCAGGGCCGGCCGAGGCTTGTGCTGCTAGCAGCAGCATAGGTGTGATGGGGGCGTCGCCTTCCCCTGATCCTTGGGTCACCTCCCACCCCCAAGGGCTCCCGGACTGTGAGAGGGGGCAGGTCGGGCTGAGGGATGCCCCCTCCAGTGCATGAATTTTCATGCACCGCACCTCTAGTCCTATATAATAAAAGGCTAATATGCAAATAGACCGAATGGCGGAACAACCAAACAACCAAACAACCAGTCGCTATGATGTGCGCTGACCACCAGGGGGTGTGCTCAGAGCATGGCAGGTGTTGGCAGCAGGTGACACAGCGCAGAACATGGTGGGCGTTGGCTGCGGCAGGATGGTAGAGCAGGTGAACCGGGGCACCAGACCAAGGTGGGGCGCCAGTCGCTGTCATCGGGGGAAGGCTCTGGTGGTTACTGAAAATTCTTTACTCCTGCATGCCACAGTCCCACCCGGTGCTTGCACCTGCTGCCAGTGCCCAGCACCAGCCCCGATCGCCCCTGAGGGCTTCTCCACCTCCGCCTGCTCGTGAGGGGTGATCGGGGCAGCAGCAACCGCTCGCACCCGCTGCTGGTGCCGGCCCCAATCGCTCCGCGCTGTTAGCGGGTGTGAGCGGGGCCAGTGCTGTCAGCACGTGGGAGCGGCGGCGGGGGAGTGGGGCTGCCAGCAGACAGGGGACCAGAGGCTGCGGCGGGAGGGGCCAGGCAGGGGCATGAAGGATGGGCCAAAACCTGCCCCTGTGCCTGCCGCAGCCTGGTGGCCCACAGTTCCTTTCAAGGTGCACAAATTTGTGGACTGGGCCTCTAATTACATATAAAGTTGAGGTACTATTTACTGACAATTTGTTATGTGTCAGGCACTGTACCCCATGCTGTAATGGCTTTATCTCATTTAATCCTCACCTGATAGTATTAGGTAGTGACAATGACTATCTCCATCTTGAAGATAAAAAGTTGAAATGTTGAGAGGTCATAAGAGAACTGGAAATCACCCCACATTAAACTGATCCCAGAGTTCAAGGACTTTACCCAATGCTCTTACATGTCTGTGCTTATTTCTCCCCATCAATAAGATTATGTGTTGTGCCTCAAGGGAGAAATATCAGGTTTCTACCTTCTAGTCACATTATTTAAACCGCAGCATTAACTCACTGGGAAAGAGAAACATTTTCATAAAATATTCAGAATGTGAAATGAGAAAGAAAAGAAATATATCCACAGGAAAGTCACTAATCAAAGTGATTTTCTTATCCAGTTGCCTTACGTGACTGCTGTTCTACTCAGACAAGAAGGAAACAGAAAGTGGACGGCCAAAATACCATGCTTATCAGACAGCTGCCTGGCACGCTCTCGGCCTCAAGCGGAGGGACACGTGGTCCAAGTCCTCACTCAGAGCAGTTAGTGAGTCCTACCTTGGGACGATGGGTGTTTGTCCCCCACATCTGGGACTGCATATTCCTCTAAGGTGGTCTCTTAGCCTCAGACGCAGGATGGGAGGCTACGAGATGGGCAGTTACTAAGTAGCCTTGTTTGGTACTTGGTGAGTGTGAAGAAAAGAATATTCAGGGACAGTTGTATTGTAGTTACTGTTGTTTACTGGTTTGTTTTCTCCTTGGGGGTGTGGGAGATTTTTCCAGTTTTATTATGCACATAATTTTGCAAACATATCTGAAATCCAAATGTGTTTTTAAATCAATGTTGTGTTACTTTATTCCTCATCCTCTTCTCTCCCCCACAAAAAGCATTATGAAAATCAGGCCAGGCAACAATATATAACCTGAGAAGAGAGGAAATATAACGCATAGTACAAATTGGTACAGGACTGAGGTGTCCATTTCTCTTGCTTGCCCTGTGGGCCTGATCACGTGACAATAAATTGGCCACATGTGAAGGCTTTGAGTAGAAGATCCTAAGGGCTAGAGCTGGATCATTCAAATTAAAAATACAAACCAAACTAAAGGCGGAGAGGCAACAACCATTTTCCTTTAAAAAAATAAGACTGCACTTTCAATATTCATTTAAATGTATAATAATAAACTGCTATACATTTTAACCTGTTTTCAATTTGACAATACCTCACTTGTAAACTCTTCATAGCTTTTAAAAATAGGCCCAGAGTCCAAATCTTCACATCATGAAAATTTTCATGTTCTCTAATTTGCAGTAATGCATTTGCATCAGATTCTACAAGCCACCGTAGGGGACAACATTGACACTTGGTGCCTGGGAGAAGGTCGGCTGAAGTTTGAGTCGGCTGTGGATCAGGCATGGGGCTAGGGCTGCCTCACCCTAATCCTGCTTCTGCTATGGAGGGACTTTCCCCTGGAGGCCTGAGCCCAGAGTTTTGCCCAGTGCCCGTGGTAGAGACAGAGATGGCTCTGAGTTCAGCAAAACCCATTCCCTTTCCCCCTTGGGCTCATAGCTAGATTACATTTCCCAGCTTCCTTTGCAGTGTGGTGGAACCATGTAACTGAGTCCTGGTCAATGGGAGGTGGGCAGAAGTGATGTATGACTTTTTCAAGCATAGAGCATAACAAGTTCCCTGACTTGTTCCCTGTACTCTCTCTTATTCTATGTTTAAGTTAATGAGGTCAACTCCAAGGCAAGTTTCCTAACCTCTCTGTTCCTCAAGAGGTCCCTGGGGAACTGCCTGATCTAGACAATGGGGGCAAACATAGGTTCATCTCTGGACTTGTTTGAGGAACATTTAATGCAGTCAAAACAAGACTGTAGAACTTAGTGGTTAACCTTAGGGACTGTGAAATCAGAATGTCTGAGATGAAGGCTTTGCTTCATAGTTATGTGAGTTTGGGCAATTTTTTTTAAAACATCCTGTACTATTTCTCATTCTGTAAAATGGGAATAACTACTACTCACCTGATAAGAATGTGATGAGTATCAAATTGAAATTAAATATATAAGATGCTTAGGACATAATAAGCCTGGCATGCAGTGAGTGCTCCATAAATCTTAGATGCTATTATTACTACTGCAGCTACTGTTGCTATTGCTGCTCTTATAAGAATTACTAGAGGCCCAATGCATGAAATTCATGCAAGAGTAGGCCTTCGCAGCCATGGCGGCTGCCTGGATCCCTCCCTCGAAGCTGCGGCTGCAGCCCCAGCTTCGTCCAGAAGGTGTTCCAGAAGGACGTCCGGTCTAATTAGTATATTACACTTTTATTATTATAGAGTGTTATTTTAGTACACAAAATTTGCTTAAAAGAGTGCCTGGTGCATAGTAGTATTCATAAATGTTAATGATCATTCTAACTTTCTGTAAAATACATGCAACAATAAAATCTATCAGAATTAAGTGAAATAATGGGTATAAAGTCTTACCATAGTACTTTGCATTTAAAAAAAAATGTAAGCCTTTACTAGTCTCCAGTCCTATTAAATTCCACATGAGCTCTGGTGAAAAAGGAGGATCTGAGGGTGAAGACCAGACACTGGGCATGAATGACGTTGTGAAAGTGGAGGCAGCTAGAGGATGAATGCACCAAAACCAAACTTCACCTCTTCCATAACTTGATGACCTTGAACCATCCCATTCTAGGCTTTGCCTCTGGAATCAGAAGGCAATTCAGAGCCAAAGATGAACTAGGCTCTTAACTCAGGACCCATAAGGGCTCCATAAATAGAAATCCATGGATCCTTGGATAGGAAAAATAAAACTTTATGTCCTCTAGCTTCTAACTGTAAACCAGTACTCCATTTAATTTTACATGTGTGTAACAAATCACAATAGTATTACCAGCACTTGTGACTTTGTCACCAACAAAAATCACAGAATTTTACTCACATTACATAATAGTCACAGAGATCTCAAAATATTATAATGCTTATCCCTATTTCCAAATTATAGCCATTACTAGACTTACTTGTTATTTAATGTATTAATAAAGAAAGCAATGCTTCTATAGATCACATTTATTCTTTTATTAGATGCATTTCAATATAAATGGTTTCCTTAGTAATCTTAATTATTTTATGTTATGTATTTTAAATCTTTATTCTGCAAAATAGCCCATATTTCTCCCAGATGCCAAAGCGGCTGATGCAACAAAAAAAGTAACAGGTCCCTGGAGAACGGTCTTGGGGATCCTCAGTCTTCTACACACAAAGAGGCCAGGTCAGGACTCCAGAAACCTGCTGGTGATCAACTGGCTGTCTTCTGACAGGTGTCCTCTGCTATAGCATCTATAAAGAGGAGCTAATAATCTTCTTTCCAAATCCTTCACAGGATTGCTAAGAGTCAAATGTGATGCAGAAGGTGACCGTACTGGCTAAGAGCAATAGGTCCTGCACAAACTTGGGCATCAGCCCTACTGTGCCTTGGAAACTGAACACTCTGATCCTGATTCCTCATGTGTATTCTGTGTGCTGGTTCCAGTTGCCCCTCCTACAAATGCTGCAAAAGGAAAGCTGCCAAAACCTTTGGGTGGCAAAGACCATTGGAGGCTCTACAGCCTGATTTTGGGTTGAAACCTGGCTGTACCCCTTACTAACTATATGACTGTAGACAAATAGATTCACTCCTCTGAGCCTCTGTTTCCTCTCCTTTAATGATGAAAAGAATGACAGTGAAATGAGACACACTGTGCAAGGTATGTGATGGAGTGTCCGGCAATCAACCACAGTGTAAGGCTAAGGGAAGCACAATGCTTTATATAACAGAGGTGAATATCATCTTCAATACCAATCTCATCGCTATCACATTGTAGCAGGTAATTAATGCTCATGGAATATCCATGTGCTCCTCACATTTCTCAGACCCCTTGCAGTGGGTGCCATGGGGCAAGTTTTAGCTGGCGATTGTGGGTGAAAGTGGTGTACATCATTTCTGTGCCGGGACAATGAAAAACACAAGAGAGAGTCCATGTTGTCTTTCCTCCCCTCCTGTGTGATGGCAGAGGTGTGTGTTGACACAAGGGAGCCACAGGACAGAAGCACCTGTATTGATGGACCACTACGTGGAGAGGGCTACCCTGGAGAGTCACCCACGCTCACTAGACATGCAGCATGGGGAAGAAACAAGCTGTTGAGTGATCCATTGAGATGTCATGGCTAGCTTGTAACTTCAGCACAGCCTAGCCTCTCCTGACTAAGAAAATCACAAGGAAGCAGATGACTTCCGGAATGATGACCACAGCTAGACCTGCTATGAGTCACACCTAGAATTCAGCACTTTCATCTAGGATATGAGTATATAATCCATTTGCAAGATCTGGGCAGAGTCTAGTCTGAAGACTAAACGCAGTCCAATGAAAGATGCTCAGTGTGCAAGGAAAGTCATCACTCCACCTTCTACTTATCACCTGAAAACCCTGCTGACCACGCACAGCATTAACTCATTGGGACTCTGAAGCCTGACTGAGACACTGTGTTTGCAGGCCACACACACATTAGCTGAAACCACTAAAAGGCTCTTTCCATACAGTATTCACTCTTCTTCTCTCCAAAGGGACAAGTAGCTCTGAACATGGCAGTGAGCTCTCAGTTCTACTGGCTGCCAGTTTGTAGGAAGAGGAGGAGGGGTCTGTGCGTGTAGGACTAGAATTCCTTCCTCGGCTGATGCTGAGGACAGCAACAGGGCAAAGTATAAAATGTAATTAACACATTTCAAATCAACACGGAAAAGTGTCCGATGTTGGAGTATTAATTAATATTTTTGCAAATGAATTACATTAGAATGACAAGGCCAAGAAGAGATTCGAAGAGTTTACTAATTTTGTTCTACTCCTCTTATTTAAATGGCCACATGGATTACCACTTTATTCAATTTTTATTTTTTTAATTTACCAGAAATGATCTAAACACGACTCTATTTCACAGCTATCATCATTTATTCATAGCTCAATAGAGGAAGCTGGAATAGCAATAACTCTTTCCCCCTAATTGTCATTCTGGTGAGATAAGTGGGATATCATCCCTGAGTCAAGCTACATTAGTGCCGAGAATCAGACACACTCACAGAGTTCCTGCAAGTGTGTTAGCATCATTTGTCATGAGAGGTTTGTGCTAAGCAATGCAGACTTCAACCGGAGAGTTTTCAAGCCTGCTTCCCCCATCTTAGTTGGGCTGCTGGTTCAAAAGGCAAATTACCTGGAATCAAATATTAACCGCCTACTAGCCATATGGCCTTGGGTGGATCCCATAAGTCTTCTGAGCCTTGGTTTTCTCACCCATTAAATAGATGTTATATTAATATTCATCCACCCAAGTTTGTT
Organism: Myotis lucifugus; assembly: GCF_000147115.1. Classification (NCBI taxonomy): domain Eukaryota; kingdom Metazoa; phylum Chordata; class Mammalia; order Chiroptera; family Vespertilionidae; genus Myotis; species Myotis lucifugus. The sequence continues at coordinate 2,527,174 of NW_005871120.1, forward strand.
AGAAGGAATAAAGGAGGTAATCTATATAAAATGCTTAACACTGTGCCTTGCATACAGTGGGCATTTAATGAATGTCACTGCTCTCACTTCCCCACCATAACCACCACCTCTACCACCACCACCATCAGCAACACTACAACCATCATCATCACCATCACCATCACCATCACCATCATCACCACAACCACCATCATCAGCACCACAACCACTATCATCACCACCACAACCACCACCATCACCACCACCACCACCACTATCATTACCTGT